>NC_000068.7:150779349-151106849 GCF_000001635.26 Mus musculus
GCTTCCCTGTGAAGAGGCACTGCCGAGAACTTCTCCTGGTGTTCCTGTTAGTTCCTCCTGTTGACTCGAGCCCAGGCTGAAACCTGGCTGTCTCTGCTAGGTCACGTCATTGTTGTTGCTAACCCAACTCTATCGAACTGGACTGCTGGTATATCCATAAAGTGTTTGGAATGGACCAAGCTGCTGCTGCCCTCTAGCCTATGACTGAACTGCTAATTTCCAGACAACACAGACTGGAGTTGCTCCAAAGAACTGTTTTAAACAGGTCCAGGTCCACTTCCTACATATCTTTTCCACTACCTTTGGTGGGTGGTGGGCTACAGGGAGGTTAAAGCATTTAAGAACCGTCATTAAAAATCAGTTTTTTAGCCGGGCGTGGTGGCACACGCGTTTAATCCCAGCACTCGGGAGGCAGAGGCAGGCAGATTTCTGAGTTCGAGGCCAGCCTGGTCTACAAAGTGAGATCCAGGACAGCCAGGGCTATAAAGAGAAACCCTGTCTCGAAAAAAAACAAAACAAAACAAAAATCAGTTTTTTTTTAATTAAAATTACAGTAGCTCTTGCAGGAAATGGTAGTTTGCAGGAAGAGTCTAGGCTTGGAGTTCCCCTCAGGAAGTATGAGACCTACAGTCTAAACAGGGTAGCTCTAGTAGGGGACATCCAAAGATAGAGGTGTCTGGGAGGAAACCAAAGCAGCAGCTGAGGGTAGCCCCAGGAGAGACCCCCCCATAGAGCCATGTGCCAGCAGCTTCTCCTGGGAGATGGCCATCGACAACAGGTTTCTCAGTCACTTTGGGGACAAGGTGAGCCCACAAGCTGGCTGTGGCGGACATGTAAATGAGTATGAGAAGGCAGAAGTCAGAGACCTGAGGAAGAATGTGGAGCCCAGCTGGGGTGGGGTGAACAAGGAGCTAAATGAGGGTGACAGCTGAGGCTTTGGCTACTCCTGTCCCACAGTGCTTCCCATGAGTGAATGGGCCTTCCTGATTGCACCTGCCTGTTACCACAAAGATCCAAGAGATCTCTGTCCCTCAGTTGTACCTGCCCCAGGGTTCATGTAGCTAACATCTGACAGAGCTTCAGCACTCTGGATATGCTCTTCTGAGCTGGCCTCTATCACACAACACTGTACTTCTGCTCCAGTGGGAATGACTGTGGATATGTGATTATGTCACACACACTATATATATATATATATATACACACAACTCAGAAGTTGTCATATATATATATACATTCAAAGATTTGTGGGCATTTACATAGTTTCCAGTTCGAGACTTAATGGAGCTGTTAGTCACATATTTGCACATGACTTCAGGTAGACATTGGGTGTTTTCTTTGGGGTAGAATTGCAAGGTCAAGAAGAGGTCATTTAGCTTTTGTGTCTACTGCCAGTTTCTCAAGTGTTTGTATGTAAAGCCTTTTATTGGTGTAGAAGCTGTACCCTGAGTCAGTGGTCAATACTGAAACCACAGACATCCCAGTGATGCTAACGTGTGTAACCCAAGGGGTTCTGGGTAATTTCAGAGAAGTTCTGGTGTTATTGGGAGACTTAAAGATACTTCTCCACTTGCTCTTATCTGTCTGAAAAGAAAATTATTCCATATTCTGGTGTGAGGTAGAGCAACACTCTCCGGTGATTGCCCAGTACTCAGGAGGTAGAAGCAGGAAGATCACTAGTTTGAGGCCAGCCTAGACTATACAACAGCATCCTGTCTCAAGCCAAGGGCAGTTGTCTGGCCTTTGTGGGCCGCTGGGTTCAGAAACAAAGGTCACTGGTGTTGAGGAAATGAACTGGCCATTACATTTCCAGTTCCCACTGGGTTTCCTGTATATAATACCTCTGGCATTTAGGTTATCGTGGTAATGACTTTCTAGATTACATTTTTAGAGACTTGAAGGCCACTTGTATATTAATTTATTCGGGATTAAATATTCCATATTATTATGCTCATCCTTAAATGGGATGTCTATATCATACCCTTCCTGACAAGGCTCAGAAGTTGTCACAGAAGAGGAGGTGGGCTGCTGGAGAGATGGCTCAGCGGTTAAAAGCACTGACTGCTCTTCCAGAGGTCCTGAGTTCAAATCCCAGCAACCACATGGTGGCTGGCAACCATCTGTAATGAGATCTGATGCCCTCTTCTGGTGTGTGTCTAAAGATAGCAACAAACAATGTACTCATATACATAAAATAAAAAAATAAATCGAAGAAGGAGGAGGAGGAGGGGGAAGAGGAGGAGGAGGAGGAGGAGGAGGAGGAGGAGGAAGAGGAGGAGGAGGAAAGATTGTAGGAGCCAGTGATGATGGATGACTGTAAGGAAAATGTTTTGGGTACAGCAGAGACGGTGCACATGGGATCTCATAGCGTTGTGATAGCATACAGAAGCTCTGCACTAGCTCAAACCAGACAAAATCCTGGCATGGAAAGGAGAGGTAGGCATGAAGTCCCACCCCTTCCTGAGGAACTATTGGCAATTGATCGTTTCTGGGAAAGTCAGGGGTTGTTTGTTTGTTTGTTTGTTTTTTGAAGGTGTGGTCCCTTCAGGGGCTGGAGAGATGGCTCAGAGGTTAAGAGCACTGGCTGCTCTTCCAGAGGTCCTGAGTTCAATTCTCAGCAACCACATGGTGTTTCATAACCATTTGTAATGAGATCTGATGCCCTCTTCTGGCCTGCAGGCAGAACGCTATATACATAATAAATAAATCTTTTTTTTTTTAATCTTTTAAAAAAAAAAAAAAGGTGTGGTCCCTGGTAGGTTGGTGGTACTAGGAGCACAAATTGGACTTAATGGTTTTTTGTTTTTTGTTTTTTAAAAAAGGACACAAAGTTGGGTGGGTAGGGAGAGGTGGTAGATCTGGGAAGAGTTTGGAAAGGGGTAGAGTATGACCAAAATACATTGTATGAACATCTCAAAGAATAAAAAACATTGCAAATAAAAGATTGAGACTTGGAGGGAAGCTGATTAAAACTCAGGACATAGGCAGCTCAGCATTTAATTCCAGCACTCAAGCCAATATCTGTGAGAAAGGCTAGAATGATCTATATAGTGAGACTCTCAAAAATGAACAAAAAACCAAATTCAGGAAGTGAACAACTCAGTAACTTTAGGGAGTTCCTTTTCCACTCACTTTTCATGAGTTGTTAATTTTGGCGATGCAGTTGTCTCTGAGTCAAGTCTGCTTTTGTAAACAATCCTAACAAAACTTCCTTTTTCACCAAGTTCAACTTTGGTGCTATCCTCACGTTAACCTGTTGCCACAGTAAGTAGACATTTGTTCATGACTCCTTAGACTAGTGTCACAAAGTACCATTTTTTTTTTCTGATTCTTCACTTGAGTCTGCTCATGTTTGATGGGGTGTGTCTTAGGGTTTCGTTGCTGTGAAGAGACACCATGACCAAGGCAACTCTTATAAAGGAAAACATTTAACTGGGGCTAGCTGACCGTTTCTGAAGTTCAGTCCACTATTATCACGCTGGGAAGCATGACAGCATCCAGGCAGACATGGCACTGGAAGAGCTGAGAATTCTGCATCTTGATCTGAAGGCAGCCAGGATGAAAGTTTTCTTCTTTTAGCAGCCAAGAGGAGGCTTTGGTTCCACCCTGGGAGGAGCTTAGGCATAGGAGGCCTCAAAGCCCACTTACACAGTGCCACACTTCCTCTAACAAGACCACACCTATCTATTCCAATAAGGCCACACCTCCTGATAGTGCTACTTCCTATGGCCGACTATTGAAACACAAGAATCTATAGGGGCCAAACCTAGCCAAACCATTACAGGGTGCTCACCTTTTATTTGTTTGTTTGTTGATTTTTTTTTTCTTTTGAGAGAGTGTCACCCTGTAGCTCAGGCTGGCCTGAAACTCACTATGTAGCCTAAGGTAATCCTCCTGCCTCAAGCTCTCCATTGCTATAATTACAGACAGGCATGTGCTACCATTCGGAGCTTGACATCTCTATCTTCACACTGTGCCTATCTCTCTTGCTACTTTAACCATTGGGTCAGATTTTATTGGCTCTGCATGCTGACACGTAAAGCACTTGAGAAATCTTTTTGCTGGGACTATAATCCCAAGAGAACTTAACCTAGAATTGCCAAGCCTCTCTCCTCCCTTCAAGGCTAAAGATACCAGCTGCTGTGACCAGAAACCCCAAACTATGAAAAGAAGAAGAAAAAAATAGCAACACCTAAATTCCTAGAAGGAATTCCTGTATCTAGTCCGAGGGAGGACATGAGAATTCGTCCCCTTTCTTCATCTGCTTCGCTCCTCTGTCTGTCCCCGTCTTATATCTGTGACCTTACACGCTCCTAGGAGATGCTGGTGAGCAAAGTTCCTTCTTCCCGTCTTAGACCACCGGATAAAGCCTTGCTTTCTCGCTAGCATTTGCCTCTAGGGTAGACAGTTGTTTTGTGAAGGATGAACCTGGGGACCTGAGTTCAGTAACACCAGCTTCAGCTGACATCTGGGCTACACAGACAGTGTTGAATCAGAACCAGCATCTGGCTGTCCGTCAAGAGGGAGACTAATGTAAAATTGTTAAAGTGTGAAGTCTGGGAGATGGGAAGATTCTTTGATGGAATTGAAAGCCAGGGCAAACACAGCTGAGAAGACTGAGGTGAGGGGAAGCAACTGGGCTGGGAGACTGGGTGGGTTATATGGTTGTGAACAATAGACTGTGATTTAAATCTTTGTCTCCTCCAAAACTCGTGTTGAGACCATGGAGGAACACTGCTTGTTCTCTGTGACTCACCCAGCTTTCCCTTCTATACAACCCAGGACCATCTGCCCAAGACTGGGGCCACCCACAGTGGGTTGAGACTTCCCACATGGAGTATTAATCAAGATGACTCCCACGCTGGCTTTCAGACCAATCTGATGGTGGCATACTCACAATTGAGGTTCCACCTCCCAGGTGACTGTAGCTTTCACCAAGCTGGTAAAAATTAACCAGAACAATGAGGGAGGCCTTCCATGTCACCAGGTCACTCCAAATTCGGGTCTTCATTTAACCAGGTCCAGCCACTTATCTTCATTTCTTGAAAGGTCTGGTCTGTGGTTATTTAACACTTGGCTGACCAGCATAGAGAAGCCGGCAGTATTGCCTGGAATTTGGGGAGCTTCAGTTTTCTCCACTTCTGAGTTAACAACTGTAGAGAGTACAGATCGTCAGAGGAATAGGGTCAGTTCCCCTATTCCATGCCAAAGTAGCTGAACCTTCCCCACATATTAGGTATATAATCTCAGTCAGATCAGAAAAGTCTTTGAACAACTGTTTTGAAGCAGGTCAGCCAGTGTTGAGATTACAGGCATGGCTAGCTCTTTGGAAACCTGTAGTCTGTTCCCCTGGACTGTGGAAGTGTCATGAGGGCACATACACTGAGAAGACTTCTGAACTGCCAAATCACTCTCAAGGAGGTTCCATTAATCAGAGTCCCCAGCCTCCAGCCTAGCAGGAGCCCCACAGCCCTGCCATCAGGGGCTGAAATTTGATCTTGCTGACTTGAGAATCCCAAGGAAAAAGTGTGGAATGAATTCCAAATCAGAGCAAGAGTAGGGGAAAACATTCCAGTGTGTTGTCTCCCAAGAAGTCTGCCACTGAGTAGAGGTTGAGGTAAATTAACTTTGGAATCATCAAACCAGGAACAACTTAATTTGCCTTTTCTAGAACTGGCACTGGAATGCAGGGTATCCATTGTGCAAACCACACTATTACTGAGCTACACCTCCAGTCCTACACCTGGACTTTTATGACATCCCCTGTGGCAACCTTTATCTCCATAAGCAGGACCGTCTGCATCCCCATCAGCTAACCTAAAGAGGCAAATGAAGGCAAGTCACTGACCTCACTATGTGGGGAAAGCGTCTCCACAACAAGGGAAGGCAGTTCTTCTGGGGCCAAGGGAGTTTACAGGAGGCAGCACTGTATATCGATGACCAGAGGGTCTCATCCCAGAGCTCCCTGGGAAAGAGTGCCAAGCGGCAGCTTTGAAAGCTGCTCCCCACATATGGTGAAGGGTTATGTGTCTCTGTCAGAGAGGCTGATCTCTAGCTATAGGGTATTCCTTCAAAAACTATATATATTCATGTATGAATGTATGTCTGTATAATTTTATGATAGCTTGGTGTCTGGTTATGTAGGAGTCAATTGGATTAAAGTTTTACTTAGGTAGGTTGAGTCCTGCCTTGTTAAAAAAAAAAAAAAAAAAAAAAAACCACCCACCCTTTATCTGGAAAACAAACATTTGCCAAAACTGCCTGAAGGGAAGGTTGTCACAGAGGACTAAGGTCATGCTGAACCTCCTCTTACAGTTTGCTAAGAGAAAAGTTCTTTTACAGTCCAAGACTACTGTTATTTGCAATTCCTGTATGCCTTTTTATTGCTACCTGCCTGATACATATTATTGAAATTATAATGTATTCTTATATAAAACCATTTGTTTCTGCAATTTATGTTGCTGTAAACACTCCTAACTAAACTCCCTTAATGATTAAGGGATTCAGAGACCACTCTGAGATGGTCCCCTAGGCAGGCAGTGTTGCCTCCTGACCTATAAACGGTAAGAAATTTGGGCTGGCCTAAACCCTTTCAGAACCTCAGCTTGCTTCCCTGCTCACCAATGAAATGTTTCTCCTTCTTCTCCTTGTGCATGGCTGACTTCTTTCTGGATGGAATTTTTCTTTAACAACCAGAAAGGTTGTGATTGATAGTAGCCTCTGCCCATCCTTGGAGAGAATGCTGTATACTTAATTTGCAGCAGATTTTTTGTGTTTGTCACTGCAGCCTAGACTGGCGATTTGTATTTTGAGGAGTTCCATGCAGTTTGTTCTCCAGAGCTGAAGTGGTGTCATGGAGGCACAAACATTGATATGACTTATGAATTTTTAGTTTTTGCACAAACAACGTTTTTTTCTTGCGTGTGTTTTCAGAACCACCTGTCAGCTTGGCGACGAGTCCCAGCAGGTATTGGGGGCTGTCTGTCAAGCGTGTGCACACTTCTCTGAACGTTTAACAGAGCTCAGCTACACCTGAGCACCCAATGCAGTCCTAAAAAGGGCATCTGGTGATTCTGTGCAGAGCCAGTCCCTGCAGCCCCGGAAACTCCAGGAAGTCCCTGAATGGCAAGAGTTTGCCTTCCAGTGTGGCAGGCGCAGCCACTGGTTCGGTTTCTACTTTTGCCTCATAAAAGTGGTAAATCTTAGGTATGGGGAAGCTGCAGTCCGGTTTTTCCAGCCCCAGACACACCAGTAAAGGAATAAACCATTTCCCCTCGAGCGTCCACGTTCTCTTCCCGGCTGAAACAGCCTGATTGACGGGCTCTTTCTCCGAGGCTCCGCCTCCAGATCAGCCCACGCCCATCCACAGGGCCCGGCCCTCTCGCAAAGCGCAGGCGCAATCCGTATGAGCCGGCCTCCGCTGCAGTCCTTGGCGCCAGAGACACCGCAGCATCCCAGCGCTAGAGTCTTCTCTGCTCGCTCCAGGGCCGTACCCTGTCCTCTGCCTCTTCTGGCGCCATGGCGAAGCCGTTGACGGACAGTGAGAGGCAGAAGCAGATCAGCGTGCGTGGCATCGCGGGGCTGGGCGACGTGGCCGAGGTGCGGAAGAGCTTCAACAGACACCTGCATTTCACGCTGGTCAAGGACCGCAATGTGGCCACGCCCCGCGACTACTTCTTCGCTCTGGCACACACAGTTCGCGACCACCTAGTGGGCCGCTGGATCCGCACGCAGCAGCATTACTATGAGCGGGACCCCAAGGTGAGCAGCCCGCCCTCCCTGGGAGGGAGACCGAGCCCAGGGCAGGGCGGGTCCCGCCCCCCCCCCCCTCCCAAGTATCGCCCACGGGCCTGGTCCCTGTTGCACCACGGTCACCTGCGACCAATGAAGAGACAGTAGAGTTATGCATCCTCCTTCGAAGGACCGGTGCATACCCTCTCTTTCGGGTTTCGTTTTAATTGAGACCCATCCCCCTGCTCCCCGGCCCGCAGTCCCCAGTCCCTAAGTATGGCTTTGAGTGGCCCCTTGTCTTCCACCGCAGTCAGTCCCCCACCGGTACGTTGTCTGGAATCTGGCTGTATGGAGCCAGGCCTCTGCCCACGGCGGAGTTGCGCATCCCAGAGAAGTGCTCTAGGGGTCTGCTCTTGCCGGCGGATTTTCCGGCTGTTTTCCAGCTGTGGACTTCCGAGATGGCTTCAGAGTTCATGCTTCCTCTACTCCCCCACTCCCCTCCCCCTTTTGTTTTTCTGCAGCCCCGAGCGAAGAAGATGGGGGACTGGAACTAGATCCGGTAGTTTTATGAGTCGGAAAGGGGTGAGATCAGTAATCTGCAGGGAATTGCCCCGCCCCGTGCTCCCCACCCTACCCCCTACTCCGAGACTGATGAGAAGAAAATCACTTGTAATGCCTGCCTGAAACAGGAGAGGGTCCGAAACTCAAAGATGGAATCCTCGTGGGGAAGGCTGCCTTTGAGGTTTCCACCTTGACAAAACTTGTTAGCAAGTTGCTTTAGAAGTTGTAGCATTTTTTCTGTTTTGCAAACCTTTATTCTTAGTAGGAAAACAAAATACACTGAACGGAGCCTTTGACAGTTCTCACCACCCCAACCCCCAAAACTTCTCAGCTCTGTCTGCTGGACTGCTAACTCTGTGCAATTAAGCTGGCTTCAAACCCACGGAAACCCACCAGCCTCTGCCTCCAGAGTGCTGGGATTATTAAGGCGTGTGCCAGCTCCACCAGGTCCCCCAGTCCTCCTTATTCTGTTCCGTTTATGTTTCCAGGTAATTGCTGTTCCTAAATACACAGGTATGCATATTTGTATGCTGCACAATTTTGTGGCTTTTATTTCATCCGAAACCATTTGTGGCTTCACTCATAAACAGGGCTCTGGGTCAGTAATACATACTGGTGCTTTTAAGCTTATGCAGGTATCATATTTTTACACATCCCCTGTTGCAAGAATTTCTCTCTCTCTCTCTCTCTCTCTCTCTCTCTCTCTCTCTCTCTCTCTCTCTGCATTTGGTATGGAGAATTCTGCCTATCTTGTATTAAGACAGAGTGAAAACTAGCAAGGAAAAAACTCTTGCCTATCTGGGGCCAGTTAGTGATGATCTGATTTGCCATAGAAATCTGGGCACCCAGCTGGGCGGTGGTGGCGCACGCCTTTAATCCCCACACTTGGGAGGCAGAGACAGGCAGATTTCTGAGTTCAAGACCAGCCTGGTCTACAGAGTGAGTTCCAGGACAGCCAGGGCTATACAGAGGAACCCTGTCTTGAAAAACAAACAAACAAACAAAAAAAGCCAAAAAAACCAAACCAAACAAACATACAAAAAAGAAATCTGGGCACCCAACAGCTGTCTTAGTGACAGAGCTTTTTAGAGTAATTTTTTTATAGGGCATTAAAGTATATTTGATAATTGCTAAGAGTAAAAATTAATTGCTTTCCAAACTCATTCTGGGGCTTTTTCCCTTCCTGAAATAAAGATGCTGAGGACAGGCTGTTAGAATGCTAGTTGGGCTTCTTCATAGTTAGTATGCAAGGCAGCTTCTAAAGAAGTGGCCCCAAATGGCTAAAACAGGTTATTGCAACAAGGGCTTGGGATCACTGCCAGGGAAACTGGCCAGGAGCAGCGGCTCCCCCAGAATGCCTTGTTAGTAGAAGAGCTGTGTTGCTCAGATTCACTGGTGTTGTTCAAATAGTGGATGACAAGGGATCCAGCTTTGCCTGCAGTTCAAGGTCATTTCTCAGGAGTTGGAGGACACTGTAGGACTCCTGTTGTGGTGAGTCCAGAGATTAAGGAAATGACTCTCTGGGCAGCAATCTACCCAACAGGTACGATGGTGTGTTCCTGTAGACTCAGCTGCCCCAGAGTTTGAGGTACCCTTGGCACAATCCCCTGTCTCATTTAGGAGACAGGAGAGATAGCCCAGCATAGCCCAGCTTTGGGTGTTTGATACCCTGGTTTTCAGTGTTTGTCTGAGTAACTGATGCTGACAGTCAGCCAGTTCACCTCTCTGCACCATGTGAAGAATGTACTTCCAACAAACCACGTCAGAGCCATCCCAGGCTCTGGCAGTGAGTGCCTGGGGGATGTGACCCTGCTTGGCTCAGGCTGGAAGCAGGATGGCCTGTTTGATACAGCAGTGCTTTTATTAGTTCTCCTTTTACAGATATGCAACTTCACACGCATGCTGAGGGGAAGGTTAGAAAACAGTGATGAGCTATCAGGGCCATGTTAACTGTAGTTTCACAGATTACATTGGAAGCGTGGCTCAGTTTGTTTTCTGCATCCTTTCTCTGCACTGGCAAAAACATTTGGGGCTTTTTTCTAACTTATTTCTTATTATATGTAAAACGTGTGTGTGTGTGTGTGTGTGTGTGTGTGTGTGTGTACACGTATGTATGAGGCAGGTGCATATCCTACCAAAATCTGTGTTCAGGCCAGAGGAGAACTTTGAGAATTCAGTTCTTTGCATGTGCAGAAGGCATGTGGTCCTGGGCATGCTAATGGCTTGGGTTGATGGCTGTAGCTTCAGCTGCTGAGTCACCTTGGCAGCTCTTAGTTTTTTGTTTTTTTGTTTTGTTTGTTTTTTTTTTTTTCGAGACAGGGTTTCTCTGTATAGCCCTGGCTGTCCTGAAACTCACTTTGTAGACCAGGCTGGCCTCGAACTCAGAAATCCACCTGCCTCTGCCTCCCGAGTGCTGGGATTAAAGGCTTGCGCCACCACGCCTGGCAAGCTCTTGGTTTTTAAAGCCTTCCATGTGTTCAGTCTTAGGAGTGCACAGCCCCTCAGACTTTCTCAGACCCTCCCGTGGCTGTTGATTTGTCTTTTACTCCATGGCGTTGTGCTTTTGTTCTTTCTTTTTTTAAAAATTTATTTATTATTTTACATTAGTACACTGTAGCTGTCTTCAGATGCACTAGAAGAGGGTGTCAGATATCATTATGGGTGGTTGTGAGCCACCATGTGGTTGCTGGGATTTGAACTCAGGACCTTTGGAAGAGCAGTCAGTGCTCTTATCCACTGAGCCATCTCGCCAGCCCCGCTTTTGTTCTTTCTTAATTGTGTTGTTTGTTATGTGTACTGGTGTTTTGCCTCCACTTACTTCTGTACAGCAGTTTCAAGCCTGGTATCCACGGAGGCCACGAAAGGGTGATGGACTCTCCTGGGGCCTGAGCTACAGACAGTTGTGACCTGCCACGTGGGTGCTTGGGATTGAACCCAGGTCCTCTGGAAGAGCAACCGCTGCTTTAACTACTGATTCATGGCTCCAGCCCTAGCATCGTGGTTGTTAGAAACAGTAATTACACTCATAGTATAGATTCTCATAATTTCTTACGAGATCTACAAGTTCGTCCTGAAACAGCAGAGTCTTGGAGAGCACTCAGTTTAGGAACCAGAAGTCCTGTGCAGCAAAGGACCTAAGTCTAACCCCCCCAACCCCCCCTTTTTTGTTTTGTTTTGTTTGTTTGGTTTTTTGTTTGTTTTGTTTTGTTTTTTTGAGAGGTCTAACCCCTTTTACAAGGGGTTTTTGCTTTACTTAGTGGTACTGGAGATCAGACCTAAGGCCTGAAGCATTCTGAGTATACCTATCACTGAGCAGTGTGAACACTTTTAGCCCTAAACTCCTTTCCATCCTGATTTTTCCCATTTTCCAACTTTGTGATATGCTACTGTGTGTTTAGATTGACACCCACTCACCCCACCCCCTTTTAGTTGGGATCTCTTCATGTAGCCCCGGATGGTCTTGAGTGCTACCCACACCAGCTAGCTGGGTATAGTTTTTAGCCTTCCTTAGCCTCATGTTTTTTCATCTTTAAAACAAAGAGAGTTGAGCTATGGAGTCTATTTTTGAAGCTTCTGTCATTCTAACATGGTCAGGTTTTATGTTTGCTTGTAAAATGTCCCCATTTAATGTTGACATTCCCTTTATGCAGAAATGCTGGGAGCCAGAAGAGTCCAAGGCCATCTTTGGTTACATAGCAATTTTGAGATCAGCATGAACCATACAAGAGACCCTGTCTCAAAATCCAATATCTCACTAGGTGTGGTGGCACATGTTTTTGAGGCATAGGCAGGCTTGTTTCTGAGTTCAAGGCCTGGTCTTCATAGTGAGTTCTAGGCTATCCAGGGCTATACAGTAAAACCCTGTCTTGGAGGAAGAGGGAGACAGGGAAGAGAAAAAAGTGGAGGAGAAAGAAGAAGAAGAGGAAGAGGACGAGGAGGATAAAACAAAAAATAAGAAGGAGGAGGAGGAGAGAGAGGAGGAGGAGGAAGAGAAGGAGGAGGTGGAGGAGGAGGAGGAGAAGAAGAAGAAGAGGAAGAGGAAGAGGAAGAGGAAGAAGAAGAAGAAGAAGAAGAAGAAGACGACGACAACCAAAAATCAAACTCTATCCAGAGAGATTTGAGCAAGATGTAACATGAGAGTCACAAGCTAAAATAAGCATAGCCAAGACATGGGTAGAAAAAGACTTAGGATCTATAGCAAGCAAGGAGAGTATGGAAGTTATTTCCAAAGCCGTGTCTTCTCAGAACAGAGCAGGCATTGAAAAGTTAGTCACAAGGCCTGTGATATACTGGGACTGGCTTCCTCCTCAGCATGCTCACTTAAGCAGTGGACTTGTGAGTATACTCATTTCAAGGTCAGGGATCACACATTTCAAATATTAAAGTGTGAGACCTTGTCTCAAAAAAGAAAAAGATTAAAGGGCAGGCGGATTTCTGAGTTCGAGGCCAGCCTGGTCTACAGAGTGAGTTCTAGGACAGCCAGGGCTACACAGAGAAACCCTGTCTCGAAAAACTAAAAAAAAAGAAAAAAAGAAAGAAAAGAAAAACTAGTTGAATAACCTGTGGACCTTGTGGTTTGGGAGGCTTCATGGTATCGGTAGGTTGAGGAAAAACAGCTCTTCTAAGAAGATAAACACAGTGAATTTGCATGGTCTTGCAGCGAGTCTGGACCAGCTGCTGAGAAGGTAATCCAGCAACCTGGGTAGTCTCTGAGCACTGTATCTGGGGCTTTGTTAGACTTCATAAGCAGTGGGAGCTAATGCTAAAATCTTCTTGACATTACTAGTCGTCTGATATGTTTCTACTTGTGTGTATGAAGGTGATCTTTCTCTCTAGCAGGCTTCCCCAACAGCAGATAACGCAGGTCTTTGGCCCCAGACTGGTGGTAGGCTCAGTGTTGACCAGAAGAAGACGCCTGTCAGTGAGTGCGCACCTTTGGCCTCTGCTCTTACAGGCTCTGAAGGTTAATTTTATGTGTAAACTTGGCTGGGACACAGTGCCCAGACATTAACATTGTTTTGATTTACAGGAAGATGGTTTTGGGGGTCAGATGGACACTTCAATCCATAGATTTGATTCTACATTTTATTTGCTTTAAGGCACACCTCCCTGTGTAGCTCAGTTGGCTTTGAACTTGTGATCTTCCCACCTCTGCCTCCTGACTGGGATTATCGGCATATACCACTCCATTTAGCTTTAACTTAATTAAACATGTAATTGCTACTGTCTTGGTCTATGTTGTATTGCTGTAAAGAGGCACCATGACCACAGTAACTCTTATAAAAGAAAGTATTTCATTGGGGCTGGCTTGCATACAATTCAGAGGTGTAGTGCACTGTCATCATGGCAGGAAGCATGGCAGCATGCAGGCAGACATGGTGCTGGAGAATTAGCTTGAGAGTTCTACATCCGGATCAGCAGGCTATAAGACAGAGGAGACCCAGGACCTGGCTTGAGCATTTGAAACCCCAAAGCCCACTGGCATTGATATATCTTCCCCTCCCCCCACACGGGGCCACACCTCCTAATAGTGCCTCTCCCTGGTAACCAAGCATTCAAATATACGAGTCTATGGGAACCATTCCTATTCAAACTACCTTAGACCTCATTCGGGTAAATCTGAGGTCTTGAGTGCTACAGAAAAGAATTTCAGAACGATGTCAAGCCAGGCAGTTTATTAAGATTAAAAAAAGAGGGAGAAGGATTCAGTTCTGCTGTTGGAATGCTTGCCTGGCACGAACAAAGGGCTGGTTTTGATCCAGGAATTAACATAAATAGGGTGTGGTAGCATACACTGGCCCCAGAACTCCTGAGTGGATCAGGAGAATCGATTCAGGCCCATCTCATCTACCTAGCAAGGTCAAGGCCAGACTGAGTCTGAACTGTCCAGCCATTAATCACCTATGTGATTCCCCTGGCAGCCAGGCTCCGTTCCTGTGGCTTGCTTGCAGTTACCTCACGAACAGAACCAGATGTGGCTGGATAACAAAGGACACTACACTCCTTGCCATTTGCTTTATTATTTATTACCATTTAGAAAATGTATTTATTACCATTTAGAAAAGTGAGAAAAATAAAAGAATGGCTTAGGCACTCTGGCCATGAAGACCAAGTGTATATTATCTTAGTGCATTCTACAAGGGTCTGAGAATTCTGCTATCTGGTTGCTTATGGACTGGCCTTACAGTTCTGCCAGCCTGGTCTATCCTGCAGAGTTTGATCTTGTACTTAGATCAGTTACTTAAAGCAGTTATCCCCAGATCCTTCCATCCAGTGTGCACTGTTTGTTGGTTTTGTTTCTCTGGAGGTCTTCTAACACATAGGGCCTGCAGATGGCTGTAAGGACCATTTTACTTTACGTCTTTACTCAGATATTTTAAAATGATTTTTTTTCCATTAAAAATAAAGGGATTGGGGCTTGTGCAGGGAGATTGCTCAGCAGTTAAGAACACGTGCTGCTTTTGCAAAGGACCTGAGTACATCCCAGTACTCACATTGGATGGCTCCCAACTGTCTATAACTCCGGCTCTAGGGCAATCTGACATTTCTGGCCTCCACAGGCACTGATACCCCTGCATATATACACACAGATCCACATACAAGCATATAATTTAAAATGATAAAAGTAATTCTGAAATATATTGGGGATCCCAGAAAGACCCTGCTTCAAAGAGAAGGTGGAGAGTGATAATAGGTAGAGTCGGACACCTGATGCCTTCCTCTGGCCTCTAGATACCTACATGGATGTCCTACAACACACACACACACACACACATATTTCTTTTGGTGCCAGGTTTTGAACTCAGGATCTTGATCATAGCCAGTAAACATTCTGCCCCTGAGCTACACCCCGTGCCCTTCCTATGACTTTCACAGCTTTATTGTCATGATTATAGATTTAAAATTTGCAAGAGGCTGAGTATGAGGGCATAGCTTTAGTCCTAGCACTTGGGAGGCAGAGACAGGCAGAGTTCTGAGAGTCAGTGCTGGCCTAATGTACATAGTGAGATCCTGTCTCTAACCAAAGTAAAATGTGCATGACCCATACACAGACTTCTCCATAGTACTTATCAAATAAAGTCGAGGGAGTTGTGTCTGGCAGGCCACATAGCCTATGGCAGATGCCATGGTTTGTAAGGCTGACCTAAGAGTGACACCTCGTTCCCCCAGACACACACAAGAACTGTGATGCTGTAGTATGGATACTGTACTATGGTTAGAAGGTAAGGGCAGGTCCTGTCTGCCAGTTAGGAGGACCCTCCCCTGCCTAGTGTTTCCTCTCTCACTAGACCTCACTTCACACTGAGAAAATGTTTGGGCTCTGTTCATCTGATAGGAAGGAAGCTGGAGGGCAAAGACCCAGCACCCTGGTGTGGCTCTCTGTATCTAAAGGGGTCAGGACTTTTCCCAGAGCCTGGCCTGTGGTATACTGTGCTCACGGGTCTGTCATTGTATGCCTGTGTCATATTAGTGCCTTTTGACAGACACGGCTGTCTGTTGATGGGTGCTATTCTGTGCCTTTAGTTGCTGAAAAATGAACAGAACCAGATAGACAAGGACTCTTGCCACGTGGTCCTGGGAACAGAAAGAGAGATCTCTGACCAGCTGCCTACAGTCTTGATTATCTTGATGAAAGCAGTTGCCCAAGTCTTTGTTTTGTGCCCAGAGTGTTGGAAAATTCTCCTTCCTTTTCCAGCAGGGTACCCAGCCATTTCTACAAATGCCATTTCTGCAAATGGAGACTCCTCATTAAGGATTTTGTTCAGAAGAGGGAAAAGGAGTTAGCTGAGGATGGTGACGTCTCAAAGGCCCAGTTGTGATTAGACCAGGTGTGGTGGTGATACCACATGTCTGTAATTTCATCACTCAGGTGAGGCAAGAGAATCGCAAGTTCAGGGCCAGCCAGAGGTACCAAGCTAGATCCTGTATCAAAGTCTGAAAAAGAAAACAATGTAAAAACATTATGGCTCCACCTGCTGGCATTCAACTCCATTTCTGTAGAGTCCTTTACCTTGGAAGGTTCCTTTGAAAGGTCACTTGTTTTTGTGTAGTATTGTGTTCAAATTTTACCTGCATAGCCAAAGAGCTTCATTAGTGTTTTTCTGTGATTTTCCTAGTAGGGGGTTGAAGAGTGTGGCTCATGGGTAGAGCGCTTGCGTACATGAGCAAAGCGTTGGGGTTCCATCCTTAAACACTAAAAGCAATCTCCCAACAAACACTGTCTGTAGTTAAATGGACACCTTCCAGAGAAGGGCCAACAGTGGTGTGAGGGTTTAGGAATCCCGCTGCCATTCTCTGGCTGGGACAGGCAAGGTGAGTCTCTCACCCATGTCCCTGAGCAGGCAAGCCCAGAGCACCAAGGTCCTGACGGGTAGGCAGGACTGTGAGGCTGAGCTTTAGAGAGTGACTCTCAAGCTGGGGCTCGGACAAGTGTCCCCACAGCTGCTTCCCAGGGTCGCCACATGCTAACTGATTGATTTCTGCAATGACCCTTTAAAGTGTATGATGTATGAGCCCCAGGCTGGCTCCTTGGCAACCCCAGGGTGACTGTATTGTGCTCAGAGGGTGAACTCCGGGTGCTGAGCACTCAGATGGCCAAGGCTGGCCAGCCTGGACTGGGCCTCTGTTGGAACCATCAAGTCTGTCCATTTTCTTGGCTGGCTCCTCCAACAAGCTTCTTTTAGTTGCAGGATTTCATTCTGCCATCGTAAGGAAACGGAGAAAACAGTATCAACACAGATTAAGAAAGAAGAACATTTTTAAAAGCAAGTTGCAGAAACCCTAAAGAAAGCATCTCCCAGTGCTTCTGGCTGCCCCTGGCCAGTGGCTTCTCTGCTTATGTGATCAACCTGGAGGGAAAATGGAGTCAGAGGTTTCAGGTGTAGGCCCAGTATGGGTTGGGAGCCTGAGTGTCTTCTCTTGAGGTTCACAATTATAGTTCTTTTCACAGTGCTGGCTGGAAGGTACACATTTTGGCAGAAAGGACAAACTGTAACACCTTAAAAAATAGACATTTTGGGCTGAACATGGTGATGCTTGCCTTTAATCCCAGCACTTGGGAAGCAGAGGCAGGAGGATCTCTAGGTTGGTCTACTCTACAGAGAGAGTTCCAGGCTAGTCAGCCACACAGTGAGACCTATGTCTTTAAAAAAAAATGCTGGGGAGATGGCTCAATGAGTTCAGATCCCGGAATTCCAGTAAAACCTGGGTCTGGTGGCATGCATCTGTAATATTAGTACTCCTGTATTGAGATGGGAGATGGAGACAGGAGAATCCCCTGGAAGCTCGTAGGCATACTTGATTGACATATGCAGTGCAGCAGCAGAAACCAAAAGAGAGGCTGTCTCAAGGAGATGGGAGGTAAGAGCTGATTCCCAAAAGATGTCAGCTGACCTCCACATGTCCATCATGGAACATACATGCCCATACTTGAACACATACGTGTCATACACACACACACACACACACACACACACACACACACACACACACACAGTTTTTAGGAAAAGCAAAATAGAACGTTGAAAAGAGATCATACTCCTAACTGGTCAACTTTTTATAGACCCTCTTAGGAAAAACTCAGCAGTAGATAATTGGTGATACACAGGCCTGTAGATAGCACACCTCATTGTGCACTGTACCTGTGCTTTTTTTTCTTTTCTTTTGTTAAAGATTTATTTATTGTATGTATATGAGTACACTGTAGCTGTCTTCAGACACTCCAGAAGAGGGCATCCGATCTCATTAGGGATGGTTGTGAGCCACCATGTGGTTGCTGGGAATTGAGCTCAGGACCTCTGGAAGAACAGTCAGTGCTCTCAACCACTGAGTCATCTCTCCAGCCCCCTGACCTGTGCTTTCCAAGTCTGTTACCTTTAGTCAACTGCGGTCTTTAGATGTTGAATGGAGAATTCTATAAATAAACCCCATAAGACTTTTCTTCTTCTTGTTAGCTTCATTTATTCATATAATGTATTTTGATCAAGTCAGTTGGCATTCCCTGGTCCCCTACTACCCGTCCTTCCCTCTTAACTTCATGTGCTTTTTTTAATGCCTTTTTTTTTTTTTTAAAGATATACCAAGCCCACTAAGTAATATCTAAGTACTCTGTACTATCTATATGTACAGAGGTGTAGGACCATCTACAGAAATATAGGTAGCCTTTCAGGGGGAGCATCTACATACATACATATATACATACTCACAAATATTTTGAAAAAACATGGTACATAATTAGTTGACACAATATCACAAATGCATAGAACCAGAAGTGTTTTTAGATTTTGGAGTTCAGTATTTGCATAGACTTGGCTATTCCAACATCTCTCTCCCCCACTCCCATTCCCACCCCTCCAAAAACAGAAAAGAAAAGAAAATGTCAGATAAGAGGTGCTCGACCCATGTAGAGTGTATTTTTAGGCATCCGCTGAGAATTTCAGAGGTGCTCACGCTTAGATAAGGCTGGGAATATGCTATGTACTCGGTATGTAATGAGAAGGAATTGCTGTGTGGACCTTGAGCATGCAGTATTTTCCCAGGCAGCTGGGATATAACTGAATTCTGTATGCATTCACATTTGTTAATAAGCCTCGCCCAGACAGGACTGTGGCTTCCTTTGCACTATGGAAACTCTGTAAAGTAATAAGTTGGCTCAAGTGTAGGGCAAATAAAGCATAAGGTGATTAGAACGCGAGAAGCAGTGGACTGTGAACCAGTTGTTAACAGCAGGTGCGGTTATAGCTGCCCAAGGACTCGCTAGTTACCCTGCAGTATGTTTCTGTCATTTAAAAGAGACTGAAATTTGGATAGAAATTCAGTATTAATTCATTGAGTTAAACAAAGAATGGGGGAGCAGAGGCCAGACTCTAACTTTGTGATTTTTAATATATTTTTTTCAACGGTTAACTTTAGTGTTCTGGAATTGTCTCCTTTTGACATTTTATTTCCTGTTCTGGGACACCAACTCTGCCTGCATTGAGTGTTTTTTTCTCATCAGTATCAGTATTTTTTTCCCTCTTAATTCTTTTCATGTCCATTTTGTCCAGCCTTGCTTAGCCACAGTTTTGATTCTGGCTTTGCAATTTCCTGATTCCAAGATAACTTTTGAGGGGTTTTTGTTTTGACCTTGGCGTGTTTCAGTGCATAGATACATTGTTTCACAGGTTAAGCATTCCAGTCCCAAAAGTTACTTTCTTTTTCTCCTATCCTCCCTCCCTCTCTCTCTCCCCTTAATCCTTTTCTTCTCAACCTGCTGTACCTTGAATTTGTGATCCTTCTGTTTTTGCCTCCCGAGTCTGGAATTAGAGGACCATACTCCTACACTCAGATAGCTTGTGTGTGTGTGTGTGTGTGTGTGTGTGTGTGTGTGTGTGTGTGTGTGTACTCCCTTGTGAAGGTGCTCCAAGAGACCAGAGATGTGTTCTCAGTTGGATCCTTTGTGGTTCTAGATGTTTGGAGTGGGGTGGGGTGGTTTTCATTTATGAACTTGCATTCTGTGGAAGATGCTATGTGGTTTTGTCTATTATATTTCCTGTCCCATCTTCCTGCCTGGTTTTCAGGTGAGCACCATGCCCTGGGACTGCTGAGAGTGTGCTAAGAGAATTCTTTTAAGGTGTTTTTTGAGTGTGTCCTTGAGTGAGAAAGATCACATTGAGATGTGTTTGCTCGTGAGTATCTGCTGTGAGAACATGTAGGTGCTGGACATTTGTAGAGCTGTGAAGTGGACTCACAGTGGATGTCTGTCCCTTACTGCTCCTGGGTTGTAAGTGGCATTTGAGATATTTTCTAACTTTGCTGCCCAGAGTATTGGCTTCTTTTCCTTTTTATTTATTCATTCACTCATCCATCCATCCATTCATTCATTAGGTATTTTCTTATTTGCTTGCTTATTTATTTACTTACTTACTTACTTATATGAGGCAAGGACTTACCATGCAACTCTGGTGGTACTAGAACTCAGCTGTATAGATCAGGTTGGGCTCTAACTCACAGTGATTCACCTGCCTCTGCCTCTTGAGTGCTCCCATGCCCTGCTTAGTGTACGGGAGGTCCTGGTTTGATCTGAAAATGTGGGAGAAAGGAGCTGGAGAGGGAGCAAGTGGGGGAAGAATATTCACAGGCTCATGCATTCAGCAACACAATCAAGAACACTGCAGTCATCGCACTGAGAGGCCCAAACACTGTCCTCATAGCCTTTGGCATCTGTCAGCCTGTCTAGTCCTCTGCCCTCCCTAGTCTTTCTTTGTAGCAGGGATTAAGCCCACTACCTCATACATGTAGGTCAGGGCCTCATGCATGTAGGTCAGGGCCTCATATATGTAGGTCAGGGCCTCACACAATCCCTGAGCTATAGCCTGAGCTTTTAAAATTTAATGTGTGTATGAATGTTGTATGTAAGAATATTGCATCTGTGCCTGGTACTTGCAGGAGCCAGAAGAGGGCACCAGATTTCTTGGCAGTGGAGTTAAAGCCAGCTATGAGCCATGGTATGGTTGCTGGGAACCGAACCCAGATCCTCTAGTAAAACATCCAGTGCTCTCAACTGCCTATCTCTCAGCCCCTATCTGCAAGTTTTTAATCACAGTCCTTTTGTCACAGGGACCCACTGAGTTACCCAGACAGATTTTAAAAGTGGCATCCCCCTGCCTCAGCCTCCCTACTAAGCACCAGGCCCAGTCAGGCCCTACTTTTGCTAGCACATGCTAGAATGAGACATACTGGCAGATGGTTACAGCTTAAATACCCTGTGCACAGCGCAAAAGGAGGTGCAGGTATAAGCAGTTTCCTGAGAGATAAGAAACAATTTGTTAGAGAACTCTATGGAGAAGCCAGTTTTTAAGGGAATCCTTAGACAGTGCGGCATGACCTGCAGTAAAGTTGCCTTGGCCCACAGACTCAGCAACCTTTTGTAGGGGTTCTCTGCAGTGCCGAGTGGGCCTGAGGGAGAGGGCAGGGTGTAACAGAAGTCAGTCAGTGTCAGTCTTTGTTGTTAAGGAGTCAGTGCTTCGTGGCTCACAGAATGTCAGTAAGAAGACAGAAGCATCATCGTCCTCTTTGGGGGACTCTGACCAGGTGGACAAGGGAACTTGGCTAAGAGCCATCCCCTGTCTTGGAATGTACAGTTCTGATGTCTCAATACAGGATGTCTCTGCAGGTCAGCACCTGTTGGTGTGGTATTGATTTCTGAGTCTTGACAGTAGCTCCTAGAACCTGTTGAGGCCGGTAGCACTGTGTGTGGCCATGGCTGTTAACACTGTGTGTGGCCACGGTCCAAGTTAAAACACCTCACTAAATCAAGCACACACACCACACCTCATACCAAGGAAATATACCTTACGGCCAGCAAAAACCAGTCTTTGCTTTGAGGGAATGATGTCTTTACTAGGGTGGCCAACATCTGCATTCCTGTTTATTGTATGCTTCTGGTGGGCTTAAGAAGTCACCCTAAGAGACAATCAATCTCACCATGTCACTCAGGTTGGCTTCACATTTCTAGGCTTAAGTCGTCCATGCCCCTGCCTCAGCCTCCCAAGCAGTTGGAACAACAAGAACACACACCATGGCCTGTTTATATTTAATATTTGGAAACATTTCCTCCTTTGTAGGCTGTTTTATCTCATGTTGAGAACAGAGCCTGTCTCAGGGCACACAGCTGGTGAGAGGCCAGCCTAGCTCACTGTGGAGGCCTGTTCTCAGGTTCTAGGATGACCTAACTCCTCTGTTAGAGGAGATCCGTTCTGTGCACTGGAGACTCAGGAGAGTACAGCTACTCAGCAGTAAGGTGTCAGGATTGGGGTCCCATGAAAGTCCTACCTGGGGGCTTCGTGACTCCCTCCCTGCTGCGTCTCCTGTTTACGGACAGAGTGGGAAACTAAGATTTTTGTTTTCTGTCTTCAGCGCATCTATTACCTTTCCCTGGAATTCTACATGGGCCGCACGCTGCAGAATACCATGGTGAACCTGGGCCTTCAGACTGCATGCGACGAAGCCACTTATCAGGTGTGTTTAATCTGTCCCCTGAAGAGTGACCACTGACATTAGGACACCTGTGCCCTGGAGTGTTTTACCCTGTCAGGAAGGATCATGTCCCTTCCTCAAGGGGAGAACATAAGACTGTAAGGGATGATAATAAATGGAATTATGAGAAGACTGGTTTGAGTGGTGATGCTGTGGTTTAGAAGTTTCTAGAAATGTACTCCCTTCTCCCAGTCCAGGGGTAGGTTTTGAATATGTCATGATCTATTTGATTTCCCTCTCTGATCTTCAGACATCCTCCTGACCTCATTGTGCTGTGCAGGTGTAGAAGTGCCTCCTCTCATGGAAGAAGCCAACTGTTCAGGCATTTTCTTTGCCTTAATTTTACACAGGTCGTTTGTACCCTCAGCAGAGCTGTGCTTATCTCCCAGTCTCTCTTCACTCTCCTCTCTCCTCTGGAACGCTGGTCTCAGATGGGGAAGTTCTGTAGTGAGACCTTGCAACATGGGTACATGAAGGTCTTTAGAGAGGGGTGCCCCCCATGTTGCCGCAGCACCCCATCTGCTTTGTTCAGAGCTTAGGTATGAGGAGTTTGGGGGCCTGGTAGGGACATAAGTCCAGCATGGGAGTAAGTCTCGTTGGAGACCACCTTCTCTCCTGAGGATGTTAGTCACCATTCTATTGCTATGAAAAAATAATGTAGAGAAATCGAAAGAAAGAAAGATCCATTTCGGTTCCAGTCTCAGTGGCCTGAGACAGGCAGCCCTGCATGTAATGAAGCCGCTTACCAGGTGAGCATGTGGCAGAGTCGGCTGCCCACTTCCCAGAGCCAGCAATCAAGGACAGAGACGCAGGGGCAGGACGCACTCCTGGAGGGTGCCTTCCCCGCAGGGACCCATTTCCTCTAACTAGACCTCTCCTGATAGTCTTTACGCAGCCTGTGTCTTCATCAGTGGCTCAGCCAGTTCCTGAGGACACAGCTTTTGCGATCCATTCACCTCCTCTCAAGGTCAACGCTGTACTCTCACAACTAGGACTTCAGAGGAAACCGATTTCTTCTGAGTCAGCTTATCAACAGCGCTCTGGAGAACAATTTACAGAAACGTTTGAATACATATGAACAGTAGTCTCATCAGCTTTAACTCAGGGCGTCAATATGATCTCTAGAAAACAAGGACTCAGACACTCCCACCCTGTGATGACGCTTCTCAGGCCATCTAACTGCTCTGAATGCCTTAGAATTTCTCCTCTTCCTCTTCCTCCCCCCTCTTCTTCCTCCTCCTCTTCCTCCTTCTTCTGCTCCTCCTCCTTCTTCTCTTCCTCCTCATCCTCCTTTTTCCTCTTCTTCCTTCTCTTCCTCCCTCTCTTCCCCTTCCCCTCCTCCTCCTTTTTGAGATGAGGGTTTTTCTGTGCAGCCCTAGCTGTCCTGGAACTCACTCTGTAGACCAGGCTGGCTTCAAACTCAGAAATCCACCTGCCTCTACCTCCCAAGTGCCAGAATTAAAGGTGTGCACCATCACTGCCCAAATGAATTTTTAATTTTAGGTTTTTGGTTTTTTTTTTATGCATATGGGTTTTTTGTACACCATTTGCATGCAGTGCCCATTGAGACCAGAAGAGGGTATCATATCCCATGGAACTAGAGTTACAGACAGCTATGAGCCACCCTGTGGATGTAGGAAACTGAGCCAGTGTCCTGGAAGAACTGTCTCTCCAGCCCCACATTACCTTAGAACTTCTAAAACAGAATACTTGAAGTTGATCGAGACACCTCCTAAATGTCTTTAGCTTATATGTACCTCTTTTTTGTTTTTGTTTTTTCCTCTGTTTTATGGTTTATTTGTTGGAAACGGATTTATCGTATAGAGTTGTCTTCCTCCCTGTGTGTCCCAACTTATGTTAACAGTGCAAGGATGTCTCCTCACAATGGGTCTCAGTGTCCTACAGTAATAGGTTCTGGCTAGGTAGATAGGCAAGAACTGAAAATGGAAGGCCTCCAGATTAGAAAGAGGTAAAGCCATCAACACACAGATGACATGAACTAGAAAATTGTAAGAAAGCCATAAAGAAATATTAAAACTGGCCAGGGAGTATCTTGGGTTTTCAGGATATAGGATTGATCTGTAGAAACTATCGGTATCTTAATATATCTGCTGATTAACATCCAAAGTGAGCCCAAGATGGTAGTTCTGCTTATAGTAGCACCAGAAGGAATAAAGCAGGTGTAGATGTAACAAAAAATACGCCCTACCCACCCCTGCCCCACCCACTCCTGCCCCACCCTGGTGCAGAGCTTATACTCTGGATGCAAGTTGAAAAAAACTCAGGGAGGTTTAAAAATGAAGACATTTTTTGTTAATAGCTTGGAGGACCTAGTATTGTTAAGATGCAGAGCTCTCACCGTGATCTGTAGATTTAGTCCAGTCCTTTTCAAAATCCCAGTCAGTTTCTTCCCTGAGTCTGATAAGATAATCTGCATATCTGGGTGGACTTCCAAGAGAACCAGGCAGGAGATTCACACTTCCCAATTCCAGAACTTAACTGTAAAGCTGCAATCAACCAAGCCTGGGTCCTGCTGGCAGAAAGTCGCATATATCAGCCACCAAATAGAGTCAAGAGCCCAGAAATAAACCTGCACATTGAGGGTAGATCTCTTCTTGAATTTAAAACAATGGCTGGAAAGTTTGTATTACATTAAGTTTCCCATCTTAGCCATGTGTACAGTGAACGGCATTTAGGGCATTCACACCATTTGCAGCCATCACCACCACCCATCTGCGGAACCTGTACACTTTCCAAACTATGCCTTACCCAACTCAGCCCCTGGAAGCCACCATTGTCCTTCATGTTTCTTCATTTGGCTATTCTGGGTATCTCATGAGTGAAACTACAGGGTATCCTTAGCATAGTGTCCTGAAGGGTCACCTGTGTGGCAGTGTGTGCTGGTGCTTTGTTGCTCTCATTTTTCTCAATAAAGGAACAACTTTATACATATTTTTATGTAGGTAATTGGCTGTATCCTGTAGGAACACGTACTCCCCCAGAGTAGTTCCAGCTGAACACAGAGTAAACGTAATTCCCTTGCAAAAGCAAAGACATTAGGTTGTAAGCATTAAATGATAGATATATAGTCCTCTCCATCACACCTGAATCAGTGAGGCCAGAGAAGCTGAGGCGCTACTTCCCCGCCCCTCCCCACCCCCCATCATCTCAGCATTTCTGCCTCTCCTTGGGTCCTGGATCTCCCCACATTGCTGGTCAAGGCTGAGTATACTTTATCATATGTGTGTGCCATGTTTCACTTATTCATCTGTCCATGAACATGGCTGCTCCTGCCTTCTGACATCACGGATAATGGTGCCATGACCACAAGGGTACAAGTAGTTCCGGCAGAGCCTGCAGTCAGTAGCTTTATGTCTACAGGTAGACGTGTGATGGCTATAGCATCTGCTTCTCCTTTGTGATGCTGGGCCTTGAACTTGAACCTCTGGGTGTGCCAAGCAAGTGTCGTCCCTCAGTGGCATTTCCAACTCCCTGGTGCCTATGATTTGCCTTTTTTTGAAAGTCGGTGGTGGTGAGTGTATTTCTTGTGCTCAGTGGGAATTTGTTTATCTTTGGAGTTCAGTCAATTTAAGTATAATTGCCCACTTTTGAGTCAGGTTGCTTGTTTCTTGAGACTCAGTTTCTAGATTTCTCTGTTTATTCAGATACTCGGCTTACACATTTTTTTCTTCCATTCTGTAAGTTGTCTTTTCACTTTGTTGATGGTGTCCTTTGATTCAAAAAGTTTAGAAATTTTATGCAGTTCTTTTGTTTGATTTTCTTATTGCCTGTGCTTTTGGTTTTTGTTTTGTTTTGCTTTCTTGCTTTGGAATGGATTTGGGTGTGGGATGACGGCTTAGTGGTTAAGAGTGCTTGCTGCTCTTGTAGAGGATCCAAGTTCAGTTCTAGGTATATGAAATGATTCCTCACCCTCTGTAACTCCAACTCCCGGAGATCAGGCACCCTCTTCTGGCCTCTGTGAGCATCTGTTCATACATAGCATATATGCGTGTATGCGTGCACACATGTGCGCACACACACATGCACACACACACACACACACACAAATCTTCAAAAGAAGGAAAGTATATTGGTGTATACCTAGGTACATTGGATTTCATCAAAATCATAATTAGCAGCTTGTCGAATTTGCTTACTTGCTTACTGTAAGCTGGCTGGTAGCCTGGCGTTATGACGTATTTATAACCATTGAGCTCTTCTTTGTTCTTTAAGGATCTTACTGTATATGTAACCCCAGCCAGTCTTGGACTGGGAACCCTCCTGCTTTAGCCTCCTGAGTGCTGGGATTACAGAAAGGGTCACCATACCACATGAGATACATCTAATTTTGAATGGTTACCATTAGTAGGTTTTGAAATACCTGAGAACTTTCACTTCTGTGCATTGATGAATATTAAATTGTACTGTTGAATTTTCAGTCTGAAAGAAATCAGACTCAAGACTTAAATGCTTTCAGCTTGTTGGAGGAGCTGTAGTAAATAATACTGAAACGTCACCTCTGCTTTGGTTTGCAGTTGGGGTTGGACTTGGAAGAGCTAGAGGAGATAGAGGAGGATGCTGGTCTTGGGAATGGCGGCCTGGGGCGCCTGGCAGGTAAGCTGCTCTGCATCCTGTTGACTTGGTGGGAGATCACAGGAAAAGGCCAGTGTCACATGTGCTTCTGACACCCACCTATCTCTCTCAGAGATATGGCCTCCCTCAGACACGTGGGCAAACGTGTTTGTGTCAAAATCTTTGTCATCATTAGAGAGAGAGAGAGAAAAAAAAAGGAAAATGTACATTTTCTTCCAGCCATGTTTGTCAGCTTTGGGTCAGTGGTGCCAAGAAGGTTCCCATGGCTCCCCCACCCATCCCCCTAACACTTAGGATTCAAAAGCCAGTGCTTTGGTAGTAGTGCCCATGCCCAGTGAGGCTATTGCTCCCAGCCAGTAAGCTGATGGCTTTTGTTAGAATAGGGCCAAACATTGGGCCATGTTGCTTTGTGTGGCTATCACATTTGAGAGCATGCCCAAGTGACATTTACTTCTTTGAATATTTTACAGACTTTTAGGGGCTGTACAAGCTAGGTTAAAAACAAACAAACAAACAAACAAACAAACAAACAAAAATCCATAGAAGCTGAAATAGCAATCTGGCTTCGTGGTGGGGTGAGGGAGAGTGAGTGTTCAGTATCCTTTCTGGAAGTTGCTATTTTATAAACTGAGACATGCTTTAAAATGTACGCGTGTGTTTTTTCACGTGTTAACTAAATTCTTTGAGATTTCTACAGCATCATGTTTCTTTCAGATAAAACTTTACTTGAATCTACATAAAGAAATGACTTGGCAGCCAGGCCTAGTGGTGAAGTCTCAGCACTGGGGGAGGGAAATCTCTGAGTTTGAGGCCAGCCTGGTGTAAAAAGGGAGTCCGGGACAGCCAGGGCTGGTTACACTGAGAAACCCTGACTTGAAAAATCAAAGAAAAAAGAAATGACTTGTCCTGCCTACCTCACCCTGCTTCGGGTCTGGCCAGGCTTGGTGTCTTGGACTCACTCTTCAGCTACTCTTCGCCCAACCCTCCATGACATGTGGCCGTCACTATCCTGCCTTGTGCTTACTCTGTTGACTCGGAGCCTGTGTTCCTTCCTGAGTGTTCTTTAATAAGCTTTGCAACAGCCTGGTGAGCCCACCGCTGATCTCGGGGTGGCCCGCCTCTGACTTGGTGCCCGCCACGGTGTTTTCATGTTCCTTGATGCCAGGTACCTTTCCTTGTCACCTGCCCTGCATGGCCTGGACCCAGATGCCCTCCTCCCTGCCAGCCTCTTCTCTGGCCTGGTGTGGGTTCAGGATGGCTTGATTGGTCGGTATCTTTCCCAGAAGAACGAGTCCAGCACAGGCGTCCAGGCCTCTCATTCCTCTCCCTTGCTGGTGTTTGCATTTGGTGACTCAGACATGTATTTTACCTGCTAGTGTTCCCCGTGGCACCCTCCGTACTATGCCCCTGGTTTCTTTCTCCTTCCTTTTTTCCGGTTGTCCACTTTGAGAAAAGATCTTACTGTGTGGTGCTGGCTAGCCTGGAACTCACTATGTAGACTAGGCTGGCCTCAAATCCACCAAGATCCACCTTTCTGTGCCCCTGGGATTAAAGGCGTGTAACCATCATTCCCAGCCCAAGTCAGAAATTTTAACACAGCTTCTTTCTGCATTTTTATTCAAAACACTTGCAATTTTCTTTCTTTCTCAGGAAGTTTTTTTTTTTAAACTGATTTTTCTAAGACTTATTTATTTATTTAAGTACACTGTCACTGTCTTCACACACACCAGAAGAGGGCATCAGATTCCACATTACAGATGGCTGTGAGCCACCATGTGGTTCTTGGGAATTGAACTCAGGACCTCTGGATGGGCAGACAGTGTTCTTAAACCACTGAGCCATCTCTCCAGCCTAAAACTGATTTTTCAAGAAAAATAATTTTGTGAATATGGGTGTTCTATCAGCATCACATGTATACATGTGCACTGCATGCATGTCTGGTGCCTGCAGAGGTCAGAAGAGGGAGGGCATCAGCTTCCCTGGAAGTGGAATTAAGGACAGTTGTAAGCCATCTTGTGGGTGATGGGAAGTCAACCTGGGTTCTCTGTAAGAACAGCCAGTGCTCTCAACCACTGAACCCTGAAGCACCCCTCCAGCCTCCCTCAAGAGGTTTCGATCGGAACAAAACAAGAGCTCCATTTGCTGACATGCTGCTCCCGCTAATGTTGCAGACCGTAGTGGGGCTGTGGAGTGTGGGTGTTTAGTATTCAGAGCCATGAAGTGCACGCCATTGGCCTGGTTTCTGTGGCTTATTCCCACGAATAGAGGCTCAGATGAGTCCCTGCTGTCAGAGCTGTAGATGGAGGGTGCACATTTCAGAGCAAGTTGGCAAAGAAAGGACTTGACCATGATCTCTGGGAGTCCTCACTCTTACCCTGCTCTTGGGTAAGGAGGACTCCAGTGTGCCCTTTTGTGAAACTCGAGGTTGCTATGGTTATCCCTGGCTCCCTCCCTGCCAACTCCCTGGCCAAATCCCAGTGGAACCTTGCTGTCTACCAGTCAAGTCTGTTAATGGGTTGCGATTTGTCATTTGATTTTTTTTTCAGCCTGCTTCCTTGATTCAATGGCCACCCTGGGTCTGGCTGCATACGGCTATGGAATCCGATATGAATTTGGGATTTTCAACCAAAAGATTGTCAATGGCTGGCAGGTGGGTGACTTTAGGTTTGACCGTTGTTTTCCAGTCCTCGTTCATACTTGGAAGGGAGTGAACTCTTGGAGTGAACTCATCTGAGTGTGCTCTGTACTCATGGAGAGAGCTGGCTAGTTCTCAGCACAGGGCAGCAGGAAGCAGTCAGCTCTGGAGAGGCTGGTCCTGTGTGGGTCCTTGGCAAATAGCTTCTACGTAGTGACAGGGAAATCATGTGGGGAGATACACGGGTTCATTTGAGCTTCTGGAGACCCCAGAGGGGGCCACCAACAGTGGTAGGCAGGGCACCACAAACCATGTGCTGGTGTCCAGGGGTGGATTGTACATGGGGTAAGGATATTGCTGTTGGGGTTCATCCTCTGGGACAATTGGATAACTAGAAAAGCAAAGGTGGGTATGGTGACTCATGCCTGTAACTCTGGCCCTCCCAAGAGGCCAGAGGCAGGGGGATTGCCACAGGTTTTGAGGATAGTCTGGTTTACTTTTTGAGTCCTAAGCCAGCTAGGTCTACATAGGAAGACCCTGTCCCAAAACAATAGCCTTGACTAGACTAGGACAAAAGCAATTGTTATCCCTTTAGTGCCCACCCTCTGCCTTCAGCACCACTGAGGCAGCGATTATAGCAACAAGTGCAGGCATGGCTGTGCAGGGCTGCGGGCTGCGGGCTGCAGAGCTCTCTGCTGGGAGGACTGAGGATCCTGGCCTAAGAGTGGCCCTGCTGCTGCCTGTGTTTGGGAAGGTGCTGCTTCTGTAGCTGTCTTTGGGATTATTCCATAGGACACACCAGCCGTGGTACTGAAAAGTTTCAGTGATAGACCAGGGACTGCTGCCATAGTATCAAAAGGCAGGATTGATCACCATGTACGGAGGCGTCCTGTTGGGACTAAAGAGATAGATGGATAGCGACTGGATCTGTGTCACTTTCCTGCACACCCTAGATAGAGATTCCTTATTTCTGTGAAAGAACCATTTAAAAAAACAATTCCATCAGGGAGGTTGCAGCTCATTGGTCGAGCACTTGCCTGCCACGCACAAGGCGCAATCCCTTGCACTTTATCAGGTGGAAATGGTGGCTGACTCTTGAAATTCCAAAACCTGAAAGGAGGAGACAGAAAGATCAAGAGTTCAAGGTCACCCTCAGCTACAGATTGAGTTCGAGGTCAGCCTGAGCTATATGAGACTCTCAAAGAAAAATAAAGTAAAACAAACAAACAAACAAACAAACAAACCCTTCAGAGTAACATGTTGGGACTGTTTGTTTAGTTCTGAGGAAAACCCACCTGTGTCACTCAGACATTGAGATCGCTGGTGGGAGTGGGTATTGCATAGTCACTGATCAGGGTCTGGGGAAATGGCTGATTTGAGTATGGCTTGTCTAGACGGCAGCATCCTCTAGAGAGATGTGTTCTCTGCCTTCCCGTGGGATACCTCCCAGGACAGTCCCCGGAGACTTTAGGGCTTGCTTTTTTTTTCAGACAAGGCCTCATATAGCTCAAGCTGGCCTCTAACTCGCTAGAATCTGAGCTCACTTTGAATTTCTCATTTTCCTGTCTCTACTTCCAAGTACAATAATTACAGGAATGTTCCACCATGCCTAACTCTGCACCGTGGGATTGTGAGCTCCATTTTCCCCATTTTCTACTGTGGGGTGTGTGTGTGTGCGCACATGTGGACGCACTATGAATATGTGTATTTATGGTTTTTGACATTGTGTAGGTACAAATTCATTTGTGTGTGTGCATACAAGTAATCTATCCTGGCCATCCATGCTTTTTGTGGATTCTGGGGATCTGAACTCCAGTCCCCGTGCTTGCTCTTCAAGTGTTTAACTGTGGCTGCCTCCCCAACCCCGCTTCCACCTTAATAGCAGCCCTGTGGAGGTGTGACGTCATTCTTGGCGGGTTCACAGTTGGGAAACACCCTGACTATCTCCAGAGCACTGTCCCCTTTTCCATCGTGATTAGTGTTTGACAGTTGTTAACCTTCTGTCTTCTGCTGTCTCTGTCCTGGGATTGTTCTGGACATTTTCTATAAATGTAGTCATTCATTGTGTGTGTGTGTGTGTGTGTGTGTGTGTGTGTGTGTGTGTGTTAAGATTTACTCATGGTGCAAGGCTATCAGTCCTTCATTTGGGTGGTTTTTAGTGTCTTTTTATTTAAGTGTCTTTTTCTGAATTGTATAGGACTTTGTGACTTTAGTAGTGCATGTGGCCTGACGTTGACTGGGTTTTTGGAGCTAGGCACTGTATAATCTCTGCATTTTGCATGCCCAGGTCAAGGGCAGGGTTATCTTGTAGGCATTGCTGGTATTGGCTCATCCTTACTGAGAATTTCCTCCCTGACTCTCCCTCCAGGTTGAAGAAGCTGATGACTGGCTACGCTATGGAAACCCCTGGGAGAAGGCACGGCCGGAGTACATGCTGCCGGTGCATTTCTACGGGAGGGTGGAGCACACCCCTGACGGGGTCCTCTGGCTGGACACGCAGGTATGGAGCTCTGGCCCAAGGGCTCACTGCTGTTGAGCAAGAGGGCTGCTGTCTTAGTTAGGGTTTGACTGCTGTGAACAGACACCATGGCCAAGGCAAGTCTTTAAAGGACAACATTTAATTGGAGCTGGCTTACAGGTTCCGAGGTTCAGTCCAGTATCATCAAGGTGGGAACATGGCAGCATCCAGGCAGGCATGGTACAGGAGGAGCTGAGAGTTCTTCTATATCCTCATCTGCTTGTGGAAGACTGACTTCCAGGCAGCTAGGAGTAGGATCTTCAAGCCCACTCCCACAGTGACACACCTACTCCAACAAGGCCACACCTCCAAATAGCGCCACTCCCTGGGCCAAGTGTGTACAAACCATCACAGCTGCCCTAAGGAGAAGTCACCTTGACTTCAACTTGGGAGGGTGGCATACTGTTTCCTTGGGGGACTTAAGGTAAAACCCAAGGCAGGGTTTATCTCCCACATATGTGCTTCTTGGAACAGAATATATGCACCTCACATAGGAGTCTTACAGTTTAGCCAGTGCTGTGCGTTGTGTGCGTTGTGTGCGTTGGTGCTCACAGCCAGCATGTACTACCAGGTGACACAGCGCTAGTGAATCATATCCTGGCTGGGAGGAAGGCCCCAGGAGGATGAGACAGCTCCCAGGTTAGTTATGGAGTACTGACTACTGCTATCCCCTGGTACCACTTGTGGCCCACGGCTCTGTAGTGTCTGAGCCAGCCAAGCTCCAGGTGGGTATGCCTGTGGCTTTGGCTAGTGTCCCTCCCTCCCAGCTGGCCCCTTTTGTGGTGCTGGTCTGGAAAGATGTAGTACGAGAGGACCAATCACTCCATGGTTGGGAGCACACACCTTGGTCCCTGGAGAAGGGGAGGGCAGGGGACAAAGTAAGAATAGTGAGCCTTAAGCCGGGAATGGTGGCGCACACCTTTAATTCCAGCACTCAGGAGGCAGAGGCAGGCGGATTTCTGAGTTTGAGGCCAGCTTGGTCTACAAAAGTGAGTTCCAGGACAGCCAGGGCTATACAGAGAAACCCTGTCTCGAAACAAAACAAAACAAAACAAAAAAAGAATAGTGAGCCTTAGTCATTGGGGGTATAGAGGGATGGGCAAGCATGGGGGCCTGGTGGCTGGGGAAGTTGTTTGATATTTCAAAATATAGTTTTCAATGGCACACCTGGAGCTAGCATAGTCTAGGGCTATACTAGGCAGGCTGCACACATTTTTAAAAAGTGGGTTTTAACTTGAAAAAGCAGAGAAGCAATCCCGTGTCCTGAATGACCGTGCTTATGATAATTATGTCAGCATACACAGTGAGAGCCTTATCTCTGAAGTCCGTAGACAGGGAGGTTGGGTGGTTGAACCCGTCCTCCATAAGGTGAGCGTGTATAGGACAGGAGTGAGCCTTGGCAGCAAATATGAAGACAGAGGTGATACCAGAGTTCATCCTGGTGAGCCGCATACACTGCCCTTTTAAGCTCCTTAGAGCTAACTGACTTGCAGAGTTGCTTGGCTGGCTTAGCAAGGAAGGACCATGGCAGAGTGGCTGTGTTCCTGTCTGGGCAGATTTAGATACCTGGAGGGTATAGTCAAGGCAACCCACAAGAGGAGCATCGCCAAAGAGGTTGGGAAATGAAGGTGGGTGTGAAGAGGAGTTAGCCAGAGCCTGGCCTAGCCCACGCAGAGTGAAGGGAGAACATGGGTATATGGGGGAGAGGTGAGGTGCCCGTGCCGTGGCTCCTCAAGAGGCCAGCATGGGAAGATTATTCAGCTGGTGCCAGCACTGAAGTACATGACTCTGGGAGACATACGTGTGGTTGGGGAAGATGTCAGAGTGTGGCTGCCATCCCTCTCAGATGGCCTTGCCAGCTCCCTGAGAGTGAAGAGGTGGCAGGTAAAGGCCGAAGGTGGGAACATGGAGACAGGGAGGCTGGGCTGTGAGGACTAAGGGATCTTTGCTGGCTCAGTCCTAAGTGAGCTTCTTTACTTATGACCAGGTGGTACTCGCTATGCCCTACGACACCCCAGTGCCTGGGTATAAGAACAACACAGTCAACACCATGAGGCTCTGGTCTGCCAAGGCACCCAATGACTTCAAGCTGAAGGACTGTAAGTCCCCACCATGGCTCCTGTGCCTGTCTGTTTAGATGGTTTATCCAAACACTGAGCCCTCATCACTCCTGCCCCTATTTTTATACTTTCTGCTGGGATGGAGGGAGTGATGTTGTGAAGTGCGTGGTCCTAACAGCTCCTGTGCAAACAAGAGTTAGGGTGGACAGGATGCCAGGCTCCAGCTGTGCAGGGTCATAGTCATTTAGACCACGTGCCCCCAAGAGGAGAGCCGGGGGTTACAGTGGAAGTGAGGTATTGTGAGAGGGGAGATGGTCCTCTGCTGGGGATGAGGATGACAGGGGCCCAGGGGCACCTCAGGATTCTCCAGGAAGCTGCTGAGCAGCTGAAGTGCCTCACGTCGCAAGACCGCTGGGCCCAGAGGAGGCTGCACTGATGGGGCTCTGTCTTTCCTTAGTCAACGTTGGGGACTACATCGAAGCTGTCCTGGATAGGAACTTGGCTGAGAACATCTCCAGGGTCCTGTATCCCAATGACAATGTGAGTGGCTCTTGGGACTGTCTTTAAAGGGTAGACATGGAAGCTGGAGACCTGTGTGTACATGGGGTGGTAGCACTGTCTGGCTGCAGTGCCTGGATAAGCTTAGGAAACTGTTAACCGCACGCCTGTCACATGCTAGGCGGGGACAGCTGAATCCTCTGCTCGCACCTGGGTCCAGTGTCTTAGCAGGTTGGTGTGTTACTGTCAGAAGAGTTTAGCATGTCCAAAGCCCTGAGCTCAGGCCCCAACACCAAAATATAACGCCATCCCCTCCCCACCTCCACCCCCCCAAAAAAACCAGAAGTTGCCTATCTTGATTGATGGTGCACTCTTTAAAGTGAAATTTTTCTTTCTCAAAGTTTTATGTGCATATAGTAGAGAGGGATTAGTATTGGATACCCAAACCAAATGTTCCTATATCTTGAGACTAGATACTCCCCCAAACTTCAGGCGTGGGGTGTCTGCTGGTGTCTGTCTTGAGAACTGGTTCTGAGTAACTGTGTTGCTCATCTCTGGACTTGTCACCCTCACTGATAGACCAGACAGACACCTTGTAACTAGGTGACCCTGTCCTGAAGGCATACTTGCAGGCCACACTGTCAGAGGGACTGGCTTTGACCATGTAGGCCTCCAGCCTACCACCATGAGTAGGGCACCTGAACTGGCCCTCTGGAGGGTTAAGAATGACCCCAGGGGGCTGGAGAGATGGCTCAGCGGTTAAGAGCACTGTCTGTTCTTCCAGAAGTCCTGAATTCAGTTCCCAGCACCTACATAGTGGCTCACAACCATCTGTAATGGGACCCAGTGCCCTCTTCTGGTGTGTCTGAGGACAGCTACTGTGTACTGTTATACATAAAGTAAATAAATCTTTAAAAAAAAAAAAAGAATGACCCCAGGGATATAGGGGCAAGCAACTGTAGGGCCCATCAGAGTCTTGGAGTCTTGTGTTGGAGGTGGGTACCCCAACAATGCTGCCTTGCAGTTCTTCGAGGGGAAGGAGCTGCGGCTGAAGCAGGAGTACTTTGTGGTGGCTGCCACCCTCCAGGACATCATTCGAAGGTTCAAGTCTTCCAGGTTTGGCTGCCGGGACCCAGTGAGAACCTGTTTCGAGACATTCCCAGACAAGGTCTGTGAAGGGAGTAAGCTCACTGTCATGGGTTGGGGCTTTCTTTCTTGTGTTTGGGAGTGGTAGGAGTAAATTGGCATCATTTCCTGAGTCTCAGGGTCACTTCTAAAACCAGTGCAGCCCTTGTGTGTCAAAAGTGGAGGCAGAGAGGTCACTGTGAAAGGCTCCTGATGCATGTGGCAGGCTCACCGTGGCAGTTCTAAACAAAGCGGCCAATCTGAGCTGAGGGGAAAGTGGCCTCTGAAGTTCCTTTTTCACCTTCTCAGAGCAGAGCTGCTCTTGGGACACATCTGCCCATGGGTTGCAGCTACTCGAGGGGACAGCTGGCTGCAGATCACAGCAGGCTGCAGAGGCAGCATCCTCCTCCTGACCCCTTAGGCTCCTGGGCTCCTCAAGAGTGCACTGCTAGGCTGGCTCCTTCAAACCCTGAGTCATCACTTTGGGTATCAGGAGTGAGAGAACTAAATAGCACCCCTTGTGAACTGTAGGTAGCCATCCAGCTGAATGACACCCACCCCGCGCTCTCCATCCCTGAGCTCATGCGGATCCTGGTGGACGTGGAGAAGGTGGACTGGGATAAGGTGAGTGTGGAAAGGGAAGACAGTGCCCTCCTGGGACCAGGGTCGGGTGATGGCATCCTCGTTAGACTTCAAGCTGTGCCACACATGGTAATGGTGGGCTGAGCTAGACCCAGGAAATAGCGCCTTTTTCCCAGCCTCAGGAGATCAGGGAAATTGACTTTGAGAGTGTCGAGGCCACCCTGGAGAGTGTCTGGCTCTCAGAGATGGATGCTCTATTGTTTACAGGCTCAGTGAGGGCAAGGATGATGGGACAGAAGAGACAAGCTCGAAGTTTGGCTAGTCCTGGTGGCATATGCCTTTACTCCCAACACTTAGGAGGCAGGGACAGGTGATCTCTGTGAATTTGAGGCTAGCCTCATCTAATAGTGAGTTTCTGGCCAGCCAGGGCTACATAGTGATACTCTGTTTCAAAACATCAAGGAAAGAAAACAATCTAGAAGTGTTAAGCTTTCAGGAACCTATTAGTTGGCTGTAGTGGTGTCAAGTACTCAGGAGGTAGAAGCAGGAAAATAACAAGTTCAAACCTAGCCTGGGCTACATCATGATGACAAAGTCTGGAAGTCGACAGTGTTTGTATTTGAAGACTGTCTGGAGGCTCCATTTTCCTTGGTCCTCATCTTCTTGGTTGGCTTTAACTAGATCACCAGAAACCATAAGCCAGTTTTCTTCTTCCTTTTCAGGAACCAGAGCCCCTCTCTGGCCTAATGGTATACACTCCCGTTGAGGCCATGCCGTGGGGTGGCAAGCCGTATGGTACCCAGTGTCCTCTGCACTGTGGGTGTCAGGTAGTTTAATGGAAACTAGCAGAAAACTGCCACGTTGTGTGATAGTTGGCCAGCAGCAGAGTGACTACAAAGGAGAAACTAAAAGGTCACTGTCAGAGCGTAGGGCCAGGAGATAGGGTCATCTGTGTATGTCTATAGCGTGGTGACTAGCCTGAGCTGATGACATGTCTGGAGAGCAGAGGGCAGGGATGGGTGAGCACCTTCCCTCATGGCTCCAGTGTGTCTGTGTGACATCTGCTGTTCTCAATGTGTAGGCCTGGGAGATCACCAAGAAGACCTGTGCCTACACCAACCACACGGTGCTGCCCGAGGCCCTGGAGCGCTGGCCAGTGTCTATGTTTGAGAAGCTGCTTCCGCGGCACCTGGAAATAATCTATGCCATCAACCAGAGGCACTTGGACGTGAGCATAGGTCGTGGGTAGGGACTGGGCAGTAGCACACGACAGCTCCACCACACTGGCCTCATCCTACCCAGCAGAAGAGCTGTTGTACTGTGAGGGCGGAAGACTTGTCACCCGGCAGAGCTCCGGGTTGCCCTGTGAGACCCCTGCTCAGTGCATGGGAAGCATGCGTGCAGATAAAGGTCCAGTCTGAGCAAGCTGTGAACCTGAGTGTCTTTCCTGGAGGTGTCCTGACAGCTCCAGGCAACTCAGAAACAGAACCGGTCTGTCCCCTTTTCCCCACAGAGAGGATGGTGGCACGCGATCAGAGAAAGCTCTGGGTTGGGCGAGTGCCATGCCTTTGCACACGGGTAGAGTCAGGGATGAATCTGGGTCATTGTCTCACTGAGCCATACCCCAGCTTTTTTGTGACTTCTTCAACCTTTGGGGGGAAAGCAGCTCTTTTTCCTGATGAAAGGATAGCTTCATGCTGTTCCTGTAAACAGCGGCCATGCATGGCTTAGCTTTCTTAGCACTCCACTAACTACCCAATGGTGTCCTCATACTTTTCACACAGAACAGTCCTATAGGTCCCAGGATCTTATATGGGTGAAATATTTGATTCAGGGCCCCCGTGAATACGTCTGAGCTAGGATTTGGTTGAAGGCGGTGGACCCTTCTTTGGGCGTGGTGGGCTGTCCCCAGGCAGTAGCTAGCACCTCAGTTGCTGAGGGATGCTCAGCCCTGTGTTCTTGGCTTCAGCACGTGGCTGCCCTGTTTCCTGGGGACGTGGACCGACTGAGGAGGATGTCCGTGATTGAGGAAGGGGACTGCAAGAGAATCAACATGGCACACCTGTGTGTGATTGGGTCCCACGCTGTGAACGGGGTGGCAAGGATTCACTCTGAGATCGTGAAGCAGTCTGTGTGAGTGGGGGGGCTCTGCACTAAGTCGGGGGTGGGTGGGTGGGGCTCCTCTCTCATACCCAGCCTAACTCTGATTTGGCCACCATACATACCATGAACAAGGTTTGACATATAGCCTCTGTACCACTCAGTCACTTGTGGGCATGATGGAGGTGCCCAAAGCCCCCACCATATCACACACCAGTATGTTCACAGGTGACTTGATGGGTGACATTGGAGAGACACCTCTTTTGGCTGCCAGAGTCACTCCTCTTGTGTTCCTGCCTTTTTGGTTGTGTCAAGTTAAGCTGCATCTGCTGTAGGTTGGGTACTAAGGATGTCCCATGCGGGCTGACTGTCCTTCTGTCCTCTGGACCCTGCAATGAGGAGTATGATAGCATTAAGGAATTTCTTTCTCCTGTTTTTTTTTTTGCTTTTTTTTTGCTTTTTTTTGTGAGATAGAGTTTCTCTGTGTAGCCTAGGCTGGCCTCAAACTCAGAGATATGCCTGCCTCTGCCTCCTGAATGGTAGGATTAAAGGTGTGCACCACCACCTGGCTCTCCCTCCCATTCTTTCCCTGGAGAGCTGAGTACCCATCACAGCCAAATCAGCGCCCTGGGTGAGAATTCCTTAGCCACATCCGTCAGTGTGCAAGCCCTCCTGAGTTCTGGGGCTCCGCTCCGCACCTTGTATATTCCTCTGCACACCAAACTTCTGAGGCAGGTGTCTTCACAGGATACAGGTGTAGAAAGCGAGCCCCAGGGTATAAGCTCTGTAGCCTGTTCAGTCTCTGCTCTCACAACCTTGTCTGTGCCTTCTAGATCTGTCTAGAAACAGTCAAGTCCTAATACCCAGAACACTATAGTCACACAAGCCCACGGTCACACGTGGCAGCCGCATTCTGCCTTTATGCCACTTCTCCCATTTTCAGTGCAAGTACCAGCTCATTGTGCTTCAGGAAGCCCAGCAGCTGAGCTCCAGCGCCTCTCAGTAAAGAGCTTAAGCTTTCTGGATACCTGGTTTAAACCAGCATTTGTGACAGCTCCCTGCTTTCTGTGTTCATAGCTTTAAGGACTTTTACGAACTGGAGCCAGAGAAGTTCCAGAACAAGACAAATGGCATCACGCCCCGACGGTGGCTGCTGTTGTGTAACCCGGGGCTGGCAGAAATCATTGTAGAGGTGAGTTCCCAGCCTTGTTTTGTGATCTGAGATGCCGGGCCAGAGTCTGGAAAGAAGCAGCCGGCACAGTTAAACCCCAGGAGGTTCCCCAAGCTTTTCTCTGAGTGACTCTTGACCTAGTGGGAATATTTCATTTATATCCAGCAGTGGCCCTGGGACATGAGCAGTAGAGACCTCCCAGCACACGATTATGGCCCAGCTCTGGCCTAAGTGCCAGCCTGCACTTCAGAGAGGCCTAGAGACTAGCTGAGTGGCAGCCACCAGCTTGACAGGACTCGAGGCTGTATCCCTAATCACACGCATTCATGTGCCAGACCCTGTGTTGGAGTCAGGATTGCAGGGTTGGCCTCGACAATATGCTTAAGGCCTCCCTTGAAGGGCACAGTACCCTGCGGCTGAGGAATGCAGTCCACCTGGAACTTCACTGGGGAGGAGGCTCTGGAAAAGTCAGGGAAGCCTGAATCAGCTGGTGCAGTGTCCATGCCCTCAAGGGGTCTGGGAGCCAGTGCAGTGTCTATACAGCACCAGGCATCTCATGGGAAGAGGCAAGGGGGACCCCATGCGGGAAGTAGATAGCAGGAAGGCCCTTAATGGGATGCTTTGGAAATGGTTGTTGCTATGGTTATGAGAAGGTAGCCTCTTTGTTCATGGTGGCGGAGGTTGGAGGAAGAATTGCTCTGCTGGTCCAAGGCATCACTCATGATAGGGTGTCTCAAACAGGAGATGCTGACAAGGCTTGTGAGTTTGTTGTGTCCTAATGGCTATGTGACTGTGGGTCTGAGAGCAGCGGGTAGGAGAGCCCAGGAGGGCAGAAAGATCCCAAGAAAAGTAGGGTGAAGGGTGACAGATAGAGGGACAAGCTTTGTGATGGCTGAGGCATGGTGAACAGAAGACATGTATCCTCTTAACCCAGAGAATCGGGGAAGGTTTCCTGACCGATCTGAGCCAACTGAAGAAGCTGCTGTCACTGGTTGATGATGAGGCCTTCATCAGAGACGTAGCCAAGGTTAAGCAGGTAGGCTTCGTCGGCCCGCAGTCTGCTTCCCTTGGTCTTAGCACCTGGGGCACAGGGGTCAGGACCTCTCTCAGCTTTCTAGACAAGGACCCATTTATCTTTGGGGTCATGCAACAAGTGGGTAAATGCAGCCCTGCCAAGTGACTCTTCGGCTCACTCTGCTCCCCCCTCAGCAGTGGAGAAGCCTCTCGAGGGGCTGGGGCATTTTCTTTTCATCTGGGAGAGTTGAGGTGTTGTGGCCTCCGGCACCTCCAACACAACAGGACCCAAGACTATCCCTCCATGGGGGCATGTGGCAGGGATGTTGGTCTCAGCATTTGGGTCAGCAGGAAGCCATGGCTTGGGTACCCATGGCAGTGCAGAGTCTCCCAAGCCCAGAATTCTGCTTTAGTCTCTCCAGCTACTTCTCAGCTACTTTGTCTCACTCGCACTGACCCTGCCTGCTTCTTGTGCCGGCAGATCACACTTGTGGCTCCCTTTGGTTTTGTCCCCCTTGATCTGCATGGCTCCAGGTCTGCACTGGGCCTTAGCTTTTCACTTATTTGAATGGCCAGAACACCCATTTTCATTGTAGTCCACATTTCCCTACTCCAAACCCTCTCCTAATGCTGTCTGTGTTCCCAGCTCATGTCCAGTGTTGTCCATGCTGATCCTGGAAAGACAAGAGACTTGGGTCAGGTGGAAAGTGGGAACGCTCGTGGGACTGGGAGAGCTTGCATGGTTCCTGTGTCGGTATAGCCACCGTCTTCCATTTCTCAGGAAAACAAGCTGAAGTTCTCTGCCCAGCTAGAGAAGGAGTACAAGGTGAAGATCAACCCTGCATCCATGTTTGATGTGCACGTGAAGAGGATCCACGAATATAAGCGACAGCTGCTCAACTGCCTACACATTATCACCCTGTACAACCGTGAGTTCCAGGGCCCCATTGCACAATTGCACAACATCTGCCTTCCCTCATGAGCCACAGATGGTCCGGGACTCTATGCCTTTCACGCGTGTGTGTGTGTGTGTGTATTTGTGTATTATGTAATATGATAGGTTCTTTTGAGTCACAGCCAGATTTTCTGAGTTCTCATTGTTGGAGCCTAAGGTTGGAGAACCTACGATCCCTGGAACATGGGACCTTTGGGTTATCTGAAAAGGCCAAGAACAGTCTGTTGAGCTTCAATATGATAAGTTCTTTTTTTTGTTTTTGTTTTTTGTTTGTTTGTTTTTTCGAGACAGGGTTTCTCTGTATAACCCTGGCTGTCCTGGAACTCACTTTGTAGATCAGGCTGGCCTCGAACTCAGAAATCCGCCTGCCTCTGCCTCCCAAGTGCTGGGATTAAAGGCGTGCGCCACCACCACCTGCTATAAGTTCTTTTGAGTCACAGCCAGATTTTCTGAGTTCTCATTGTTGGAGCCTAAGGTTGGAGAACCTACAATCCCTGGAACACGGGACCTTTGGGTTATCTGCAAAGGCCAAGAACAGTCTGTTGAGCTTCAGGATAGGGTGGGGGTCTGTTGAGTTCTCAGACAATGTCTTATGCTCTTTTTAGTTTTTTTTTTAAGCTTATTATTGCTATAATGATTTTGTCTTCTTTGGAAAGATTATATTTATTAGACTAGCCATGTGGGTTCTGAGAACCAAGCCTAGGTCTTCCGTAAGAATAGCTAATACTCTTACCCACCGGGCTACCTCTCCAGCCCGGCTCTCTGGTTTTCTTGATGGTATGGATTCTTTGTGGTGTCGTGGTGCTTGCCCCTGCAAGCCACTCGACCTGGGGCTCAGGATGAGCTGGATGGCCAGGAGGATACTGAAGGAGGATGCTGAAGGGGGTGCTGAAGGAGGATGCTGAAGGAGGATGCTGAAGGAGGATGCTGAAGGAGAATGCTGAAGGGGGTGAAGGGGGATGCTGAAGGGGGATGCTGAAGGGGGATGCTGAAGGGGGTGCTGAAGGAGGGTGCTGAAGGGCGATGCTGAAGGGGGATGCTGAAGGGGGTGCTGAAGGAGGGTGCTGAAGGGGGATGCTGAAGGGGGATGCTGAAGGGGGGTGCTGAAGGAGGATGCTGAAGGAGGATGCTGAAGTAGGATGCTGAAAGGGGATGCTGAAGTAGGATGCTGAAGGGGGATGCTGAAATAGGGTGCTGAAGGAGGGTGCTGAAGGAGGATGCTGAAGGGGGATGCTGAAGTAGGGTGCTGAAGGGGGGTGCTGAAGGAGGATGCTGAAGGGGGTGCTGAAGTAGGGTGCTGAAGGAGGATGCTGAAGGAGGATGCTGAAGGGGGGTGCTGAAGGAGGTTCATCAGCCAGGGCAGTTTTCCAGCTCTCCTCCCAGCTCAGAACCACATTTCTTCAGCACATGGTCCTTAGCCTTGTGGGTTGTCTGCCGAGGTCTGCCCATTCTGAGCAGGGCCTGTTAGATGCCTGAGACCCTGGAGTCCTCCACCACCTGATGTCCTTCATAGGAGTTACCGAGTTACTGCACTTTGCCTGATGTCATTTGTCCTGTTTTTGGGTTTTGTTGTTGTTGTTGTTTGGTTAGTTTTGTTTTGTTTTGTATTTGACTAAGATAAAGAGTCTTGCCATGTCATTGCCAAGCTGGTTCTGAACTCCTGGGCTTAAAAAAAAAAAAGTGGAGGGGTGGGGGTGGGAATCCTTCCTTAGCCTTCCAAATAAGTGGCCTACAGGTATGGCCACCTTGCCTGGCCTCCTTTTTACTGTTCCCTTCGCTTCATGTTACTCTGCCTGATTTCCAGAAGTGGAATGTTGAAATGAAACAGCCGTGTTCCCACAGAACTGAAGCTGACCCCACTCCTCAGCTCTGGCAGCTGAATGGCTCCTCAGTTGCTCTCTGGGGATGACTGTTAGAGACAATGTCCCCCTAACTGAAATGGGTGAAAAGGATGGGTATGAGCTGGCCACTGTGGCCCACTCCTCTGACCCGATCTCTGTAGGAAAACTTTTCTTCCTCAGTTGCAAGCTCCTCCACTGAGAAGTCACCAGAGGTTACTCCCAGAGGAGTGGCAGAATACTTGAGCAACGACTTTTAAGGAGGAAAGGCTGTGCGGGCTCATGGTTTCAGAGATCTCAGGCTTGGTCACTTGCCCAGTTGTGGTGTAGTATCTCACAGCAGGGGACACACGGACAGAAGAGGCCTGTTCAGTCATGCCAGCGAGGAGACAGAGAGACAGGAGAGGCCCCCCTCAATGTCCCCTTCGAGGGTGTCCCTCCTGTGGTCTAACTTCCTACCACGAGGCAGGCCACTAGGCTTTCTACTTCCTCATGGCTGTGGATTCTGGTGACTAGGCCTTGAGCACAGAGGCCTTTGCGGGGCATTTCTAAATGATAGCATACACATGCCAGACGCAGGAAGCAGGCAAGGCTTTGAGGGCTGATGGTGTCAGACTACAGTCCTGAGACCACCTCCTCATTTTTCAGTATCATGAAATCAGTGTATCTAAAAATGTCTTCTAGGGACTGGTGAGGTGGCCCGGCAAGGAAAGCATTTCTGCTGAAGCCTGATAGCCTGATTCTATCCCTAGCAGAAGAAAAGGACCCCCCTCCATATGTGGGTGGTGGCCCCTGTACAATTGCACTCACACATATCACACATAATAATAATAATAAAAACAATAATAATAATAGCAAGAAAAGGAAAAAATGCTTTGAGTTCACATTGCTTGTCACATACAGGCCTTTAACTCCTCATGCGCACAGGGAAACAGCTCCTGGGTTGGCATTTTTTGAAACCATATTGGGTGGTTTTTCCCAAGTTCAGGATACTGCGTGCTTTGTCATCAGTGGTCTTGGCTAGCCTCTTCCACCAGCCTGGTGTGCAAGTGCAAAGCTAGGGAGACCCTGTTCCTCCGAGTGATGGGCTTCTGCAGATGTAGTATGGCCACAGCTATGTGTCGCCTAGGCCAAAATACACAGCCCGATGAGTGTACCTAACACTGGGGCATCCTGGGGGGCTGGGCAGGGATCATCTGGTAACGATTCCGCTTCTGTTTGATCTCCAGGAATAAAGAAGGATCCAGCCAAGGCCTTTGTGCCCAGGACTGTTATGATTGGGGGCAAGGTGAGGTAACTTCCTTGTCCTCCCTTGGTGTCGGGCCTAGGAAGCGCCTGCTTTCCTGGCCTGTAGACAGCCGGCTTGCTTAGAAAGCAGGTGTCCGTACACACATGCCAGCAGCACCTGGCCCTGAGCAGCTGGGTTGGGGAAAGGAACCCTTTATGTAAGGTTGGATCCCAGTGGCTTTATGGAGTACACCTCCCATCCAGGCCCCACCCTTGCCCCCCCTTTCTCTGCCTCCAGGATTTCATAGTACAGTTGTGGCTGGAGACACGGAGACATGGCTGTGACTGTTCAGCCTGCCACACATGAGACCACACACTAGGTGTAACATGGTTTGAGCTGATTTCATTCACTGTGGTACATTCCAGGGGTGCCAGACATGCTTGCCACTTTGTACACAAGTAGTGGCTGGGTCTTGTCAGAGGGTATGAGCTGTTAGGGTGTAGTTCATTTTTGAGAGACTGCCCTGGGACAACCTCCCATGCCTACCCACAGATGGCATTCCTGCTGTTCCTGGCCTTCCGTGGCTGGAGTGAGGTAGACATAGGTACTGCCATTGGCCGAAAGGCCATCCTCTCCTCAGATGATAGGGCCTGGAGGGTCAGGCACAACATCAGCTCACCTCTCCTTGTTTGGTCTCTACCCCTACTCATCATTTGGTATTCTGGAAGCAAATTTGGACATCATATATGTTAGTATTTTAGTATGTACAGTCCAAAGCAGTGTGGGCTTTTAGGGAGGTTATAAAGTAATTACAACAAAAAAAAAAAAAACTTAGAGAAAAGTAGGAAGGACTGCCGAGCGTCCTGCTCAACCACTTCAGAGTGAAGTCCAGATGATACAACACGTTATACTTCAGGGTCCATCTTTTCAAGTGGCGTTTCTGCAAAACTACAAGATGTTTTAATCTTCAGCATCACTGTGGGATATCATACATCACACAGGAAAAGGATTCTTCCACGCCAATAAATACTGTGGGACCGCTACCCACTTTGTCTTACTGAAGTTTAAATGTTTTTCTCTTGAGTTGGGGCTTCTCATTATGTCACCCAAACTGGCTCCAAAGTCATCTTCCCGCCTCAGCCCTGGAGTGGCTGGGACTACAAGCAAGAGTCACAGTGTCCAGCTAAAGTTACATTCACTCTTGCAGTGCTTGGGATAAAACCCAGGGCTTGTCACAAGCTTTCTACCACACACTTGGCCCTATAAGTATTTCTAATAGTTTGAATCAAGACTTCGAAGAAAGTCCTCAAGTTGAGATTGATGTCTTAGTTTTTCTTAAACCTGTGAGTTTTCCTTATGTCTTCTTTAATTTTCAGTATATTTGTTAAAGAAGTTGGCTTTTTCTTGAGGCTAGCCTTTTCTGAACATACCTGTCTTAGGGTTTTACTGCTGTGAACAGACACCATGACCTAGCCAACTCTTATAACAAACAACATTTAATTGGGGCTGGCTCACAGGTTCGGAGGGTCAGTCCGTTATCATCCAGGTGAGGGGAGCATGGCAGTGTCCAGGTAGGCATAGTGCAGGCAAGGCTGAGAGTTTTCCATCTTCATCCAAAGGAAACCAAGGAACAGCCTCTGGCAGCTAGGAGGAGGTTCTTAAAGCCCACATCCACAGTGACACACTTCCTCAAACAAGGCTACCACACCTGATAGCGCCACTCCCCGGGCCAAGCATGTTCAAACCACTACAGTATCCCTCCGGTACATTTTAGTATATCTCTTCATTTTCTGTAGTTTCTGTAAGTTAGTAGTTCCAGAAGTCTTCATTTCTTTTATCTTGTAGTTTCTTTTTTTCTTTTCTTTTGTTTTTGTTTTTGTTTTTTTAAGACACGGTCTCACTATGTAACCCTTGCTGTCCTGGATGGAACTCACTATGTAAACCAAGCTGGCTTCAAACTCACAGAGACCTACCTGCCTTTGCCTTCTGAGTGCTGAGGTTAAAGGTGCGCACCACTACATCTTGTAGTTTCTAAAACACTGACTAGAATAAAAAAAAAAAATCAAATTCAAGGCTAGTAAGTCGCACAAGTGAGGTGACATTTGGAGTCAGTAGAAGTTAAGACAGACAAAGCTAGGTCCTTCTATTTCCCCAACACTAACAGGGACACTGCCGGTGTGACCTCCATGGTCTGCAGTCTACTGGCCAGCCTGGCACACGTCTCCATGGCTCACAGGTCCCTGTCTCACATGCCTAGGAGGCAGAAGTGTCACTGAGTGCTCCCTGGACCCTTTTTGGAACCTGAACTTGGTGTTGATGTTAAGTTCCCCTAACTCTCACTTTCCTCTTTCTAGGCAGCTCCTGGTTACCACATGGCTAAGATGATCATCAAGCTGGTCACATCCATTGGAGATGTTGTCAATCATGATCCAGTTGTGGGCGACAGGCTCAGAGTGATCTTCCTGGAGAACTACCGTGTGTCTTTAGCTGAGAAAGGTAACCCTAGACTCCCTGACTGGGTTCTGCTTGGGGCTGGGAACAGACAGGGTTGGCAGTGCTGATCAGGCCTGCCTGTTCTCCACTTAAGTCACCAGCCAGGGGAACACTGTGTGTCATGAGTATGTCCAAGAGCCTTTGCACATGATAGGCAGAGCCAGCGTCATTCTTGGCATCTGGACCTCCTTGTGCCTGCCTGGATTTCACTGTCGCTCCTCCTACCCTCAGCTCTGCCTGCTGCCCTTGGGGCTCTCACTACAGCATAGTGTGACTCCCCTGATGTCCCTGAACCTTCCTTGAACCTTGTCCTCACCCTGTCTCTCTTCCCTCCCTCCTGCCCCCTCTCTCCCTCTTCCTTCGAGGTGTGCTGCTTGTGCCAGCACTGCTGTCATCCTTTTCTGGGGACCTCAAAGCCTTAGCTAAGCTGGTCCAGAGGAGTCTTGAAAATTCAGGTGGCTCCTTTGTGGTCAGTCTCCTTGCTTATTTGGCAGTGAGCTCACTGGCTTCCTATCCTAAGATCATCCTCCTTGGAGACAGGCTATCTCAAGGGGGAAAGGGAATGTGGAATGGGTGGGTGAAGCAGGCCTTAGGCTGAGCTGCCATCCTGTGTTTCTCTGTCCCTACCTCCCGGCAGTGATCCCAGCGGCTGACCTGTCCCAGCAGATCTCCACTGCGGGCACTGAAGCCTCGGGCACAGGCAACATGAAGTTCATGCTCAATGGAGCGCTCACCATCGGCACCATGGATGGTGCCAACGTGGAGATGGCCGAGGAGGCCGGGGAGGAGAACCTCTTCATCTTTGGTATGCGGGTGGAAGATGTCGAGGCCCTGGACCAGAAAGGGTATGTGTTGGATATGTGACAGCTTTGGGGAGGGGGCTGTAAAAGGTGACATGGGTCAGGGACTCAGTACTCATTGAGTCCATTCATAAGTACAAAACATGAGGTTCCCAAGGAGTCTGGCTGCTCCTGCATGTCCCCGACCGAGACAAGCACTCCTCCCGTCAACTGAGGCCCTGGTTACCAGCCTCTTCCTACAGGGACTTTACCGTAACTCAGGGCCAGACAAGACACAGTCCATAGACCTCGCCATTTTGAAATAGAATGCAGAAAATCTCAAACAGTACAGAGAGCTTCTGTCTCCCACTCGTCCAGCTTCCCACTGTTTACATCTTACTGCGGGTATACAGTCTCCCAGTGACACACTGTTGTTAAAGTCCATGCTGTATTGCCCTTTCCTGCCTTTGGTGGCCGAGGTCGTTGTGCATCCCCATTTCTGATCTGAAAGCAGCTGCTTTTCCTGACCCTGACACTGATGAGGGAACCTAGCCTGTGAATTTAAAGACAGTGCAATTTTAATTGCTTTCCAGAACTCCTGGAGGTGTGAATGTGTTTGTTCAGTGAGACCTTAGGTAGCAGTGAGATCAAACTGTCCTTGTCACCCCAAGAGCTCATGTATTTGTGTAGGGTGTCTCAGTTTCTCTCTCAGCTTTGTGTCCTGGGGCCTGAATGTCCCTCATTCCTCTCAGATTTCTTGGTAAGTCACAGCTAGCTTTATGCCAACCTGTCTGGCTTTAGTCCTTCATTCTAGGGTCCCACTAGGACCCTCTCAGGCATCATGTCTCTCAGAGTGTACTCCTTTGGTTTTTTTGTTTTTCAGAGCTCTGGCCAGGATTTTATGGTGGTGGACTTTGAATTCTCTAGCAGAAAGATGAAGGGAGCCTTTTGTGTAATACAGATACGGTGATAACCTTTCTCTGAATAGTAAAGGAAGCAGGGATTGACTTTTATCTAAGCAGCTACATCTCAAGGGCCTAGAAGCCACATGGATCAGTAGCTGATACCCTTGGCCACCAGGAGGAGTTGCCACAGAATAGAGGCATAACCTCTATTCAAGCATAACCTGTTCCCACAGCCTGTCTTTGAGGCTGCTTGTCTGGGGTTTCCTGTGCTAAGTGACCTCATCTCTCCTAGGTACAATGCCAGAGAATTCTATGAGCGCCTGCCTGAGCTGAGGCAGGCTGTGGATCAGATCAGCAGTGGCTTCTTTTCTCCCAAAGATCCAGACTGCTTCAAGGACGTGGTTAACATGCTGATGTACCACGACAGGTAGGAGACAACCTCTATTACTTTGGCTTTCCAAGTTGGCCACTAGTCCCCACTACTGAGACAGCTGAACTCTCCTGGTGGGCTGAAAACTCCATGTTATGAGGGTCAGATCTGGTTTTATAATCTTCTCTCCGCCTCAGTCCAGGAGACCTTACCACAGCCAGACTCACAGCCACATCTGCAGTGGCTTCTAGTGATACCTCGGGGACCTTGGACCACCCAGCCCCCAGTCCTCATAGGTGTGAACAAGGCGGAGCTCTGTCCCCTGGGCTGTTGCAGACCAGCAGAGGGTGCTCAGGAGTGCACCCTCTATGTGATGGCAGGGAGGTTATCTATGATAAGTGTTAGTCTCAGGGACATTCCCTGGTAAAAATGGAGTCAGTTTGTCTCATTGCAAACTTACAATGTAGTCAGTGTTTGAGGTATATCGTTAAACATGGCATGGTTATACCCAACCTAGTTAGATGGCAGGTCTACAAAGACACTGGTGCCTCGGGGTAGTGTTTACCCTGCTGGTAAAAGTTGAATCTGGTGTTAACCTCTCCACTTTGGATTGCTCTGGTGAACCTGTCTTTAAGGTTCTTTAAAGCCAGTGCTGCCCACTGGCTTCAGACTAGATGCACAGCACAGAGTGGGACCCTGTTGGAGGCTACGATGAGGGACTTTTAAATAGTGAGTCATGCCTCTGCCTAGATAATAAAATAAAATGCACCGTGGGCTTGCCGTTTGGGTTGTGCACTTCTAACACCTATTTTGGAAATGACAATTTCCTTAAAAGAAATTGGTGAAACCAGACTTTCTAAAAAGCACCTCCAGAACCTAAGGACTCTCAGAGAAGCCTGTGGACTTAGTACAGCCTGGTACCCACAGGCAGAATAGTCTCCACTTTGGCCCCCAACAGAGCTGGGAGGATATGAACGGCATTAGTTTGGGCCAATCAACTGGCTGGGAAATTGTCCTCTGGGAAATACCAGAGGACAGGCATTCTAGGCTGGGCTCCTTACCCACTGCACATCCTGCCCTGACCCAGCCTCCTACTCCTGTTTCAGATTCAAGGTATTTGCAGACTATGAAGCCTACATCCAATGCCAGGCCCAGGTGGACCGTCTATACCGGGTAAGGCTTGTGGGCCTAGATGTGTTTGGCTAGGTCTGTGTGGATCTGTTTGGGGGTTAGACCACTTCTCAACCCATGGTTGAGACCAGAGGGGTGGGCTGCTCTGATATCAGTCTGTCCAGCCTGTTTCTAGGTCAGCTCTCCGGGCATTAGGTGTCATGAGGAAAACCTTTTCTGATAGTCAAAACTAGAATAAGGAACCTGAAAATATCACCCACGGGTCTGGCCCACGAGAATCAAGATCTTCCTAGAAGGCTCCTTCCATTGACGTCTGGAGCCTCCAGTCCGGGGACAGTTTTGAAGTTCTAGAGCAAGCTGTAATGAAGCTGAAGTCTTACAAGGGAGTGCTTAGTCATTTTTGGACACTGGGTCTGCCTGTGGCAGTTGCTCACCAGTTTGTGCTCTTGGCTTAATGTTGCGAGCCATGCCTTAGGAGCCTCTAGAAGACAAAACAGTAATCCTGTCTTAAGCAACCGGTCCCTTAATCCAGTGTGTCTCTTCTGGCCAAGTGAGGGCTTTTCTGTGAGCACATGGCTGCAGTCTCTTCTACCACAGGCTGCCCCAAGGCTCAGAGTTTATCTGTTAATGTCATCATGCTCTGAAGGCTTGGGCTCCTAGGATCCCTTAGCTCTGCCAAATGCTAATCAGTCTGTTTTTCCCTTCACAGAATTCCAAGGAGTGGACTAAAAAGGTGATCAGGAATATAGCCTGCTCTGGCAAGTTCTCCAGTGACCGGACCATCACTGAATACGCCCGGGAGATCTGGGGTGTGGAGCCCTCTGACCTGCAGATCCCACCCCCCAACCTCCCCAAGGACTAATTAATTATCCCACACAGTGAGAGCAGTGGCTTGCTTAGCTGACTGTGCCCACGCCAGTCTTCAGGCACTGCAAGCAGCCGCTGGTCCCTGCTATCCGAAGTGCCATGCTTCCAGGAAGGACCATGGGAATGGTTTTGAGGACCTGGATGAGGAAGAAGGCGTGGCATCCTCCTGGCTTCTTACAGAAGAACTGTTGCAGAGTTCACAGCACAGATGGGCAGAGATGGTCCCCACAGCTTCAGCCCATCATCATCCCCAGAGGCCGAGCAGGGAGGGAGTGGAGCTGAGCCCCTGAAATCCTGCACGTAGCTGAGTGAGCTTAAGCCTTTAGTTTGGGGTGTGAATAGGGATCTGTGGTAGCCAGTGTTCCTATGTTCTGCTAGTACCTGGGTCACCAGCCATAGGGTACAGCCAGCCCCAGTGTGTGGTCTTGTTGGCCTGCTGGGTAGAACCTTTGCTTCAGGCTTCATGCTCACAGCTTCCTGTCCTTTGCCCTTGACTGTACTGAGTATGTGGGTGGTTGACCCATATAGGCCATGCCTCTAGCCATCTGTGGAACCCTGTGGGTGTCAAGTAGAACCCAGAACCCCTGGAGAGGAGCACTGAAGAGAGAGAGACCTTTATCCCGTAACTGAGACCTTGGTTGAGGACTGGCAATTTTATAGAGGGTTGGTTTAGTTCTTTGCTTTTTCAACAGGAAATAACACTTCAGGAGGAACTGAAACTAGCTAAGCCTTCCTTTTTAGCAAGTAAACCTTGAACTTGGTCAGTGTGGATATTTCTGCTAGGCTGACGACTAAGCTGCTGGCCCTGCAGAGGGTCCAGTGTACACTCCACTCTGCTACAGCAGCATGGTGAGGACCCACCACAGGAGCTGTGCTCCTCAGAGGGCAGAATCTACATTAAGTGCCGCCCAAAGGAGAGTGCGTTGTCATAGAAACCACATAAAACTATCCTTCCAGAGGCTTCACCACCTTGCACTGCTCTATCTGGTTGGGGGTGGGCAGGAGAACCCCTCGCTTTCCCCACCATGGGAGCATTTGCTGGGAAGTGTCTTTTCAGGACTTAAATCACCGGAGCCACTGTGGTAGCTTGTGGGGGTGGGTGGGCAGGTTCTAGGGCTGGTCATCTGCTGCCCTGTGCATGAGGTCCCCTGAAGCCGCAATACATGACCACCCTTCTACTACTTGCTATTACCTCCTTGTATGAGAAATGGATTAAACTTCTATGCCTATGGTTGGTCACTGTGGTATCTGCATTTCCACCATGACATACAGTTTCAGGTAACTCCCTCGAGAGGCTAGAGGATATAAGCCTGGATAGTCACCCTGTGGAATAGGCTGCAGTTGTCCCTTTGTAGCCAGGCGCAAGTTGCTGGCACAGACCAGTTTATACAAGGACCCTGATGGTGGGTACCACGGGCTGGGTTCAGTAAAGCTAAATCCCTGGCCTAGAGTGAGGCAGGGAAGGCCTGTTTCCCGTGTCGTGAGGATCACTTAGGGAGCCGGCGCTATGATACTTTGCTGTGGGTGAGCATGAGTTCCAGACATGGGTCCTTTAACTAGCCCACGGCTGCTCCTCATGTCAGGTCTTGCTACGCCTTGTGCTCTAACTTCTCAGCCCTGCTTAGTCTGCAGGTGGACAGCTTTAGGTCAGGCTGCTTTGACAAAAGGCCAAACACACTTGGACCAAGACACTGGTGAAATGAGTCTGGCCGGTTCCCAGGTCCTGGTTATACGGCTCATATCCTCTGGAAGATCAGTGCTTCTGTGTTGGCCATGCCAATGTTCCTGCGTAGCGTGGTCATGTGGGCTCTTTGTCTAGGCCTGCCTTTTAGGAGTAGGTGCCTCCGTTCAGAGCAGAACCCAGTGCCTGAAGAGTTGGGGGCAGATCTTTGACTTCTGTGGGGATTGTGTCTGGGGCAGGGGTCAGGAACAGAGCTGTGAGGGGTAGCAAAGGAAGAAACTCTGATTCCTGCTTTGTAGAGAAAACAATAAATAGACCACCACCGAGATTTTATTCTTAAATAAATGCTCAGTCTACGGCCAGGTTAGGTGACAGACAGGTGGGCAGAATGGAAGAAGTGCAGATCCAGGTGCCCCTTACTGTGGGTAATCAGATGCCAGGAGAGGCAGGGACAGCTGAGGAAGGCAAGCAGGTAAATGAGCTGTAGGAGACAAACTGAACCACTTGGAGTCTGTTCTGTAAACGCTAGGAAGGGCAGAAAGAACCATTTTCCTGAATCTTAAGCAATGGTGCCAGAGAGCCTGGAGTGGTCCTGAGCTCCTGAGCCCTTCCCAGGCTCCCTATGCCCAGCATATGGGGTCCACCTGCTGTCTATAAGCCTTCCCAAAAAGAGCTCAGATACAGTGGTCACCAGAGGGCTGGGGGGGCCACCTGCCTGCCACCGGGCTTTCCTCACAGGTCCATCAGGAGCCTCTGCCCGCTGTGTCTGAGTCCTCTTTCTAGGTGTGCACTGGGCTCCTGAGCACCACAGGTGGTGGCACTCTGGGCTTCGGGGTGCCAGGCTGCTGTCCAGGGGAGAAGGAAGGAAGGTGGGTCTTCATGCTCCTTCATGGGCCAGTCTCAGTGCTGGCGTTCCGGTTCCGACTTCCCTAGGAATTCCCTAGACCAGAGAAGGGTAAGCCTAAGTGAAACTGTGTTTGGACCTAAGAGCACACTCCCACAGTCCTCAAGTGGCTGCCTTAGGTGGTAGAGGCAGCAAAGAATCTAGGGCTCCGGGCCACCTGACAAGAAGGCCCTCGGAGTGAGGCAGGAAGAACACTGCAGCTCCCAGGTCAAATCCCAGGCAAGGCTGGGAATGGGGAGGGGAAAGATGTCAATTCTAAACAGAACTTATTCAGCTCCCTGCCCCAAATAGCAGCCTTTACTGTAATGTAGCTTTGCTTCTGGAATTTCTAAGGATCTAGGGTCTGGACTACACAGGATATTGCTCTTTGGGAGATAATTTAAGCAACCAGTTTTAGTCACAGGTTGGGAATAACTGGCCCTTAGCCCACTTCTCAAGCCTACCAGCATGAACAGCGGACTCCTTTCAGCAGCAACAGTGCTCAACAAGTAGCCCAGTGCTCTGGGTTCATGTGCTGCACAGCAGCCCCAGTATGGTGGGCAGGGAGGGTTGGACTGCTGAGTGGTGGCGAGTGGAGCCTGGGTCATCTGACAAGGAGCTAGGTGATGCTATGGGGAAATCTATGTAGGAGCATGGAGGATGGCCACATGGGAGGCCAGTCAGAAACTGATCCTTGCTACTCCACACTCATACTTTGGTTCTGGGCTGCAGCCTACATCTTGTCCAAGAGTGACTAGTGTGTAGTAGCCAGAAACAGGGCCTCCCTTTAGGAAGCTGTATCCTGTACTCCTGTACATATGAAGCCTTCCATGTACTGGGAGTGGTGCATGTGCACTCAAAGGCCCCCAGGATGCTTGCACACTCTGCACACACATGGCAGCCTGAGTAAGGATGGTACATGTGCACACTGTTAGGTACTCCCCTATTCGTGTGCTCATGTGCGTTTGTGCGATGTGTACCGGAAGACCATATGCCCCATCTGATCATATTATCCAGAAGAAAGGAGAACAAACGTTGTAACGTCTACATGGTGTTGGTGGAAGGCCCTTGAATCACTGACCCTGCAGCACACTTCTGAGCGGCTCAAATGGCTTCAGTGACTGTCACTTGCTGCACAGCTAGGTGTGAGGCTAGCTGTCCAGAGAGGCTCAAGGGTTAGAAGAGAATGTCTCACCTCAGTATCCTTGGAAGCTCTGGGCTCTTGTAGATGTATTTATGTCTGTAGCCAAGGTCTGAGTGAAAGGGGATAAACTGGACTTTGAAGTCTCGGAAACTCCGAGATGGTGCAGCAATGTTGTATAGCTGGTGAGAGGGAGAGAGGAATCAGCCTAGAGCCCAACGGAGAACCGCCTATGACCTCTCCCCTTCAATAAAGACTGGTGCTTCCTCCAGAGAACAGCCCAAGTGCCCATAGACACTGCTTCTGTCATTACAGCCTACACAGCCAGGTCCAAGAAGCCAGAGTCTGGGAATGCTAGGCATTGCCACGTCCATAAAGTCCACCATTTATGACCCCTTTTCTGCTCTTCTACTTCCACAGTGCCCTTCCTCTGAAAACAGCTAAGGGGTAGCTCAGTTCCATGCACCAGGGGTGCGCTGCTGGGCAGTTCACACTCTCTTGGATGGCTTCATCTTTGTGTAACGTATAAAGCCTGCCCAAAGCGAGTCGTGTGCCAAGTCTGTTGATGAGGCATGCCAAGCACTTCTCTAGGCACTCCTGTGCCCAGTATGGTATTCTTTACACGCCACGCCCCCTCACCCCCCATCTAAGCCAGCTTTCCAGCAGCAAAGTCAATGCAGATTTAGTAGCAGCAAGTGCTAGGTCCCTCCCTGCAGTTTATCCACGAAGGCAAGAATATAGCCTAGATGTCTTTACATGAGTTCTGCCAACTGAGCCACAAGTGGTCCCCTCAATCCTCCCATGTCAGCCTGGGTTCTAATGCTTGTTTGTCATAGTTTCTGGTGGATAGAACAGCAGTCTGCTCTTGACCCTGACAGTAGACCTCATAGGTCGTCAAGCACCTGGAAAAGATGCAGACTATTGTGATGGGAGCCCACTTCACAACACAGCGGGCAGAGCCTGCTTCCCTACCTTGCGTGCCCAACCTGATCTACACTGAGGGCGAATGGCAACTACTGTACCAGGGGCAGCATCACACAACACCCACCTTTCTACCGAGATGAAAGGGCACAACTGGATCATCCTCGGCATGCAAGATGAGCAGAGGACAGGAGATGTGCTTCATACTGCAGGAGAAAGGGGCTGTTAGGTGGAGACCAAAGAGGGGTTGCCTGTACCCATCACCCTGGGCAGAGATTTGGGTTTATGGTGTGTTCTTCCTTGGTGCTTAATAGCCTGAATGTAGCTACGTTTCTTTTTACTATAGAACTAAGAAATAACTTCTTAGGTTTTGTTCTGTTTTGTTTGAAATAATTATGTATTTCAGCTAAGTGTTAAGATGTCAATCTAGAGGTCATTTCACTCCCCAACATCTGATCCCTGCGTATTTTATGAAAATGGAAAACCATTAACTTTGCCAGTAGCTACATTAATAGTAACAACAACAACAACACACAATCTTTACAAATAAGGGTATTTAAATGCTCTAAGAATCTTACTGCAAATGGGTATTACTAAGAACCTGTTGGTTAAAAGAATCCGTGCTCCACTTAATCTTGTGTAATTGTCATTTAAGTCATTCTAGCTTTGAGTCCTTAATGGCAAATGTCACAATAGGTCCAACAGAGCCAGAGTTCTTCAGCAAGCCACAGCGTCCTGTAGAGCAGCTACCAGGACTGGACAGGGCGACTGGGGTAGCCACTTGAGCTGTTTCAATCTTGACCTCTAATAGAGCTGTGCACTTCCCTGAAGTTAGCACAGTGCCATCCCGACAGAGAGAGCGTGCGACCCCAAACATAATGTCCTACTAGCTGGCACCCAGCACACATAGGACTCATGTTGGTGCATTTCTTGTGTATATACCCACACACATGTACATGTAGGTAAAGGCCAGAGGATGATCTCAGACATTATCTCCAGGTGCCTGCCTACCTTTTGTTTTGAAACTGGATCTCTTACTGACCTCAGGCAATCAGAAACCTGTTTCTGCCTTCTTAGCACTTGAATTACAAGCATTATCTTCATGCCTGGCTTTTTCTTTACATGAGTTCTGGAGCTAAAACTCAGGTCTTCATGCTCACAAGAAAAGCACCCAGTGGTGAGGCATCTGATAAGCTGTTTCCTTTAACCTAAGCCTCTTGGAGAAAGCGGCAAATCCTTGGTACAGAAACTGTCCACGTGAGCGCAGGAGGGTCCCATTTACCCACGAAGCTGTTATGCAGGCTCAAGCAGGTTCCACTGGTGCTCGGTCCGCAGCTACTCATATCCACCTATCTCTGTGGGAGAGCTGGAGCCAAAGGCTTCCTGGGGCCAATACTCACTTTTTTTAAAAGCAAATTTGCTTTACTCAGATAACTGTCTTGTAAGATCTACAATGGTAATACTTAAGCAAGGGGTTTTGTTTGTAATGGTTACTTAAATTTTAATATGGTACATTTTTATTTTTAGAAGCAAAAATACATACCTGAAGGAAAACTGCTTATGTTTTCACATCTATTTCAATGTGGTCACTATTAAATTTAAATACTGCTTTAATGTCTATTTAGAAGCCCTGGGTTCTAGACTGGAAAAATATATGGACGAAAATATGTTATTAATTTTTTACAATTCTTTACTTCTATACCAAAAGAAAAGTGTTCCCTTTTAATGACTGTTTTCATTATCTACTTGTTCAGTAGATACAGCGCTCGCTGCACAATCCTGACAATATAATGTGACTTCTGGAGCCTATGTAGCAGGCATCTGTAATCCCAGCACCCCTGCGGTTAAGACAGGAAACAGAGGCAGGAGGATGGCCCAGAAGCTGTGGGTCAGCATGCCTAGAATAAATATGCAGCACGGCAGAAACAGCGAGAGAGAGCGCGAGAGCCTGCCTGACGAGGTGGGAGGAGAAACCCGGGATGCTGGGATGCTGACTCCCGGGTTGCACACAGTGGCAGAGACAGACCTGCCCTGCCATCTAAATGCTCTTTCTTTTTTCTAATACTAAGCTCAACTTGACTTTCCCTTTCAAAAGACACGGGGGACCAGCCGTGGGTCTTCTGAAGCCCACTCTGTCGGGCTAATACCGCGCTGAGTCATGGGGTGGGGCCCTGTGTCTTTCTATTCACTCCACCACAATACTCACTTTTCGTCATTTGCAAATTTAATTCCACTGCTTGTAATGGGGTCGAGGAAGAACCAGTCAAAGCCAGGGAAGTATCGGTATATCTGAACAAGACAGAAAGCGTTTTCAGAAGGGCTAAGATAGCTGTGCAGAAGGAAAAGGCTGAGAGTTATGGCAGTTTAGGTTCAAGGAATTAGGAGACGTGCAGTTTCCATTTCCAGCTTTGTCCTGGCTTTGCGACTGGGAAGAGAAGACTCATCCGGCCCCGTAGATCAGATGGGGCTTCCACAGCTCACGTGCAACCACAAACCAGACTCTCCACAGACAGAAAGACAGATGCCCACCAAGGAAATGGGACTCAAAGGCTGTTTCCTCACAAACTGTCGGGGAGAGGCAGCACCAGTGACATGAGAAAATAAAGGGGTGTTCTGGCATGGGGGGAGCATGAAACCTACTCCAGGTCACACACTGGTCAGGAGCTGAAGTGGGAAGTAGCAGGGCGGGGTGGGGAAAAGGATGGATTCCACCCCATGAGGGAGAGGTGGGGACGGACCGGCCCTAGAGCAAGGTTACCTGGATTTTACTCTGAGACAATCCTGGGATGTCCAGTGCACTGAGCCTGGGTTCTAATAATCCTCTAGTACCCATAGTGTAGGCTCCACCCCAAGGAGGGAGCTAGTCTGTAGCCTTCCACAGCACCAAGTGGGCAGAGATGCTGTGAGATCAGGTGTGCAGTGAAGCCAAATAGGACTGGGTATGCAATGTGGCCACAGGGGCAAAGCCTCCTACAATGCCAGTGCCCTGGGCTGAAAGCTACTTCCCCCTTCTTTGGCAGCTCTATGGGCAGGCCAGTGCCGAGAACTATGAGTCTTTAGTAAATGTTAAGTCATTCCTTTTATGATGACTAGTTTCATTATCTACTTGCTCTTATTTTCATAATTATCATTTTAATAATGAAAATACATTTTATTTTCATATACTTGCCACTGAAAATGGATGACTCTTTGCTTCTTCACGAATATTTGTGAATGGAGACTCCAATATAAGGGCATCTGGTGGCGTCTCTAGATAGACAAAGAGAATAGACAGTGGGTAAGAAGTGACAGAGCCAGTGAAGCTAGGGGCTGGGGTGTGGAGACAGGACAGAGAGACCAGGTACCCACTTTTGCAGGAGCTTCCCACCACTATCAGCCCCAGCCCCCAAGGGGCTCCAGATGACTTTAAAGGATCCTACTGGGAGGGCAGGTCGGGGCAAACTCTGAGAACACCTGGGGCCCCACCCTTGACGGTCAGCTCATGCTATCACTGTGCAGCTTGTCAGTTAGACCTTGCTTGCCAAGCAAGAATGCATAGCAGGGATCGGATCACTAACAACATGGTCCCCAGCCACACGGTGCCTGGCTCTCTCACCTCGCTCACAGAGGCGCCGTACCAGATTTGTTGCCACTCTGGAAAGAAAAAACAGTTCAGCTGAATTCTGAAGAAAATCCTTTTAAGTGAAGCTGTGCGGATCCTGGAAAATGCTCAGAGACTCTGACCCGAGAAGCTAACTGAGAGCTTCAGGGTGAGCGGGAGGAACAAGGTGAACCATAAGTTGACCTTTCTTAAAAGGTGACAGCAGCCACCCTCCTGTCCTCAGACATGTGATCTCTCCCACAGGTTGCCCTGTTCCCTCCTTTCACCTGGTACACTGGCTGGTTGGTACAGTTACTGCTGAGAGACAGGAGGACAGTAGCACTTGTCATCTACCAGGGTCAGGGACCTCCTGCTGTCTTAGAATAACACCTGGCAGATGCTGTGCAGACAACCAAAGAGAAAGCTAGCATCCTTCCACTGGGGTACCCTCCCTCCTCCCAGCAGGGCTGCAGGATGATAGCCACATGAGGAAAGGGGCTAAGTAAGGGCTGAGCCAGTATGCTCGCAGAGGAAGGTATCAGAAGACAAGGACCAAGGCTCTTTTTAGGACTTCACTCTGCAGAATCCAGGTACATCTTTTTTCTTGGTCTTCCCTGCTAAGCTGAACATGCCAAAGTGACAAAGCTGGTTCCAAACATCTCTCCCTGGTGCTCCTGGACTCAGTGGTTGGTAAACACACCTAAGTCACAGCTGACACTGTCTAGGTACTCTGTCTGCACTCTGAAAATGCTTTGAGAGCAGAGCTCCCTGGAACCCTGGCTGCCATCTCCATGCCCATATTGGTTCTAAGGCACTTCTGAACTTCAGTCTCTCCTTAGTCTCTCATGTGCTTCACTCCCTTACCCTACACAGGGGCAGGAACCAGGACTGAGGACTGGAAGATGCTACAGGCTCAGAGACACTGGGCTGCTTCAGAGGTCACACAATGAGGCCTGCCTTCACTACATTACCCTTCTGCTTTGAGAGCTCTTACCCGGTGCCCAGTGAATGGCCCCAAATATACACAGGATTATCACCACTTCTTGCTTTGATCCAGTCAAAAACATGGAGTGCGTCATACGTCATGCCTCGCTCCGATGGTGTTCCTACTGAGTCACCCCAACCTGAGAGAGAGGAATGTCAAAGGCAGCTGGTGAACTTACAGCAGCTCCAGTGAAAGCTGCCCCATGAGCAACAGCAGCCCTATCTGTGTGTCCTCAATTCCACTCCACTCTGGTGGTAGGGAGACAGGCAGGAGGACACAGAAGTGAACTTTCCTTACTTTTGCTGGCTGACAAACCAGACGGCCCTGTCATTCCACATGCATATCAGATTGGGAACTAACAACAGAGCTAATAAGGCTCACACCAGAACCTCAAATCCGTGCCCTGCTGCCGCCTGCCCACAGGTGCCAGCATCCTTCAAGCTAGTCCTTCCTCTGCTCGACTGACAGGCCAGCACTGGGGCTCACGAGGACCAGGCCAAGTGGACTGCTGACAAGATGAGCCCGGTCTGCCCAGGGCCAACAGAAGGCCAAAGAGGAGGAAGTCATGAAGCTGCAGGGAGGAGGGGAGGTCAGGAGAGCCCAGTCCCGAGGCAAGTCTGACTCTCCTCCTCATCTCCAGCAAAGATCAAGTACAAACTGCCTTCTCAGTGGCTCAGCACTGAGTCATCATCATATGACTTATGTACACCACAAGTTTCAGAAATAAAATTCTGCTGTGTGAGCAACCCCATAATTATAATACCACCCTCCAAACCCAGGGAAGAAGAGCTGAAGAGGGACTTAACTATAGTCTTAGGCTATCTTGTAGGAGACAAGGGAACATGAAGGAAGAGACAGAAGCACAGAAACTAGGAGCACAGTCAGAGATAGATCAGGATTGTTCCACACCACAGACAGGCAGACTAAGGCCTGAAAGAGAAAATGCAGGGGATAGCTTCTTGAGAGACGACAGGAAGAGAACACAGAAGGGAGGAGGCCTTCTCAGCACACATGAGAAAGAATGTTTCTAAAAACCTTTGTAGAATGGAGAAGGCAGAAAGCAGGAAAGGGAACAGGGCTTTCCAACTCTTAGCTTAATTCATCGCTTTGTTTTGCTTTGTTTTGTTGTTGTTGTTTATTGTTGTTTTTTGAGTCTCTCTGTAGTCCTGGCTATCCTGGAACTCCCTCTGTAGAGAGGGCTGGCCTTGAACTCAGAGATCCATCTGTTTCTGCCTCTCTAGAGCTGAGATGAAAGGCATGTGCCATCACCACCTGACTTAAAACTTTCATCCTGATGGAACTGTCTTTAGCGAAAGCCATCACCGTGTTCAGCAGAACAGTGGCTCCTGGAGAAGCTGACATTAATCACAGGACTGGTAAACATGTGACCCTTAGGCCAGGGGAGTTACGCTGCAGAAAGAATAAAGGCCACTAACGAGTCAGCCTTGATACAGGGGGATCTGGGTAAAGCCCGAATGTTCGTAAACATCTTGATAACAGAAAGAGAGGGCAGGGCTGGAGAGATGGCTCAGTGGTTAAGAGCATTGACTCCTCTTCTAGAGATCCTGAGTTCAATTTCCAGCAACCGCATGGTGGCTCACAACCACCCATAATGGGATCTGATGCCCTCTGACACGCAGGCATACGTGCAGAAAAGGGAAGAAAAAAGCGAGGTCAAATGCCAGGGTCCCTCTGCAACTAGGAAAGGCAAGCGGTAGGGGTCGCTCCATAAGTCACGGAAGAACAAAGCTCACAGTAGCTTTAATTCTACCTCAGGGGTTAATGATTTTAGACTTCTGATTTCCACAACTACAAGATAATAAATTTGCTTTGTTTTAATAATGCTGTTCATGGTAACTTGTTACAGCAACAAAAGGGAACTAATATAAATCCCACTTGTAGGTAACGGTGGCTTCTATCCCTTAGTCCAAGGACATCTGGATCACTGCACTAGCCAGAAGAATCAAACAAGCTAGCTGAGCAGTCTTTGTCCCTTGAGCTCTCCAACTGGGGATTCTATGGAAGAATATCCCTTTAAAAAAGTTGTTCACTGTTAAAAAAAAAAGTATTCCTGCTGCTCATTCTGATTAATGTTTAATGCTCACTGCATGTATCAAACTGGATTTTCAGTCTTCTCAGTGACAACCCGGACTAAGACAGAAGCAAGGCTATCCAAGAAGACAGGGGACTCGGTCTGCTCTCAATCAAGCTTCTTCCAGTTTTCATTGTTTTACCAAGACTGAAGACTAGCTCTGCTACTGAGTCACATGTCCAGTTGCAGGGAAAACACGAGGCCAATAAAGAGAAAGGACAGTATTTTCTGCATTTAAACGTTGCTATCCGGGCACTGGCAGTAAAGTCAGCACCCAGACGCTAACAGAATGTCTACTTCCCTTCCTCCCCTGACAGCACAATCTGTGCACGCCCAGAACTGCACAAACAAGTTGCCTGCCTCACTTCCAAGCTCTCACACAAGTCTGCCCATCAAGTATAATCAGCAGTGAGGGCATGAACCATTCTTAAAAGGAGCCTCACCTCTGTAGTCAAAGGTGACCACGTGGTAGCCAAGGGAACTCAGCACCTGGGAAGTGAAAGACATCCATTATTGGCAACCGGTCTTAGGCTGAGCAGCTTGCTTCCCGCAGAACTCATGCATACAGTGGGAAGTTAACAGACTGTGTACATGCAGCTCCTGCCTGGACCCGCTGCTGGAGGATGTCATAACTTCCTCTGGCTAAGCAACATGGGAAGGGTGCCTTTTCTGTTGATGCTTAGATGGCCAAGTGGCCAGCTCCTGTACCTGTCAGGATGATGCTTTACCACACAGGGCAGCAGACACTTTCGGGTACCGTCAATAGGCCTGAGGGAGGCAGGATGTTGTTGGTGGACCCCAGGGACTTCATTTTAGGAACCTTACTGCAACCTAGTATTCCTCTCGTTTTGTTGAATTTTTCTATATTTTTTAAAGACTCCCTACAGATTTACTAGCTGTTCTTGCCCATTCTCATGAAGATCATAACTCTGTGAGGTGGTGGTGCACACCTTTAATCCCAGCACTCAGGAGGCAGAGGCAGATGGATCTCCAAGTTTGAGGCCAGCCTGGTCTATAGACCAGGCAGTTCCAGGGCAGTCAGGGATACACAGAAAAACCTTGTCTTGAAAAAAACAAAACAAAACAAAACAAAACAAAAACCAAAATAAAACCCAAAATACCAACCCAAACCAATCATTACTCATGTACAGTGCACTATACACTGGCTTGGGAATGCCTAGAACCGTGAAAGAGACTTCCATGCCACCACTGTCACCTACAGGCACTTAGCACTGCACCTTCAGGAAGACAGGTGCTTTCCCAGGAACAGCCTGGTAATCCCTGCCCTCTCCTAGCCAGCACCCAAAGCCATGTGCGCCTGGACAAAGAGAGTTGCTTCTACTAGAGAAAGCAACGTCAGATGCCTCTTGTCTCATTAGCAGACACCTGCGACAGAATCCCCAAACTGCATGCACTGGTTCTGGAGCCACCTCAGAAACTACACAGGAAGAACCATGAAAAACCAGTGGGCATGACCTGGCATGTTCACTCATGAATGGTGACTTTTCAGAGTGGCTGATTCAAGTGACCCCTTCTAGTCCAGCATCCTGCAGCAAACAGCATGCTCCTTTGGGCCATCGTCACTCACCTTGTACAGCTCCACACGGTGGTCACCTCCTCTGCAGCATAAAAAGGAGAGAAACAGTAACAACTGTTAGTGCCCCTGTTCAAGGTAGGGACAAGATAACCCTCAAGAGTCTGGGATCCCAGAGCTGGAGGGATGGTTCAGTAGTTAAGAATGCTTACTGTTCTTTCAGAGGGTCTGGGCTGAATTCCCAATACCCCCACCAGGCGGCTTACACCTGTTTGTAACGATACTTCCAAAGGATCTGATGCCCTCTGACATGTGTGGGCACCTGCATACATATAGTGCACATAATCTCACATAGGCACACATACATATAGTGCACATAATCTCATATAGGCACACATACATATTTTTAAAAAATGTAAATCTGGGATCCCAAAGCCCATTCAAAGAAAGGCCTAAGGTAGACACATGACTCTCGGGATCCACCTAAGTGGCATCAAACGTATTTCCAGCACTTAGGGTATTTCTTAATTATCATATGTACTTTTTCAATAATAACAATACTTAATAGTCCCAGATTCAAGAGATACATGGAAACAACACACCCCCATCCTGCCTGCCCATGCTACCCAGCTCTTCCCAGCATCCTAGGGCTAGGGCCACCTGTGTCCATGGATATTGTGTCAAGGAACTTGTCCAAGTACCTTCCTATTTTGCCCCTCATTTCCTATCCGGACTCCCTGGTCATGGGAGTTCCTTTCCATGTGCTGCCTCATCAGGCTATACTGATGTCCCTTCACATGCCACACACACATGTGGACTATACCAAGACATAGTGAATCCTGGCCCTACCTGCTGGACCTTCATCAGGAGGCCTTTGTTAACTCATAGTGTATGAGAACGGCTAGCTCCCAGCAGAGTAGGGTCTTAGCCAAGCATTTGTTAATCCTTTCTTCATCCTTCAAGCCTATTTTCCTTCTTTTATAATGAGCACTGAGGCCATTTCAGGCATATGGTTAGTGGGAATGCCATTGCAAGGACACACGAATGAGTTAGAGGAGTAAAACATATACACTGAAGCACAAAAATGCAAAGAAATGTGTTCAAGACCAGAGGGAAATCACGCCAGATGTTCTTAGCTATCTTTGAAAGACACCTTTCCTAAACTCCCCAAACCCCCTCCGCTGACTGAAAACAGAAAGTGGGACTGCGAGCTCAGAAAGCTACACCTTCAAGAGACTTCTGTGCTATGATTACTCAGACTGATGGAGCTGCCCGGGGACTGTGCTTGCGGAGGGAGGGATAGCCAGCGAAGCACTTCAGCAGGTGAGCCATAGCACTTAAGAAATGGGGTGTAGACAGAACCAGACAGAATGCAGGCACTAAAGGCAGCCTCCGGGAGTAGGAGGGCACAGCAAAGCATTGAATGTCACCATATTCCTTTCAGACATAAAGCTACAGGAAAGCTTTGTCCTTTTATTTAACATATTACTATCAGAACCATGTGCCACAGCCAACTACAATTTTCTCATTTACAGAAAGATGCTACAAGAGCTGTTTGGTCTTTGAAAAGCAGAAGAGAAACCTATTACAGCCTGTTCTCAACAAAGCAGAGTGCAAACTCTACAGAGCAGCAGCCAAACAGTCTGCTCTTGGCACAGCAACCAGCCTCGTGGGCAGTGCTTCTGGGTTCTTTCTACAGTGCCCTCTGCATGGCTCCATAGCAGATAGCTGCCCAGGACTGCCTTCCCTTCTAGAAAGACCCATACATTGTTTTTCTTGCTGTTTCTACCTATAAAAGGTCTACCCTGAAGCTACTCTCACACTGCCCTGCTGGTGAAGGGCTGCCTCCCTCTGACTCCTTCAGGCTCTCTCACAGGCAACCCAAAGAAGCATAGAAAAAGGGACCCTGTTATTTTCCAAACAATGCTCTTCTTTCAAAAAGGCACCTCCCTATGCCCATTGCGAACAACATGCTGTGGTATAAAAAGAACGTGGGCTTTTCAGGTGGGAGAGCAGCTCCAGCTTAAGCCAGACTCAAATTCAAGGCCTTAAACCCACTCACGAGAAGCATTTGGGATAAAATAGAAAGGCTCAAATGGACAAAGTGTGTACTTTTTCAACAGCCCATTAGGACACACTGATGTTACTGTGTTGATGTGTCAAGACTGCCAGCAGACAGCTCATACACAGACTGCCTAGGACAGACATGCTCAGCCTTTGGCTTTCCCTCTAGCCACTTTTCAATACTCTCTGCTTCTTTTTCAGAAGTGTGAAGAAAAGAGAAAGAAGAGGAAGAAGAGCAGGAGGAAGAGGAGGAGGAGGAGGAGTGCTTGCCTTTTCGTATAGTTGCCCTAGTCTATACTTGGGGCTATCTCACAGACTTGCCTACCACTTTTCAGATCAGAGGTAACAAACACAGGAAGTCGAGAGGGAGTCAGTATTTTCCTCAAGGGTATACTGAGGCCACCCCTTGAGTGACTACCATTTCCTTAAAGAGAAGCCCAGTTTCCTAAACTACACTTTAGCAGACACAGTGCCCTCTGACCCAAAGCAGAAAGAACCCTCCTGTGGCTAGAGGAGCTTAGTCTCTGACAGAAACACATCCCCTTCCATGTGATTCAAGTGCACCCTCCACAGCTGCTTGCTGCTCAGCACTGTCTCCCTGTCTGTGAGCTCTGGGCAGAAGAGACCCACAGGTCCAGAGCACACACGTCTGCCTCCAAACTCTCCAGCCCCAGAAAAGTTGTACCTTTCCTTTGTTCTGTAGAAACTCTCCTTGCATGCAGAAGGTCAGTAAATCTGATTACAAAGACCACAGGCATGCTTCACATAGTCTACGCTAATACATTTTCAGCCTAGGAAGGAGCCAGGTACTGCACAGAGGTCATACTACTTGTGTGGGCTTACCTGGTGCCTGCATTCCCATGCAGGTATAGTATGATGGCATGGTTAGAAGCCAGAGCATCCTCATACCACATCTGGTCCTTCCCTTGGGCATTCTTCCACCAGACAGAGGGGATTGTGTGCCTGGAGACAGAAGCAGAGAGGGGCAACAGGCACCTACATTAAGGCTGCGGAGACAGAAAGCAGCAAAGCTCCTAGCTACATACAAGTGGACAGAAGGGTGGGTGGCACATTATCTCACCTGTAAAAGAAGTAACTGAATCTATATGCTACAAGCTTAGATGCTGACCGCTTTAGAGAGCAAAGGGTCTCTTGCTAGTCAAGTAGCTTGTTTAAATGTGAGAGAAATCTGTCCTGTACTAGCTGGCAGAACTTTCCTGCATTCTAGAGCCACAAATACATGGTTAAGTTTACCATCAGACAGGCTGGTCCAGGCTCTTGGATACTGCTATTCTATTTGGCCAAACTCTCCTTCAGAGATATACAAAGGTCAAATTGAAAACTGTTAACCACTGGGGAGGGTCTTAATTGATGTCTACTTTTCCTCTAAAAATCTTAGCCAAATTCACTCTAGATGTTAATGACATAAGTGTTTTAAAAATCAAGTAGCCAAGTCCTTATTTTCTATTTTAATGTATTTTCTTATTCATTCACGAGGACCACATTTTTGTGTTTCTAGCCACTGTAATGGTCACTCCCATACAAGCACAAGTCCTGGTCCCAGACGCCTGAGAGGCTGTGGCAGGACGGTTGCTAGGAGTTCTCATCCAGCCTAGGCAGTGTACAGTATCGATGGGGTGTGGGGCAAAGATGTAGACCTATTTTAGACATTTGGAGCAGACATTCTTCTTGGCAGAGGCCCAGTGTGCACACCTCCAACCTGTGAGTAGAGGGCAGCTGACACTGAGCTGATAGCCAAGAAGGGTCCTTGGGTTGCACTCAGGCCTTTGCAGAAGCTGGTGGGAAAATTTGAAGACATGATAGTAAGAGCAGCTGGGAATAGCACCCGCTGTTTTCCAAGGTCACGGAATGGTCTAGGCAGCAAGGGCAGCGGCAGTGTCTACTACCTTAAGATTAGTATGGCAATCGCTCTAACACTCTGGGTACTTTTTGCCTAAGTACCACCATGACACTTCAGAACATGACAGACCCTTGCTCCTGGTTAAGGGCCAATCACTCTCCCCATATACAGCCCTGTACACAGCTCCAGGTCAAACTCTTGACAGTTCCAAAAGCACACACAGGTCAGCTACTGCTCAATTAAATCAAACCAGGAAATGACAAAAAGACTCTTCTACTTCCAACGTCCACCGCCAAGAACAAGAGCCTCCCTCCTTGTTCTCTACTCTTTACCAAAGACTGCAAACCGAAGCATCTGAAGGCCTCTCATGCACACTGGCAGCCTACTCACTGGGTCCATTTACAAACTTCTCACATACACGGTGGGTTTCTGAGGCTGCAAAAAGAGACTGTATGCAACTGAAAAATAGACCCAGCTAAGATAAAGGGGCAGTTATTCAGAGCTGCTTCTGAGGGGAAAAAGAAAACACTGATGCGGGTCTGCGCGATTTGACCCAGTTGTTCAGGAATCACCACTTATACAAAAAAGCCATTAAAATAAATCCCAAGGACACTCCAGAGAAGCCACAGGGCGTAAGTCCAGTGTGAATTTATGGAAAAAAGTAAACATCCCTCTCACAGGCCCCTGGGAAGGACTGCAGGCAGCAGTGATTCCTTTCTGAAAAGATACATTCAAGTCTGTATTTCTCTTTGTGTGCTTACATTCTTTTGTCTCTAGATTGTTTGGTTTTTTTTTTTTTTTAAAACAAAAACCTTTGGAAATAAGACTCTAAAAACAATATAGTTACAAAACCTTTGCTGTTTCAAAAACCTCAGGAGAGAGTTTGGTGCCATCTCACACTGCACCACTGAGATCAAATTTAGCTGAGCGCTTCCCTTAGTCTGAAGAATGGATGAGGATAAAAAACAAACAACAGCACCCCAAGACCAATGTCAAGGGCAGTGCCTGAACTGAACTCACGTAGCCTCCTGAAGAGGCCAAAGCAGCTAGTGCTTCTCTCTACCCTGCAGCCTTGGTTGAAGACACTCACCAGACTCCAATAGTCACATCATCCTCTGGCTGGAGGTAGTAATTGCAGGTGTGATTCAAACCTTGATCCTGTGGTTTTTTTAAATCAATGAAATAGGGAACCCTCACTGTAGGGAACAAAGAGATGAAGTCAAGGTTAATGGAGAGAATAGACACACACAAAGCAACATTTCTGCTCACCCGTGCATTCACATACATACTTGAGCATACAAAGCACACACCCCACTACAATACATACACCCTCACAATACATGTATTGACAAATACACACCCCATTCCCACAGCATAGGTGAAAACTCCCAACAGCACTAAGTGCTTTGCTGTCAGGATTTTGCCACATGAGAGGCACACTTCAGGGAAGTGTAAAGCTAAGAAACACTGAAATACAGCTTGAAAACACTGCAGTTAAGGGCACAGCCAGAGTGGAGCCTGGAACTGGGAAGTTTATTCAAGTGGGAGACTGCAGCAAGAGAAGGGAAGGCTTTAACAGGATAAGCTGGCACAAGATAGGCTGAACACAACACAGAGGCGAGAAAACCCTGCAGAAGGCCTTAGCTAAGGCACAGCTGAAGGCTGGGTCCAGGGAGCTGGCAGAGGCATTGGTTAAGGGATAATGGATAAGATGACTGGGTTATAGAAGGGAAAGAAGGCACAGAGGTTCACGTTTCTGGCACCATCATTTAACCCAGAAAAGATGTCAAAATGGATGAAATCTAGAACCTTGTTCAAGTGAACTCCAGGCACTATGCAGAGCCTTGCAGTTAACCGTCATCGCCAGCAGGGCCGTAACTGGAGAAACTGTATGTAGTTAGTATGCCAAACACCGGGAGATCATGGAAACCTCAGGATGGGAAGCATGCAGGACGGGGTAACTGAGAAGGACCCTGCCTCACTGTCACCGCAAACACAAGCAAAGCACATCAACACTGGGAACCACACCATGTGTCTGGGAGAGGGGACACAGAAAGACACAGGCCAAGTGTGAGTGCGCAGAGAGAGTTAATGCTTTCCTTATAGAACACTGTGCTTTACTGCATGGCAAACAACTGTTGAAGAAAAATTTAATAGGAAAATGAAAAATTTAAATGGATACACCAACAAAGCATAAATCCCCAGATTAACTTGTCCTCACCATGGGGAGAGTGACAAAGAGCAGCATGGTCCTGACTTCTGGGTGACCATGAGCTCTAGAAGGAATCCACGGACAGCTTTTTTGTTGTTGCTGTTGGTGAAGAGGGTGAGTTTCAAAACTAACTTTATACGTCATGTATTAGATCTAACTCATGTCCTTCAATGCCACTTGGCCTCAATGAACACTTTCTGAATAAATGAGCCATCTGACTCATGAAGACACGGATACACACGCTCCTTTTACAGAAACTCCTCTGAGCATCTGCCCCAGGCCTTCATGAGAGAGGAATTCTCCCCAGGACTGCAATTCCAGTCACCACATTCCTACTCCACAGTCCCTTGAAAAAGCAAGCTGAAGGGTTTGTTTGTTTGTTTGTTTGTTTGTTTTTATTGTTTTATTTTATTTTCTTTTAATTTCTAGGTTAGAACAATAATGGGTCTCTCTCTCCTGGCCACAGATAAGCACTGCAGTGCTGAATTGAGCCAAGGTCACACTGCCTGTATCAGGGGAGCATTTTCTTTTTTTAAAATTAGATATTTTTTCATTTACATTTCAAATGCTATCCCCTTTCCTAGTTTCTTCTCCGAAAGTCCCCTATAGCCTCCCCTGCCCTGCTCCCCAACCCACCCACTCCCGCTTCCTGGCCCTGGCGTTCCCCTGTACTGGGGCATATGATCTTCACAAGACCAAGGGCCTCTCCTCCCACTGATGGCCAACTAGGCCATCATCTGCTACAATTTGCAAAACACATGAAACTCAACAAGGAAGACCAAAATGTGGATACTTCATTCCTTCTTAGAATGGGGAACAAAATACCCATGGAAGGAGTTACATAGACAAAGTTCGGAGCTGAGACGGAAAGAAGGACCACCCAGAGACTGTCCCACCAGGGATCCATACCCTAAACAGCCACCAAACCCAGACACTATTGCATATGCCAGCAAGATTATACCAGTGCCTGGCAAATACAGAAGTGGATGCTCACAGTCATCTATTAGATGGATCACAGGGCCCCCAATGAAGGAGCTAGAGAAAGTACCCAAGGAGCTAAAGGGGTCTGCAACCCTATAGGAGGAACAACAATAACCAGTACCCCACCCTCCAGAGCTTTTGTCTCTAGTTGCAAGCTGAAGTTTTAAAGCTCCTCTTAAGTTTCTGTTACATGCTGAATTATGTCCTCCCCAAAATCCTAGAACTCAAGACCATTGACCTCACTTAAAAAGCAGGTCTCTTCAGAGTAACAAATCTTAAATGAGGTCACCAGAGTAGCCTCTACCCACCATGATTAGCATACTTCCAAATAGGGAGACCACACGAAGACTGGAGTAGATGGAGTGAGGATTCTACAAGTCAAAACATATCAAAGACTGTGGGTCACTGCCAGCTGATGAAACAGGCAGGAAATGATGGAGGGCTTGCCCACTATGCACAAGGACCTGGAGTTCCATCCGGAGTACAAAAGGAAGGGAGGAATGAGAGAAGAGGAAGAAAGGATGAACTCTACCCAGGTGCCTCAGAGGCTACCAACACTTAGATCTTACACTTTCAGCCACTAGAACTATGAGAGCATTTTTAAGTCATTCAACCTGTAGACCTGTCAGAGAAATGGACACAATCATACTAAAGCATTCAGATTTTATCCTGACATTAGTGTTACTGGAGACTTGGGAGTCCTCTGGCATATAAAAATGAGACCAAGCAAAGAATATAAGCAAGGCTCTGGAAAACAATAGGGTTCCAGCTTACAAGAGCTAGCACTGGCTACTCCCTGAACAACGGGAGAAGCCGGCCTTTACTGGCTGGCCTGAAGGTGGAGCACAAGCTGTAGATGCTAGGTACTAGAGCTGCTGGAAGATCCGCAGGGTCAGGAGACCAGCTCCACAGAGGATCAGAAGGTCTGCACGAGGGCTGAACAGAACTGACCTGAGGGCGGTGGCAGCACAGAAAGGAAGACAGAAACGCCAGGTCTGTTCCTGTTGCAGCCACCCATCAGAGAGCTAAGGTAACTATGGGACATGAAGGCTCTGACCAGAAAGAAGTCTACTTCCTGTGCTGTCAATGCCAAGCCCATGCTTCCCTCTACGACTTTCCCACACACTTCGAAACTTGAGAGCTGTATCCTCATTCGAGGATAAAATAGGTTGTAAGGAGAGAGAGAGAGAGAGAGTGAGAGAGAGAGAGAGAGAGAGAGAGAGAGAGAGAGAGAGAGAGAGAGAGAACTTGAGGAGGAAGAGCAGCAGAGAAGCCTTTGACTGGCATCCAGTTTGCCTTTGTTGCTAACTGGTGTGTGTGTGTGTGTGTGTGTGTGTGTGCATGTTGTAAACTTTAACATAACTGATAGAGCCACAACTGCCTACAGAGATTTGTGTCTTCCTGAATTACCCGGCGCCATCTCAGACAGGCATGTTAAAAACAGCAACTGAGCTGTGCTTACTTAGGACATGGATATCTGTAAATATATCAGTACTCCTATCTCATTCCTAAATAAACAATGCACTTATAAAGCCACTTTACAATTTTATTCACAAGGGTAAATTCTTTAAAGAATAAGTAAACCAGCTCATAGATTTTTACCTAGGCTTTTTTTTTGCTTTTAAGTTTGTTTACTTTTTAAACCTTGTTGTAAGTTACCACAGGATTATACATAGTCACTGTAAACACGCTTAAGCATCCTTCACTATTGCCCTATATGTGTATGAGTACGGCATTCATGCACGTCTTGTGGAATGTATGTGGACGTCTGAGGATAACTTTTGGGAGTCAGTTCTCTCATTCTACTATGGTTCTGGGGATTAAACTTAGGTCATGAGACTTGTGTGGTTTTACCTGCTGAGCCACCTTACTGACCTGCTGACCTTAGCATCTCTTGAGAAACCTAGACCCATGTGTTGTATTATTGTGTACTAACCTTTTTTCTATATGACTATGGTGACTTGAAAGAGAAATGTCCACTGTAGGCTCATGTAGGTATCTGAAGACTTGGTTCCCAGTTTGTGGTGGTGTTGGAGCACAGGTGTGGCAGGGTGGGGTAGGGTGGGGTGGTACAGCCTTGCTGGAGAAATTAGATCATTGGGTGTCAGCATACTTCCAGTTCTTTCTCCTTTGTGCTTACAGTTGGAGATGTGATCTCTCAGATACCTGCTTTTGCTGCCATGCCTGCCGCTTGCTTCTATGTATCTCCAATACGATGGACTCTTACCCCTCTGGAACCATATGCTAAAATAAACTTTTTCTTCCATAAATTAATTTTGGTCACAACATTTTATCATAGCAACAGAAAAGTAATTAATACAATGACTTTCTTTCTAAACACTTAAAATAAACTCACATATTATAAAAATCCAAGTCAGGTGTCCACTGGGAACGTGAAACCCCCATTATCAATCCTGCCTCTGAAGGTGGAATCACAGCCACCCTCCTCAGGGGGAAAAGGTTTGGAAAAGTTGTTTTGCCCAGCTCAGCATCCTAACATCCTCGATGCTCTGTACAGAGAAGGAAGCCAATATCGAATCATGAAGCACCTTTGGGATTCTTGCATTCTGGATGAACTCCTGGCCAAGTGGTTCTCTGAGGATTAACAGCTAATCTAGAAAGTTCCAAGCCAAGGAAATTCAGGAACTGGGAAGTTTTGTTCTATACGACCAGATCATCCCAGGAAGCTGGTCTGCCAGTTCACCTGTATTCCTGCCTTCGTGTTCTTACTTATGCAGACCTTGACTGAGGGCATGTTTAGTCCCCAGGATTACACTGCCCCAGAGAACTACAGCTACAGGAACCACCTGGCCAATGTGGGTCTAAGTGATCAGAAATCCCACATGGCAGGACATTGGGATAAGGAGTGCATCAGGGAGAGGTAGCTTCTTAAGTACAGTAGCTCACTCTTCCTCATCAGACTGACTCCCTCTCCTACGTGGTTATTACATCTCTCTTAGCCATCAACCCTTTGTGGTCCCCATTATTATGGGATGCTGCCTGATTTTTTTATTGGTTATTTTATTTATTTACATTTCAAATTATATCCCCTTTCCTGGTTTCCCCTCCAAAAACCCCTATCCCACACCCCCACCCCTGCTTCTATAAGGGTGTTCCCCCACCCACCCATTCACTCCTGCCTTACTGCCCTAGCATTCCCCTACACTGGGGTATCGAGCCTCCACAGGACCAAGAGACTCCCCTCCCATTGATGCCAGATAAGGCAGTGGAGGCACTGACTTATACAATAGCTAAAATAGGAGCAGAGTATGTGGCTCATGGGCATCACAACAGAAATGGCCCCCACATAGAGCGTTCATTACTCCATGTTCCATAGATGTGGTCCAGCTCTTATCACGACCTCTCACAGGTTCCTTATAAACAGGACTTGGCTACACAGGTCAGAAACCATACCTGCAGGTCTCTGGCTTCTCCAGACTTTCATTTACTCTAACTACGCTATGCTGTCATGTATCAGCAATCAAAAACACCAAGGGGCATGACTTGAGACAGATCGTCCACATATAGGCATTCAGTAAAGAGAAAGTAAATAAATATGCAAATGAATAGAAAACAACTTGATTTACCACATTTTTATGAAAGCTGATCTGGAAAAGTATCTGCAAGGGTGAAAGGCTGGATGGAGCTACTAGGCTGGGATGGGCACTTGTGACTGCTATCTGGCTACATCTCATTCCATCTATGTGAGTAATAGAACTAACTGCCTTGTCCCAGGGGTGGTACCGACAAACAGGGCTCGGCAGGTTATCTGGGTTTTATCAATTCCAATTATTTTATAAGGTCAACCAGAGGCTTCTATGGGAGATAAAGAGGTAAGAATGAACATTATGAGGGGTTTAACAAGGACTGCTCAGGGAAGAATGAAGGAGGCTAGTGTTTAATAGAGCTAAACCATTTTCCAAGAAAGTTTGAGTTTCTCTCCTGTCTCTGCCACTGAACCAAGACTTTCCTTTTGCTAGGAGACATGTTCCTAACCCTTGAGATAGGACAGCAAAGGGACAGGTGGAGGCACACTCTACCCCTTCAGATGCCAGGCATCGCTCAAACAGCACTAAGATGGAATTAGATGTGGGAAGGAATATCAGGACCCAAGAAGCATGCTCCTATGAACAGGTATATACAAAACAGACAATAAACTACAATATTAACAACGTTTCTCAAGGGATTCTCATTGTTACTTATTCCATTCCCTGTTTTTCAGTTAACATTTTTCATTTTGAAAGAACTCCTTTTTTTTTCTTTCTAAGAAACTGCATCTAAAGGAGGATAATGCCTTAAAGCAGAGTTTTCTTGTAAAACTTATCATACTGTACATTTATTTTCAGATAAATTTGCTATAAACTCATGACTATATTAACCCTGTCCTGAGCCCTAAAGGTTGTCAGGATGGGCAGCACAAGTCCCGAGTCCCATCTGTAAGATAAAAGAACAGAGCTTGTACGTACACAGACTTTTCTGGCCTGAGATAAAATCCCAGCCCCAAAGCCTCTACCGCTTTCCAGTCCAAAGGGCAGCTTGGCACACACAACAAAGGGCAGCTCGGCACACACAACAAAGGGCAGCTCGGCACACACAAAGGTGGTCACAGATAGCTCGGCAAGCTCTGAGCCATTCTGCCCATTCTTCCCAGGAGAGCAGGCCTCACCGTGGGAGCATGGCAGAAAGGGCCAGGCCAGTGGTGCTGTGGGAAAGGCTGTGGGGATAGCCAACCACTGCCCTAAAATGATGCCCATCAGTGACAAGAATATTATTTATTCTTTGTTGTGGGTGGTATATGTATGTGCTACTGCACAGGGATACAGGTCACAAAACAAATTTTCAGAGTTGGTTTTCTCCTTCCAGCTTCACATGTGCATGCATGTGTGAGTGTGTAAGGTATGTGAGTGTGTGGTATGTGTAAGTATGGGTGTGGGTGTGTCTGTGAGTGTACATGCATGTGAATATGTGTGCCTGTGTGTATGTATGTATGTGTGGTGTACACCTGTATAAGGGTTTATAATGTGAGTGTGACTTGTGTGTGTGAATATGTGTGTGAGTGGGTTTGTGGATTTGTGTTTGTATGAGTGTGTGTGAGTATGTGTGTGTAAGTATGTGTCTGTGTATGTGATGTATGTGCACTGTGAGGGTGTGTGGTATGTGTGAATGTGGTGTGTGTATGAATATGTATGTGAGTGAGTTGTATCTGAATGTGGTATGCCTATGTGAGAGTATGTGGTATGGATGAGTGTGTATGAGTGTAGTGTATGTGAGTGTATATGGTATATGTGGTGTGTATGAGTATGTAGTATGTGTATGCTGTGTATTCATTGTATGTATGTGTATGAGCGTGTAAATGTGTATGTGTGAGTGGATGTATGTGTGTCTATGCGTATGTGTGTGTATGTATGTGTGAGTATGTGATTGTGTGAGTTTGTGTGTATGACTATGTGTGTCTGTGTATATATATTGTGAGCTACACTATGGTCACATACAAGTGAGTGTGTGTGTGTGTGTGTAGCCATGCTTGCTCAAGCAGAGGCTAAAGATTAATGTCAGGATATCTTTCTTAATCACTTTTCTACTTTTGTGGGAGGAGAAAGTCTCACTATCTGGCTGGCCTGGAATTCATTATCTTGACCAAATGACTTACAGAGCTGCACCTGCCTCTGCCTTCCATGTGCTGGGGTAAACTGCGTGCATCCCCATGCTCAGACTCCACCTTAGTTTTTGAAACAGAATCTCTTGCTCGACCTGGCGCTTACCCATTTTCAGCTAAGCTGGTTAGTAGGTGAGCCCGGGATCAGCCTGTCTCCACTACTCAGCACCAGGGTTACAGTGCCACCACACAGCTTTTTATGTGGGTGCTAGGGATCCAATTTTAGATCCTTATTCTTGAGCACCAAGCACTTTATCCACTGAACCTCCTCCCTAGCTCAAGTAATTTAAAAACAAAACAACCCAGAAACCCAGAGACAGATTTTTATCTTATCATCCCTTCAGAAACACTGCCCAGGGAAGGGGTTCACTGCTACAGTGCTCATGCAGCAGGCGAGACCCTGGGTTTAAGTCCGACTACTTCAAAATCAATACAACCCCAAACCAAGCCTGCACCAGAGCCATCTCTTTTTTTAAAGATTTATTTATTTTATGTACATGAGTACACCGTACCTGTCTTCAGACACCAGAAGAGGTCACTGGATCCATTACAGATGGTTGTGAGCCATTATGTGGTTGCTGGGAATTGAATTCAAGACCTCTGGAAGAGGTAGCCATCTTACAACTTCCTCTCTGTGACACAAAGTGTTGGGGGGGGGGGGCATAAACCTGGGGGACTGCCCATTACAGAGCCTCCTGTTAGAGATACATGACTAGACTAGAGAACCCAAAGTTCTGTGCCTGTGGCATAGTTACTATCTCTTCAGAAAACCAGCAAGCAAAACTGGGCACTGTGTCTAATGAACCTCGTAGAATCTAGTGAGGAGAAAAAAAAAAATCCAACCCAGATCTTTGCTGGCACTTAACTCTGTGCCAAGCAGCAGGACCACAGCCCTAGGCTACCTAGGCCTAGGCTTAGGTCAGTTCTAAGGGCTCTACCAATAAATTACAGTCCTTGGGTCTTCATGCTTGCAAATCCCAGCTTCTTGTCTGTACTTTCTTTAAGGGGACACTAAATCTGAAAAACAACACTGCCTTGTTTTTTTTTGTATGATTTTGTTTCTTCTTAAGTTTATTCCTTACAAGTTACCAAACTTAGAGATCATAAATTCCTAGAGGTTTGAGAACCTTCTACTCGAAAAACTAAAATACCTCCTAATATACAACATATGTATTCCTGTTTCCCTTACTAGTTTAAAGAATAGAAATTCCTTGTTAGTATCTGTCAACTTTCTGTAACTAAGTCTATTACAGACTGAACACCCCAAGTGTGTAAAACCAGATCCTACGAAGCCTTGAACTAAGTTCTGAAGCCTGAGACATGCCTCCCAGCTGCCTGTGTCTTGGCTCTACTCTCACATGAGCTGGGCCCTCACAGCACCTTCTACCTGTCCAAACCTTGCCTGCTGTCTCACAGCATCAAGCCAGCCTTCCAAGTCTCGAGCTCGCAAACACACAAGGGCCAGACTCACTCTGTAAGTCAGCCTTGCCAAAGATCTGGGGAGGAGTCTTCAACCCATCCCAGCATTGACCACAGCCATTTTTAATGCCTCCCACACTCCTTTGCCTCATCTTAGGTATAAAAATGTTTTTTAAAAAAAGGTTATTTTTACTAAACACACCAGGAACCCTTCTTCTGCCTCATAGCACAGTACTTCTTCACTTTTTCCTCTCTTACCCAGCAAACAGCTTTGGAACCACACAGGGTCCATCTAACTCAAGGCCTAAAACTGTTTTATAAACAGCACACAATTCCACAAAAATCAAAATTTGTCAATATTTTTTCTTTTATGAGATAAAAAAGCAGGTTTAAAAAAAGAAAGAAAAGGACCAATAATAACAATTTAAAACAAAACCACAAGGCATCATTATTGTTATTATTTTATAGACAGCGTTCTTTTCTATGGTTTCAATGAACCTGGACTACATAAGTGACAACACGTCTCTTAACATGGCAGCTTCAGACAACTAACTGCCAACATTATTATCTACCTTGGCTCAAGAGAGAGACTCATCTCCAATACAATATAGCCCCCTAAGGACCCACATGCAACACTGGATGGTAATGCCATCCTTGCCATGCCCCTCCCAGGTCACAGACTCACTCTATCTGGGTCTGGGTGGTGGCTCTATTTCTCAACACAATGTACACTTAAAATCTGGACATTTAATGACATGTAAATTCAACCTCAATTAAAATAAAAAAATACCCTTTAAAGTCAGAAAGAAAAATTGATACAGAGGACTTACCGAAATTTAAGAATATCAGTTTGGCCTGTATCCCAGGACACAGTTTGACAAGAAATGGAATGGCAATGTAGAACCCCAGAACACAGAGAAGTATCTTCCTTAGTCGGAACCACAGGCTCTTTCGTCTATGAGACAGAAGAAATATGGGTCAAAAGACAGTACATACAATTTTGCCAGTTTATTAACAGCACCTGTGCTGTTTACACAAGTGCCACAGGCATCTTTCCATATAGGGAACACGGTCATGGAGAAAAGTGGTCTCCCATCTGCATTTGTTAAAATAATTGAGATAGTCCTTTAGGTTTTCAACTGTACTAGAGGGAACGTTTTGATTCTTAAAAGGCCAACAGTCCTGTTGATCTGCTATACTGGCCTCTGGGTAAGACACCAGGCCCTCAGAAAGCATCCCACCTGATATCAGACCCCCGCTTCCACCTCATCCCGGCAGAGTGGCTTCTCTAGGTCTCGAAGGCTCACTACTACTAAAATGCTTTGATCCAGCTCAGTGCTAAGTTACACATTAGCTGTTCGTGGGAAGCAGGAAGTGCTTACGCCCAGAACATCAGCAGAACCTGCCCAACCAGGTCCCAGAGGCTGAAAATGAGACCAACCCTTGGACTCATCCCACGGAATCCCTATCAGGAGGGTTGGTGCCTCAGCTCTCAAGACTCTTCTGATTTCCCTTCTCAGTGTTCTTTAAAAAGTGTCTCCTCCCTTTTCAAAACCTGTACTCTGGTACTAACCTCTACATTTATAAAGAAAGAAGTGGGGGAGAGAGGGGAAGGGAGAGGGAGAGAGGGATAAAGGGGAAAAGAGAGAGAGGGAGAAAGGGGAAGAGAGAGAAATAGAAAAGGTGGGGAGGGAGGGCTCTAAGATGCATCAACTTGTATTTATTGCGGTCATCCAAGAAGTTAAAACTGAGGCATTAAAACAGAGGCGGTCATAGACGACTTCCTAGCTCACACAGGGCCATCAGTTCTAGCACCACTTACACTCAGTGGTCTGAGTTCAAAGACAGTCTGTGCCACATTTTGGTTTGCTTTTAGTTTCTTCTTGGCAAGTTCTTTTAACATTAAAGAGTAGGTGATTTCCATCTTATGTAAGCTGTTTCAAAATATAAAGAAAATAAGGCTCAGTAACAGAGTATGAAGTCCTGGTCTGATCCCAATGGAAAACAGGCTATTGGTTTCACAGTGTGGAGGAAGCATCACTCTAAAATACGTGAAAATGATGAAAAAACATGAAAATGGTGTTTGCGTGCAGCCGTGCGTGTTCCACGATTTTGCCACATATGTTTAGTCTGGGGATACCATCAGGTTTGTCTGTCCATTCACTTACTTACTGTGGGCACAGATAGAGTTTTAGTTAGGGGCACTGTGAATGGGGCTGCCAGGAACACTTGAGTTGTGTGGCTATGCTTCCTTCCTCCTGAGGCATACGATCCCAGCAACTGAATGCCTTCCAACGGGATAAAAGATGAGTGGACAGACTGGGGGAGGGGCACGGAGTGAAGAATATTTCCACTGCTCTAAAATTCCCTCATAGCTCTCATTCAGTCAGTCTCGCTCTGACCTCAGCGCCAGCATCAATTTCCGCTTTCCTGTCCTACAGTTTTGCCTTTAGACTTTCAGATAGTCATGATGTTTATTTTGTACCCATCTTACTAACTTGGCATAGTGCTTTTGGGCTCATCTCTGCTGTTACATGAGCATGTCAGCAGTCCAATATATGTTTTAAAACTCACCTTAGGTGTGATTAGAAACCACCCGGAAATAAGTAATGGGTCTATCGAGACTTAGACTGACATTCTGAGAAATGCTGACTGAGATGCTAAGTGACAGAGCAGTTCCCCAGGTGCACCGCATGCTCATGTGTCCCCAAGATCCTGCAGAGGGCCAGTGAGAGCACTGATTTTCCTAACATTGACCTGCGTGTGCACCTTTCTTTCCTAGCTGAGTAAGTATGATAGAAGTCTCTAGATGCTGTACCTCATGTGGTACTGGTAAGCTTGAAAGCACCAGATAGCAGGAGCCACCTGGCTTTGCAGCAGTCTGGTTTTTAGGAAGTTGTGAAAACACGGAGCCAATAATATGATTCAGTAAAGAAAGGTGGTTGCTGCCATGCCTAAAGACCTGATTTTGATCTCTTGAACCATGCAGAAAAGAGAATTACCTCAAGTTGTTCTCTGAGTTCCCATGTGTGTTCAAAAAATAGATAAACGTAATTTTAAAAAAGAAATCTGTGAGAATATGAATGCCCTCACTGAAACTGCTTATGTTATAAAAATAAAGATTTTTTAATAACTAATGCTACTTAGAGTAACATGCAATGAGCTTATGATTATTAATATATAAATTAATACACTTTCTTCCACCTCCTGGGTGCTAGGATTATAGCCATAAGTCATAATGATCAGAAATTCCTTTAGCTATAATTTTAATCACTGCCAGTACTGCTAATTACAGTGAGTTTCTACAGTGAGCAGCCTGTCCTGAACTGATGGTAGAAATGAAGCCTGCCTTCAAGGCTCAGGACTTCAGCACCAAGGGAATACGTCTCTTCCTTCAAGACACTGAACGGGACCTGGAGTCCTCTTAGAGGTACATGTCTCTCCAAACTTCATGTTCCCAAGTCCAAGGTCACAAATTTTTTTCTCATAAACTGTATAATCATTCAATGTGTTTTTGTTTTGTTTTGTTTTAGATTTTTAAATTTCTATTTATTTATTTATTTATTTATTTATTTATTTATTTATTTATTTATAATGTATATGAATACACTGTGGCTGTCTTCAGATACACCAGAAGAGGGCATCAGACCCCATTACAGATGGTTGTGAGCTACTGTGTGGTTGTTCAAAATTGAACTCAGGACCTCTGGAAGAGCAGTCAGAGCCCTTAAAACTGCTGAGTCAACTCTCTAGCCCCTCAGTTTTGTTTTGTTTTGTTTTAAAGTTACTTAGCGCACAGACAAGACTCACTGACCATGAAACAAAAGGGAACTGAAAAAGTCAATGCAATGAGAAGATTTTCCACGGGCCCCAAGTATTTCTGGTAACAGTGGTGGTGATGGTACAATGTCTTCACTGAAATGATGGTGGGACTGCATTAGTATCTCTGTGTTGGTCTGTCTGTCTGTCTCTTGTGTATACACACTCTCTCCCTACCAGGAATATGATCAATGAACTTAAAGTGGCACATCTAAAACACTCTAGGGATTTCATTGTTACTTCTGCCCTGGCTTGATTTTTGTAACATAGTTGTGGAAAATGTTATTTTGTGGGGAAGGTGAGAGAAAAGAACATTGGATTGCTTGTATATTGTATCTGAATGCCTGGTAACTTTGTAAGATGGTGGTTGAAGGAGCTGTACCCTTCAGATGGGGAAGATAAAACGGGCAAGTTAGCTCAGTGGGTAAAGATCTTTGCTGCAAGCCTATATATGACCTTAGTTGGCTCCCACATGGTGGAAGAAGAGAACCAACTCCTACATATTGTTTTCTGACCACACAAGTGTCACACACACACATAAATGTATAAATAAATAATGAAATCCAGGAAATAAAATGGAAAAACACATATAGCTTAAGCAAGGACTTACAGTGCGGAAAATCCAACATGCAGTCACAACAATAAAGCACGCAGTGAAAAAGGAATAAGGGAGGAAGGCACGTCCCTTGCCATGGGAGAAGCTCATAACCATGCCAAACCACTAATCCAAACAAAGTAGAACTTCAGAGTGAAACACCAGGGACAGCAGGATACTCGCTGCCATCAGCATGACTTAACACTATCCTGCACGTGTATGTTAAAACAGCTAAGCAAGGGAAACACAAATTATAACCTTGAAACTAAAAGGATAAAAATGGTTGGTAGTTTATAAACAAAATATTCAAGCTTTGGATGTAGCTCAGTAAGAGAGTACTCACTCATCACATGTGAGGCTCTTAGTTTAATCCCTAGTACCACAAAAAATAAATCAACTGAAAATAAAACATTAAAAATTAAAAAGTCATATTGGGCACAAACTCTGCAGCCAGTCCCACAGCACCCAGAGGAGGCTCCACTTCCAGGTGCTCTAGCACGGCCAGGATCTTAGGATCGGGGTGAGTAAGACACAACATCTGTTCCAACACCACCGGGAGTAACTGCCACCAGCATTATCCAGGAACGTAGGAGTCGCGATCAACTAGTGGCTCGGATTCCTTCCAGTCTGCACCAGTTTACCTTGGCTGCAGTCTGTCCCACAGCACCAAGAGGAGGTTCAAATCCTAGGCACTCTAACACACCCAGGATTCGAGGATCCCAAGATCCCATGAGCTTGGTCACACCAGGATCTCAGGGTCCCAGAGGCAGCTTGACTCCCAGGAACTCTGATACACCCCAAATCTCAGGATCCCAGGATCCCAGAGACAGCTGGATTCTGAGAAGTTCAGACACAACCAGGATCACAGGAAGGACAGGCTCCAGTCAGATATAATCAGAAGGCAGGAGGCAAGAAACCAAGACTACTTGGCATCATCAGAACCTAATTCTCCTACCATAGTAAGTCCTGGATACACTATCACACAGGAAAAGCAAGACTTGGATCTAAAATCACGTCTCATGACAATGATAGAGAACTTCAAGAAGGACATAAATAACTCCCTTAAAGAAATACAGGAAAACACAGGTAAATAGGTGAAGGAACTGAACAAAACCATACAAGATCAAAAAAATGGAAATAGAAACAATAAAAAAAATCACAAAGGGAGACAACAGACAAACCTAGGAAAGAGATCAGAAGTCATAGATGCAAGCATCACCAACAGAATACAAGAGATAGAATAGAGAATCTCAGGGGCAGAAGATACCATAGAAAACACTGACATAAGAGTCAAAAAGCTTCTAACTCAAAACATCCAGGAAATCCAAGACACAATGAGAAGACCAAACCTAAGGATAATAAATATAGAAGAGAGTGAAGATTCACAACTTAAAGGGCCAGTAAGTATCTTCAACAAAATTATAGAAAAAAACCTTCCCTAACCTAAAGAAAGAGATGCCCATGAACATACAAGCAGCCTACAGAACTCCAAATTGACTGGACCAGAAAAGAAATTCCTCTCCTCACATAATAATCAAAACACCAAATGCATTAAACAAAGAAAGAATATTAAAGGCAGTAAGGGAAAAAGGTCAAGTAACACATAAAGGCAGACCTATCAGAATTACACCAGACTTCTCTCACCAGAGACTATGAAAGCCAGAAGATCCTGGGCAGATGTCATACAGACCCTAAGAGAACACAAATGCCAGCCCAGGCTACTATACCCAGCAAAACTCTCAATTACCATAGATGGAGAAACCAAGATATTCCATGACAAAACCAAATTTACACAATATCTTTCTACAAATCCAGCCCTACAAAGGATACCAGATTGAAAACACCAATACAAGGAAGGAAACTTCACCGTAGAAAAATCAAGAACGTAATCTTTCAACAAACCTAAAAGAAGATAGCCACATAAACATAATTCCACCTCTAGCAACAAAAATAACAGGAGGTAACAATTACTATTCCTTAATATCTCTTAACATCAATGGACTCAATTCTCCAATAAAAAGACATAGACTAACAGACTGGGTATGTAAACAGGACCTAGCATTTTGTTGCATACAGAAAATGCACCTCAGTGACAAAGACAGACACTACCTCAGAGTAAAAGGCTGGAAAACAATTTTCTGAGCAAATGGTCCCAAGAAACAAGCTGGAGTAGCCATTCTAATATTGAATAAAATCAACTTTCAACCAAAAGTTACCAAAAAGGATAAGGAAGGACCCTTGATATTGGTCAAAGGAAAAATCTACCAAGATAAACTCTCAATTCTGAACATCTAAGCTCCAAATGCAAGGGCACCTACATTCATAAAAGAAACTTTACTAAAGCTCAAAGCATACATCACACCCCACACAATAATAGTGGGAGACTTCAACACCCCACTCTCACCAATAGATCATGGAGACAGAAACCACTCAGAGACACAATGAAATTTACAGAAGTTATGAACCAAATGAATCTAACAGATATTTATAGAACATTTCATCCTAAAGCAAAAGAATATACCTTCTTCTCAGCATCTCATGGTACCTTTTCCAAAACTGACCATATAATTGGTCACAAAACAGGCCTCAACAGATACAAGGAGACTGAAATAATCCCATGCACCCTAAGGCTGGTCTTAAATTCCAACAAAAACAACAGAAAACATACATACACATGGAAGCTGAACAACGCTCTACTCAATGATAACTTGGTCAAGGAAGAAATAAAGAAATAAATTAAAGACTTTTTAGAATTTAATGAAAATGAAGACACATCATACCAAAACTTATGAGACACAATGAAAGCAGTGGTAAGAGGAAAACTCACAAAAAGAAACTGGAGAGAGCTTACACTAGCACCTTGATAGCACACCTGAAAGCTCTAGAACAAACAGAAGGAAATATACCCAAGAAGAGTAGACAGCAGGAATTAATCAAACTCAGGGCTGAAATCAACCAAATAGAAACAAAAAGAACTATACAAAGAATGAACAAAACTAGGAGTTGGTTCTTTGAGAAAATCAGCAAGATAGATAAACCCTTAGCCAGACTAACCAGAGGGCATATAGACAGTATCAAAATTAATAAAATCAGAAATGAAAAGGGAGACATAACAACAGGAACCATGGAAATCCAAACAATCATCAGATCCTACTACAAAAGTTTATACTCAACTAAACTGGAAAACCTGGATGAAATGGACAATTTTCTAGACACATTCCAGGTGCCAGAGTTAAAGCAGAATCAGATAAACCATTTAAACAGTCCCATAACCCCTAAAGAAATAGAAGCAGTCAATAGTCTCCCAACCAAAAAAAAAAAAAAAAAAAAAAAAAAAAAAGCCCAGGACCAGATGGATTTAATGGAGAATTCTTTTTTTGTTGTTTTTGTTTTTGTTTTTCAAGACAGGGTTTCTCTGTGTAGCCCTGGCTGTCCTGGAACTCACTCTGTAGACCAGGCTGGCCTCGAACTCAGAAATCCGCCTGCCTCTGCCTCCCGAGTGCTGGGATTAAACGCAAGCGCCACCAAGCCTGGCGGAGAATTCTTTCAGACCTTTACAGAAGACTTAATACCAATACTCTTCAAACTATTCCACAAAATAGAAACAGAGGAATACTACCCAATAGAAACAGAGGAATACTACCCAATTCATTCTATGAAGCCACAATTATGCTTATACCTAAACCACACAAAGACCAAACAAAAAGAACTTCAGACCAACCTCCCTTATGAACACTGATGCAAAACTACTCAATAAAATTCTTGCCAACTGAATCCAAGAACACATCAAAACAATCATTCACCAGAATCAAGTAGGCTTCATCCCAGGGATGCAGGAATGGTTCAATAAATGGAAATCCAACAATATAATCCACTACATGAACAAACTCAAAGAAACTTTCAGGGATGAGAAAAGGCTGCCTACTCTCTCCCTATGTATTCAATATAATACTAGTTTTAGCTAGAGCAATTAGACAACCAAAAGGAGGTCAAAGGGATACAAATTAGAAAGGAAGAACTCAAAATATCACTATTTGTAGATGATATGATTGTATACTTAAGTGACCCCCAAAATTCCACCAGATAACTCCTAAAGCTGATAAACAACTTCAGTCAAGTGGCTGGATATAAAATTAACTCAAAAAAATCAGTAGCCTTCCTATACTCAAAGGATAAACAGGCTGAGAAAGAAATTAGGGAAAAAACACTCTTCACAATAGTTACAAATAATATTACATACCTTGGTGTGACTCTAACCAAGCAAGTGAAAGATCTGTATGACAAGAATTTCAAGTCTCTGAAGAAAGAAATTGAAGAAGATCTCAGAAGATGGGAAGATCTTCTATGCTCATGGATTGGCAGGATTAATATAGTAAAAATGGCCATCTAGCCGAAAGCAATCTACAGATTTAATGCTATTCCCATCAAAATTCCAAATCACTTCTTCATAGAGTTAGAAAGAGCAATTTGCAAATTCACTTGGAATAACAAAAAAAACCCAGGATAGCAAAAACTATTCTCAGCAATAAAAGAACTTCTGGGGGAATCACCATCCCTGACCTCAAGCTGTATTATAAAGCAATAGTAATAATAAAAAAAATACAAAAAAACTGCATGGTATTGGTACAGGGACAGGCAGGAAGATCAACGGAATAAAATTGAAGACCCAAAAATGAACTCAATTAATTGTAAATTAATCAGGAATTTCAGTATATAAGATTATCTTGTCTGGGTATGTTCACAACTCAGCACTATGGAGGGTGAAACAGAGGATCACCACAAAGGTTAGAGGCCAACCTGAGTTACAGGATGAGTTCTAGGACAGCCTAGGCTATATAATGAGAACCCTACCCTAAAAAACAAAATTAGGCTGGGTATGGTGGCATACACCTTTAATCCCAACACAAGAGGCAGAGGCAGGTGGATCTCCTGAGTATAAGGGAGACTTGTCTACAGAGTGAGTTTCAGTACAGCCAGGGCTATACAGAGAAACAATGTCTTTAAAAAAGTAAGATAAAAAACATACAAAGAATGATGTCATTTGCAAACAGAGTTAAATTTTACTTCTCACTATCTAACTTGGATATTATTTATTTCTGCCTTTACTGCCCTGACTAGAACCTTAGTACAGTGCTGACTAGGAGTGGAGATACTAGACAGTCTTCATTCTGACCTTAGGAAAAAAGTATTTGGTTTTTCATTATTTGAGTCTGAAGTCGGAGGTGGGTTTCATCATGTTTGTGTGTGCATGTGAAGGCGCATATGGAGGCCAGAGGAAAACTTCAGTCATGCTCCTCTGGTGACTTCCTTCTTTTTTTTAGACAGTCTCTCACTCACCTGCCAAGCAGGTGGAGCTGGTGGGCCAGCAAGCCCCAGAAGTTGCCTTGTCTCTGCCTCCCTAGTGCTAAGACTGCAAGCTCACACTACCATGCCTGGTATTTTATTTTATTTTATTTTATTTATTTATTTATTTATTTATTTATTTATTACTTATTCACTTTATAGCCTGCTCACTGCTCCCTTCCTGGTCTCCCCTCCTCCCTCTCCTTCTCCCCTGAGCAAGTCCCCCCCCCCCCCCCCGCCAGGTCTCCCCTCCACACTGGTGCTTCAAGTGTCTGCTTCCTCTCCCATTGAGTCCAGACAAGGCAGCCAAGCTAGTAGAACACATCCCACGTACAGACAACAGCTTTTGGGATAACCCCATTCCAACTGTTCAGGACTCACAAGGTCAAGCCGCATATCTGCTACAACCTAGATGTCCCTCAACTGAAGAATGGATAAAGAAAATATGGTACAGCTATACAATGGAATACTATTCAGCTATTAAAAACCAAGACATATGAATTCTGCAAGCAAATGGGTGGGACTTGAGAATATCATCCTGAGTGAGGTAACCCAGACCCAAAAGACATGGATGGCCTCTACTCACTTGTAAGTGGATATTAGCCATAAAATACAGGTCCCATGTTATATTGCACAGACCCAAAGAAGCTTACAAGAAGGAAGGTCCAAGCAAGGAAGCTTGCATCTCACTTAGATGAGGTAAGAGTCTTAAGAGGCAGATGGAGGGAGGGAGTTGGGAGAGAGAGAGCATGGGGAGGGGAACGGGAGATTCAGGATCAGGTGTGGGGAAGAACTGGAGATGGCTATGAAAATGAATGAAAATCTGCTTTTACAGATGTTTATTGATTTATTTATGTGTGTTTGTGAATACAGGTGTAGCACAGGCGCCATTCAGGCCAGCAGAGGGTGCAGGGTGCCCTAGAGCTGGATTACAAGCAGTTGTGAGTTGCTTGGTATGGGTGCTAGGAAGTGAGCACGGGTCCTCACCAAGAGCACTAGGTGCCCTAAACCACGGAGACGTCACTCCAGCCCCGTGCCTGCTGTTTTTCATAGGGTTCTAAGCATCAAGCTCAGGTCCTCGCGAGTGCAGGCCATGCACCTTATTGACTGTTAACTTCCCAGCCCACACGGGTTTTAAAGGATACTTTTCTATTTTGGTTAGCTTGAATGTTTTTATTATGAGAAGTGTCAGAATTTTTTAAAATGTTTTTTTCCTGTATCTATTGAGATGATGGTTTTATTTTTGTAGTTTATTAATATGATGAATTTCATTAGTTACTTTTAGATATCAAACTTATCATCAGGATAAAATCTCACTTGTTTATGATATATAGATACCTTTTAATGTGTTGCCAGATTTGATTTGCTAGTATTTTGTTGAGGATTCTATATTTGCATGTATGAGAGACATCACCTGTAGTTTTATAGTGAAATTCTGTCCAGTATTATTATCAGGATAACATTTAGAAAAGTTCTCTAAGTAGAACATGTTCCTTCCATGTTTACTTTATGTTAGAGTTTGTGAAGACAAGTTGTTTGTTTTCAGAGGTTTGGTAACACTTTCCTGTGAGGCTACCTGGTCCTTCCCCTTTCTTTGTAAATTCTAAATTAAGCTATCTCCTTGCTGGGCACAGGTCTGCTTAGAGTGTGTTTCTCATGATCTAAGACAGAGCCTTCATGGTTCCAGGAAGTTGTCTATTTCTCCCTCTCCCTGTTGTCTACTGTAGGCACACAACTGTTCATGGTGTTCCTTCATGATCATGTTGTTTTACATTTCTGTAAAGCTAGCAGTCATTTCTTCAACTTCATTTCTGATTTTATCTATTTATAACCACCCCTGTGTGTGTGAGAGAGACAAGACAGACAGACAGACAGACAGACACACCGCTTTAGAAATGAAGTTGTCAGTGAGTACCCCAGGTTAGGCTGCACCTGAGGCTTCACATTTGATTTCCCTTGGGGTCCTCAAATTCCCTTTAAGTAGTTAGATATCAATAAATACCAATGCTTTCAAGTCATCCATCAATCCTACTATCTGATAGGAGTGGTCACTATCTGATCAGCTTCTAGAAGACAGCACATAAATTTCCCAGACCCTTTCTTCCCTGGATGTATTATCTAAGTCACTGCAACTCCACTGGCTCTGCCTGTCAGCTACCTGACCTCAGAAAGACTGCAATGCCATAGACCCCAAGAAACCAAGACCACTAGTGTGCTTTCTGAAAAAGGCAGGGAGTGAAAAGTTTCAGCGCTAGGGAAAGGCAGATACATTTGACTTTCTCCAAGCCTCACATTGCCAATGCCCTTTAGACAAACCCATCATGCTGAGCTTATATTTCCTGTCTAACTTCCTGCTCTTCAGAGGCACTAGTATCTTGAGACTGCAGAGATCACCAAATAATGCAGTGGAGGGGGGAAGGGAGAGGCTAACTCTCCAAGCAAGTGGTAGGTAGCAGCAACTTCATTCTGAGGACACACTTGTACCTGTCTATCCATCAAGAATTCTGATACAGTGATTTCTATCTAAGATCCCTCAGGGCATGCTCTGAGCCAAGTGGTTTTGGGTAAATTCGAGACTGTTTCCTATGTATCTAATAGCCTATGCACCAGTGGGTCTTCTGGGGAATTGCTAGGCCGTGGTCAGAGCTGTCCCTGTTTGAGGTCATGGAAGGATGGTCCTGGAAGGACAGCATACTGTAGTCTTCTACTTTTAAGGTCAGAGGTAGCAAGTGAGTTGCTTTGACTAAGGCAACATGAGCAGAAGTGTCTATCCTGAGAGATGAAGACAGACTGTGTAGATCTGCGAGGGGTCTATGGCCTGGGTCCTCAGGGACCACAACAAAAATAGCTGGAGCATAGCAGGACTAAGTGACGTGCTTCAGAGGGCTTGGTTCGTCAGCAAAACCTAAGCCTGCACTATTGTGTTTCCTTAACCTGTCTTTTTGGGTCGCCACCTGGAGTCTTACAGGCTCCTTTCTCCTTCCCAACACCTCAGTTTCCATCTTGCAAATACTGCTTGCCAAAGTGCCTCACAGTATTTTGGTACTTCCCACTCTGTTCTTCTGCAATTTGCACCAAGTCTTCTGGCACCTGCTTCAATCCTATTACCTTTAGTCACCTCAATTACTGCCTCTCAATTCAGACCAGCAACATTTCTTGCTCAGACTAGTCATCTCCTCGATACCACAGCCAATTTGTCAACTAATTACATTGCTAGGAACAGACTCCAAGGCCTCACACATTCTAAGCAAGTATTTTGCCATGAGCTACACTCCTAGTCCTAAAACCGTTTCTCTTTTTTGTTGTTGTTGTGTTGTGGACTCCAGGCTAGCTTTGAATCTGTGATCACCCTAGTTTCATCTCCAAAGTGTGGGGATCACGGGCTTGTGCTATTCTGGTAGTGTCAATTGTCAACTTGATAGAATCATGCCTCTAGTATGCCTGTGGGGGATTACCTTGATTGAGATAGGAAGATCAACTGTGCTGGTTAGTTTCTGTTACAAACTCAAGTCATTTGGGGGGAGAGTGAAAATTACTTGAGAAGAGGCCTTTATCAGATTGAGGTATTTTTTTTTAACTTAATGATTGATGTGAGAGGGTCCAGCACACTGTGGGTGGTACTACTCCTGAGCAGGTAGTCCTGGGTTGTGTAAGAAAGCAGGTAAAGAAAGCCATAAGGGGCAAACCAGTAAGGAACATCCCTCCAAGCTCTCTGCTTTAGTTCTTTCCTCCAGGCTCCTTCCCTGACTTATCTCAATGATGGACGGTGATGGGAGAAATATAAGAAAAATAAAACAAAACTATTTGCTTTAGCTTATGGTGTTCAGCATAGCAATAGAAAGCAAACTAACAGATGGACTCAGTAGTGCAGATGGGAAAGTGCCTGCTGCCTTGAACTCCCCAACATGAAGGAGTGTACCCTTCAACTGTGAGCCGGAGCAAACCTTTTGTCACCTAATTTGTTTTTTTCCAGACTATTTTATTACAGCACTTAGGAAAAGTATTATAGTAGTTAGGAAAGTGACTACCATGCCTGGTAATCACCTCTCATTAGTCACATGTATTAGTAACTTTTAAAAAAGCATATAATTTCATAATATAAATGCTTCTGAAATTATATACAAGTATGACCTGTCTGCATGTTTAAGTGGGTTAATTTCTAAATATGAGTGTGATTAGAAGGCCTAACAGTTCCTTCCTGTGCATAATGACTATGCATTGGATGGTCCACTTGGTCTTCTGGAGCAACCTCCAGCTGCAAGCCTCTGCCTCACACCTGATTTATTCTAGTGCCATACTCTACTGTGTAGCCAGAGAAACCTTTTTAACATGTGACTGGCCACCTAGGTGCACTGCTGAGCATCTCTGAGACTCCTGTGCTCCACTCAGCACATACTCACTGGTCTCAACCCTCCAGATCCTTCAGTTCCTTACACCCCCTGTTTCCCTACCTGGAGCTTCCAGTCCTGACCTCAGCCAGGTCTGCCTCACTGACCCTTCTGCAGTCTTCCTGGAACTCATTTGGTATTTCTTTCCCCTCCACAGGGGAAATTAGAGAATAGTAAATATATAATTTCTATATGTCTTTCTATGATATATAATGTTGTTGACACTGTTACCAGCACCTAGCAGAGTGTTCAAGAAATACTGCTTATGAAATTAACAACTTAACAAAGGCAGAAGTCTACAGCTTCTATCCAGAATCTTCTGGTTAGTTAAGAAAATGAATTCAGCAGGATAATACATTTGGGGGTGGTGCTGTGCGTCAAATCCAGGACTTACAAGTTGCTAGGTCACCACTCTACCACTGAGCTACATATACCTCCAGTCCTGGAGATCAAGCTCATATAACAGTTTGGACCAGCAATATATTTTCAAGGAAAATAATAATCTATAAAAGTTTGCAAGATGTAAGTGAAATAAATATTTTGTAGCATATGTATCGAAGGAAAGCATCACATAAAAATTTTCATTTTTATCCATAAATAGTTTAATATAAACATTTAATGTAAATAGTTTTTTTTGGGTTTTTTGTTTGTTTGTTTTTCGAGCCAGGGTTTCTCTGTATAGCCCTGGCTGTCCTGGAACTCACTTTGTAGACCAGGCTGGCCTCGAACTCAGAAATCCGCCTGCCTCTGCCTCCCGAGTGCTGGGATTAAAGGCATGCACCACCACGCCCGGCTTAATGTTAATAGCTAATGAAGGTGAAGGGAAAGTGGTCCATTTAAAGATTCCAGGCAAACAGGTAAAATCTTTATAACCTTGTCACAATCACCTTCACAATAGTGTTAAAATTGTAAATATTCATACTCTGACTCACCAAGTCTCAAATTACCCAAAGTAACAAGACACTTTTTGAAAAAGGAACAGATTGAACACTAGAAAATTGCTAATAATAGCAAAAAGTACCGAGAAAAGCCAGATCCGTAGGAAGTTGATTAAATAAATGATGAACTCATGTATTATGAAAATGCTGGATATATATATCATACAGGTTCTTCACAGAGAGAACTATAATTATTCTTTTAAAACTTCCCTGATGTCATGATGGGCAGCCACATGTTCCTCTTGTCCCTTCAACAGCCACTTCGTGCGCAATGGTGTCCTGAAGGCATGCTAACAATTCTGTATCATCTCCAGCCTACATTTAATTCCCTTCTTCTGCTTCTGCATAAGCAGTCTGGACCCGCACACCCTTCTTCATAGGGGTCAAAATACAGTAAGGGGCAGGACAAGACCACACAGGAGAAAATCCCACACAGAGCAAGCATTATCAGGAGTAGGCAAGATACTTGGCAAAGCACACAAGAAGGCATTCAGGCCACATGTGGTCCCCTTGTTCACAACAGATCACTCCTACTCCTTTGTATCTTTCAGTCAGACAGCATTATGGCAACCCAGTAGTACAGAGGGAGGCCTGGGTCAAACAAGGAAGACGTGCTATATAAATGTTAAAAACAATGTCACCTCTATATGAGGACTTGAACCAAATACAACGTACAGTGTAGTTAAGTTACAATTCATAAAATCATGTGCAGAGCTGGGTACAGTGGTACATGCCTGTAACCCCAGCACCGGGGAAAACTCGGGCAAGAGCAACTGGAGTTCAAGGCCACCCTGGGCTACACTATGAGACCCTTTCCAAAAACAAACAGAGAAACACCAATATCTTATATAGAAATGCAAATTATGCTTGTGTGTACAGAGATTAAAGTATCCAAATGCAACTAGAAGGGTGACTGCTGCCCAGGGATAGAGAATTTGTAGCTATTTGTTTTCTACTTTATACCTCCTTATATTATCTGAAAATATATTTTTAACAATGAACATAGTCACTTTCATAATAGGAAAAAACCAAACAAGTTTTGAAAGAACACTGATTTCAAAGAACACTGATTTGCATATGCTATTTTTAAAAGAAAATTATTATTATTATTATTATCATTATTATTATTATTATTATAGAAAGGTTTTCTCTGTATAGCCCTGGCTGTCTGGAACTCACTTTGTAGACCAGGATGGCCTTGAACTCAGAAATCTGCCTGTCTCTGCCTCCTGAGTGCTGGGATTAAAGGCGTGCGCCACCATTTTTACACGAGTAATTTCTTTTTAGTTTTTCCAAGACAGGGTTTCGCTGGGTAGTCTTGGTTGTCCTGGAACTTGCTCTGTAGACCAGGTTGGTGTTAAACTCATAGAAATTTGCTTGCCTCTGCCTTCAAAGTACTGGGATTAAAGGTGTGTGTGTGGGTATTACCACCGTCTGTTACACAAGTAAATTTTGATGCAAAAATAATTATTGCTATACTGTTAAGTGAAAAACTCTGTAAGATGGTATATTCAATAGGATATCCCTGTGGCTGGGAGTAAAATGCTTGCTGTCCAAGAATGGTAACCTGAGTTTGATCCTCAGAACCCACATTTAAAAAGTTACAGTATAATGGCAAGCATTTATAATCTCAGTGCTAGTGAGCCAAAGACTTGCAGGTCCCTGGGCCTTGACGGTCTGCCTAGCCTAATTGGAGTACTTCAGGCCAATGACAAGCTCTGTCTCAAAACAATAAGGTAGACAGCTTCCGAGGAAGAACACTCAAAGCACACACACAAACACACACTCATGCACACACACACACACACACACACACACAAGCATGAGCATACACTAAATAAACAAAACATACACTAAATAAATTTAACATTAAAAATACCTGAACAGAAAATTTTACACACAAGTTTAAAGATGATAGTTTTAACTATTCCTTTCACTAAAATAACAGTACAAAATTTAAAGCTATAAAGCCATAAATACCAGTAATGAGAGAAGAGGCATCAATTACATTTGGAAACTAGAGAACAGAAGGACTCCAGGGAATTAAGCCAACACACCTAAAAGGCCCTGAGTCAGCATGTGAGCACAGGAGCTGGTGGCATGAGGTTTGCAGAAGTTGCTCAGGTTGAAACAGGAATCATGACAATTTCACACCACAGACACACAGGCAGACACACCCTATTCCTATTTCATAGAACAGAGTGTAGTCACAGTCCACATCTACCAGAACACTGAGTTTATTAATTCAAGAGAGTAAAAGAAAAGGTTTGAGACGTAGAGTTCTAAACATACTAAAAACAGAAAATGAGTCAGGTGTGAGTTAAGGAGCTGGGGGTGGAGGCACGAAGGAAGAGGGGCAGGTTGTGGGGAGTCTGGAGGTAGCAGGAGTAGGGAACTGAGGTACAGATATGAAAGATACACTGTAAAAGAGCTGGGTAGTAGTGGTTTATGCCTTTAATCCCAGCACTTGGAAGGCAGAGGCAGGAGGATTTCTGAGGCTAGCCTGGTCTGAAAGCAAGTTCTAGGACACCCAGGGCTACAGAGAAACCCTGTCTCAAAAACAAAAACAAAGATAAACAACAAAAAATATACTATGAAAGTGTCAAAAAATAAAAAAATATTATTTTTAAAGAATTAGAAATAAATGTTACATAAAAAATCTTTCTACATATATTATTTCTTAGCAAAGTTTATTTTAATGAAATTTCACTTAGTGTCTGTTCTTGATATTGTGTACTGCTGCACTACTACTTGAAATACAACTTGTATTGTTACGCAACTATGCAAAATATAAAGATGCAAAACCACAGACCTAAAAGAACTGCACCATGAGCCAGCCTGTCAGAAAGCTACTAAGCAAGGAGATAAAGAGAATTAGGGAGTGGTGATCACAGGGCAAGATCCCACCAAGCTAAACTTACTCTGTGCTTACAGAGGCAGGCAGGTCTCTGAATTCATTTGCTGTGTTGTCTCTTTCTAAGAATGGGGGGTGGGTTATGGAATAGTGATCATTGGGATGATCAAAAGGGAACCAAAAGTAAATGACTGAGCTGATAAGTAAATAAAAGACTGGGCCTTGCTCTGCAAGAGCTGAGCTAACTGAGGAGCTGTCTGGGGATCTCCAGAGAAGACTGTCTCGAGCAGAACACAGGCTTGAACCCCAAAACTGACTTTGAGTCATTTTCCCTCCTCTGTCCAACACCCTTTCTCTCAGGAACGCCTCCTCCAAGCCCAGGCTAGACCTCGCTCGCACCTGAGCTGCCTCTGGTCTCCTGAGCACTGGATTACAGGTGTGAGCTGCCATGTTTGTTTTTCCACTGTATTCCAGCAAAGAATAAGGAAAACTAACAATGTCAAGCTGGGCACAATGGTGAACATAGGAGGCTGAGACAGTAAAATTTCAAAAACATGCTGGGCAATGAAGCAATAATACTAGAATTAACCTCAGAACAAAAGATTATTGACAATATCAAAAAAACTAACATTCTCCCACCAGCTGTGGAGAGCTATCCTTGGACCCAGCATTCTACAATGAAGAACCAACCAAGGGGCTTATCAGTTTAAGAGCACTCACTAGCTTCTCTTCACTAGGTCCCAGGTTCAATTCTCAGCACTCAGGTAGCAGCTCCCAATCACACACAACTTGAGTTAAGTGGAAGGAAGAAAGGGAGGAAGGGAGGAAGGGAGGGAGGGAGGGAGGGAGGAAGGAAGGAAGGAAGGAAGGAAGGAAGGAAGGAAGGAAGGAATCCTAACTGTAGTAGAATTTCAGCAGACCCATTTTATCTGGTATGAATATGAATTCCAAATTGAAGTTACCTAGGCAATGAAACAGCCTTTTGTCGGTGATTGTTATCTAAGATATTACAGGGTTGTTCCTTTGATTTGATTCTCAGAGCCTTTGCATAACTTAGTCCCTAGACATAGCTGGCAAATCAGAGAACTGCTTTGATGTGGCTCCTTCAAGAAGACCCCTAGATAAGAAAAGAGGTTCTGGTATGCAGATAAAGGTGCCCTCTGTGTAACAATAAAAAGAAAGCAGTTCTAGTTAGAAGTTGCCAGCATTCAACCTCCAGAGGCTGATCCCCCTGCTGCCAGCAAGGCCTAGACACACCCTGCCTTGTGTCTCAACGATCCACAGTCCCAAATAACAGAGAAAATGAACAAATAACAGATCTGACTGCTAATTATACTATACTGTCACCCCTGGGCCCAGAAATAACTGGTTTTATTAAGGACTGATTCCAGAGTTTCCCTACATAAGCACACACTCTAAATAAATCCTCCCTCTTAAACATAAAGGGTGCATGCCACACTAGATGCTTTCGTCTTTGTTTTTTGTTTTCAATTCTACAACATTATCCAGGAATTTTTCTATATCAATTCATATGGCTTTCTTGCTTCTCCTACCTCAATAGACCAACAAGACAAACATTGAGAAAGCATTCTCCCACTCTGAGCAATCAGGTTGTTTCAAGCAAACTCTGCCACAATGAATCACTCTATGCATATACAGTTTTGTGCACGAAGGTATTTCAGGTCTAGGACGGTCCTAAATGCAAACTCTTAGATCAAAATCTTCATCTGTAATTACAAAGTGATTACCCCCCCAAATCCTTCTTCCTTCAAAAGCAAAGCAGTTGCCACAGATGAAATGTTGTCAGTCTGATGGGTAGAAATGGCCATCTTGGTGTACTTTGGGCGTTCTATAATTAAGGATCAAAAGTAAAGCTAGGGGTGTAGTTCACTGGTAGAGCAAATGCCTATCTACTTTTGAGACCCTGGGTTGTATCCCCAGTATGGGGGTGGGGGGGTTTAGCAGGGAGAAGAAACTAAATGTACTTGAGTGTCCTTTCAGATACTGAGGTGATTTTGGTTTTTAATTAGGTCCTTTGTACAATACAGTATCCATTGCAATTTGATTTTCGTTCTTCTCAGTTAGTAGAAGCTTTAAAAACATTAAGAGATGTATTTACTTTACTTTAGAGAGCTTTGGCAGCATGTATCATATGCACGCTTCATGCCCTTGTAGGCCAGAGGTGGGGGTCAGCTCCCCTGGAACTGCTCACAACTGCCAAACCATCCATCCCAGTTCTTGGAAGCTCTTTATTAGAGCAGTTAGCTCCTTGTAGCGATTCATTCTGTGTGACTCCATGCATGGCAGGCGCAAGCATTCTTATGTTTAAAGTCCAGTTAAGTGGAGCATGTTGACCCACACTCACAATCCCAGCAATTGTGAGGCTGAAGCAGAAGGATCACAATTCAAAAGTGTGCGCCCCTCTCTGGCCCCCTGAAAAGTAAAAAGTAAAAAAATATGTAAACATGAATGCTTTGAGGTAGGCTGGCTTAATGCAGCCACAAAAGGGAAGAGCTGAGGCCAATTTGCACCTTGCCTCACTCAGTGATGTGGGTTCTCCTGGGTTTTCATTTGTAGTTAGGGGACTCCCTCACAAAGCCTGTGAACATGTTTCATGATGCCATTCCTGAAACTGCTTTAGCTTCCGAGACAGCTTGGATAGGATCCACAGGAAAAAACCAGGTCAGTGTTCTCATTTGAAATACATTAATTAGTGTATATATCACAACAACAAAATGAAGACTGCTATGTTGTTTAATGAACATATATTAATAACATTTTCATAATTAAAAAGGCCTCTCATACCAAGATTATAAAAAAATTTCATTCATCTTTTCTTCCAGTATTTTTTAACTTAACTCTGATCCATTTGTACATTAAAAAACAACAAGCAAGCACACACACAAACAAGCAAACAACCCAGGGTCCCACTGTGTCGTCCTGACTGTCCTGAAAATCACTGAGATCAGCCTGACTTGGTCTCTCAGGTGTTGTGATTAAGGGCAAGGAGCCACCAAACCCAGCACATTGTACTTTTGATGCTTGGTACACAGAGCAAGATGCAGATTCAAATATTTTATTTCAAATGTCTATATATCTGCCTCTCAAAGAATTAATGAAATTCAAGGAAGCAAATCTAAAGTAAAACAAACGAACGAACAAACCCAAACAAAAACAAACCACTAAACGAATTAATCCAATGCTGCAGGTGCAACGACCTGGTAGACTGCATGCCCAGCACTGAACTAGCTTGTTCAAGGACCTGGGCTTGATCTCTAGAACCAGGAAAAGAGTTTACCCTTCTCCTGGATTACTCACTTGACCCTTATCCTACACTAATTTACAGAAGGGATCTTACTGATCTCCTGTCCTGGCTCACTTCCTGTTACTCATCTGAGGAGTGCTGTAGCATGGACCAGGCCTGCCACAAAGGGGACCACAAAGAGAAGTAGAGAAACTATATGGAGAGAACAGGAGGATTTGTCCTGAGATCATGATGAGAGAGCAGGCATGAGGTCACACGTGGACCAGAACAAGCCAAGGTCAGACTCAGATTAAAGATAAAGGGTCATAGGAAATAGCAGCCTTAAAGGGTTAGGATAGCTCAGAACCTGTCCAGCTTGGGCTTGCAGTTTGTTAATTGGGAGCTAGAATAGTCTAGAGAAGGCATAGAAATGCTCTGTAGTTAGCTGGGTACAAAGAGGGCAGAAAGAAACCCCCCCAAAGAAAAACAGTTATACTGATTAGTGATACTCAGCATCAGTCCAAGTGCTGCTTCACCGTGAGCAGGTACTCATGCTCCTGGAGGTCAGAGGTCAAGGTCAGATACCTTTTCAATTTTTTTTTTTTTAAATTAGGTATTTTCCTCGTTTACATTTTCAATGCTATCCCAAAGGTCCCCCATACCCACCCCCCCCCCCAATCCCCTACCCACCCACTCCCCCTTTTTGGCCCTGGCGTTCCCCTGTACTGGGGCATATAAAGTTTGCAAGTCCAATGGGCCTCTCTTTGCAGTGATGGCCGACTAGGCCATCTTTTGATACATATGCAGCTAGAGACAAGAGCTCCGGGGTACTGGTTAGTTCATATTGTTGTTCCACCTATAGGGTTGCAGTTCCCTTTAGCTCCTTGGGTAATTTCTCTAGCTCCTCCATTGGGGGCCGTGTGACCCATCCAATAGCTGACTGTGATCATCCACTTCTGTGTTTGCTAGGCCCCGGCATAGTCTCACAAGAGAGAGCTATATCTGGGTCCTTTCAGCAAAATCTTGCTAGTGTATGCAATGGTGTCAGCATTTGGAAGCTGATTATGGGTTGGATCCCTGCATATGGCAATCACTAGATGGTCCATCCTTTCGTCACAGCTCCAAATTTTGTCTCTGTAACTCCTTCCATGGGTGTTTTGTTCCCATTTCTAAGAAAGGGTAAAGTGTCCACACTTTGGTCTTCGTTCTTCTTGAATTTCATGCGTTTGGCAAGTTGTATCTTATATCTTGGGTATCCTAAGTTTCTGGGCTAATATCCACTTATCAGTGAGTACATATTGTGCGAGTTCCTTTGTGATTGGGTTACCTCACTCAGGATGATACCCTCCAGGTCCATCCATTTGCCTAGGAATTTCATAAATTCATTTTTTTAATAGCTGAGTAGTATTCCATTGTGTAAATGTACCACATTTTCTGTATCCATTCCTCTGTTGAGGGGCATCTGGGTTCTTTCCAGCTTCTGGCTATTATAAACAAGGCTGCTATGAACATAGTGGAGCATGTGTCCTTCTTACCGGTTGGGACATCTTTTGGATATATGCCCAGGAGAGGTATTGTGGGATCCTCCGGTAGTACTATGTCCAATTTTCTGAGGAACCGCCAGACTGATTTCCAGAGTGGTTGTACAAGCTTGCAATCCCACCAACAATGGAGGAGTGTTCCCCTTTCTCCACATCCTCGCCAGCATCTGCTGTCACCTGAGTTTTTGATCTTAGCCATTCTGACTGGAGTGAAGTGGAATCTCAGTGTTGTTTTGATTTGCATTTCCCTGATGATTAAGGATGTTGAACATTTTTTCAGGTGTTTCTCTGCCATTTGGTATTCCTCAGGTGAGAATTCTTTGTTCAGCTCTGAGCCCCATTGTTTAATTGGGTTATTTGGTTTTCTGGAGTCCACCTTCTTGAGTTCTTTATATATATTGGATATTAGTCCCCTATCTGATTTAGGATAGGTAAAGATCCTTTCCCAATCTGTTGGTGGCCTTTTTGTCTTATTGACGGTGTCTTTTGCTTTGCAGAAGCTTTGCAATTTTTTCAATCTCTTTATACCTCACTTTTTTCTAGATCAGATTTCTCACTGATTCAGCTGGCCATCACGACTTGGGGTCCTCCTGTCTGTCTTCCCAGCACTGTGATTACAGGTATACATTCTTGTCCCTGAATTTTTTTTTTTTTTTAATGTAGATTCTGGGATTGAACTCAGGTTGCCAGGTTTGGCAGTGCTGCCTTTACCCACGAAACCATCTTGCCAGCCTCAGACTTTCTTTTTCTCAGTCCCCTTCCAGATAATAGAAATGTAGTTCCAAACACTTTGGACTCTAAGCCAGGGTTTGAGATCCCATCCCTCAAGATTTGTAGTACCAGGAGGCCTACCTGGACAACACCTGCTCTGGAGCCGACATCTTACATCAGGTGGCAAGCTAATAATTGGGGCTCCTAAGTTTGGCATGGTGGCACACGCCTTAAGTCTCAGCCCTTGGCAGGCATTCTCCCTTCTGTTTACAGAAGAAGCCTCAGTTACTGGCAAGATGGTAAACTCGGCCTCATCCAAAAGGGACTACTTTAACAACATCATCATTTTAGTTTCTTGTCTAGCATTTGTTCTACTTGGCCAGAATGGGACCATGCAGATCCTAGAGTTTGGGTCTATGAGTTGCTACTCTCATCTTACTTGCTCCCTTTTCTATGGACTCCATTGCTTTCCCACAGCCCCTGGCTAGAAGAAGAAACACATGTTTTTATTTCTCATGTTTCTGATTGTTAATGTGGTATAGCAAATACTACAAAACTGTTCTAATACATAAACCTGGCTCCACTGTAAGCTAAAAAAAAATGTCAGTTATCACGTTTGAATGTGCTCCCTCTAAAGTTCAGGTGCTGCCGATGTGAAAACATGGCCTTTATGAAATAACCATGAGGGCTCCTCCTTCATGGATCCAACTAAGGACTTACACAGGAGACTTCAGACAGCATTTACCAGCTTGCCTTTGTGCCTTTATCATCTGAATACACAATATCAAGGTGTGTGAAATCTTAAAAGTGGTGAACTATCTGTCAGACATTCTGGAACTTTCACCTTGGTCTTTTCAGCCTCGAGAACTATGAGATATAACCTTCTGTTCTTTATAAATTATCCAGTTTAAGGTGTTTTATTATAGTAGCAGAAAATAGACTAAAGTATGTGCAAAAGAGTGCAATAAATTCCATTTGTGGAAGTTTCTGATTCTAAATAACCACACACCTTTAATCCCAGTACTCAAGAGATAGAGGCCAGCCTGGCCTACAGAGGAAGTTACAGGGCTACACAAGAAAAACCCTGTCCTTTAAACAAACAAACAAACAAACAACAGGGGAAAAAAAGTTTAGGCCAACTAATCACTTGAGCTAAGGAGCTCAATCAATGTCAAGGTAGGTGACACAATGAGAACTCTCAAAATAAGAAGAAGGGGGAAAAAAGCTAGAGAAATAGTTCAGTAAAGTGATTGCTTTGCACAAGGGCATAAGTTTATTCCCCAAAGTCCACTTAAAAAAAAAGTGTCATGGTACAAGTTTGTAATCCTAGCACTGAAGAGATGGACTTAGATGGAGGTGGGGTAGGCAGCCATCTTAGCTTAGTTTACAGGGCAAGCTCGAGCTCTGTCTCAAAAAACAAAGAGGAGAATGCCTGGGGAATGACACTAGGGGTTGACCTCTGGTCTCCACACGAACATGGGCAAACATGAACATGTACGCATACACAAACACACAAAACCAGAGCTATGTATTTCTTACCTTCTTCAATACTTTTTTTTTTTTTTAACCACAGAAAATGAGTTCGAGAAGTGTGTTCTAAAATCTGTGATTAATGTAAAAAGACAAGGACATGATCTATGTTAGCAATGTATAACAATATTTAGCAGCAACATAACATCTGGGTATAGTCAGGCATTAACAGTGTAGCATGTAATCCAAGCTACTTGAGAAGCTGAGGCAGGAGGTTTGCAAGTTCAAGCCCTGCTTGGATAGTGAATCCAAGGCCAATTCAAGTAATAAGTGACACCAAGTGTCAAAAGAAAAAGAAAGTAGGCCTGAGGCTATGACCAAGCAGTAATGCTCTTGTCTAATACGTGCACCCCCAACCCTGCACCAATGCTGCCATCAGGGGGATTAGCCCAAACTGGTGTTTTCTGTGACTGTCTTTTACATTTCAGAAGTCCTGGATGGGATAACAGACAGGGGAAACAAACTACAGAACTTTATTCTTACAGACCAATGATATAAATGTGTTGACTCTTAGTACAGGCAGCAAGCAAGGAAAGATAGATCATGCTCCCACTGTGGAGAAATGGAAAATGAAGTCAGTGCTATCAAATGGCATGCCCAGGTCTGGACTCTGCTTGGCAATGAGCTCACATCCCTGCCCACTCTTTCCATTCCACCGAATTCTTGTTTGGAATGAAAAAAGCATAGTCAGAAATATAAAAAAAAAAGCACAAAGGAAACATGACCTTGCTTTCTCCATAGTGTTTCAGATTACCTGACAAGGCTTACACACACCAAAGGCCAGTAGGAATAAAACAGAATCCTACCACAGACTAGACCAAACTCATGCAAAAGTACTGTAATGTTCACTTAGCTTTAAAAACAGCTTTACTGAGACATAATTGACACACTAAGTACATGAAGTGCATAATCTACTAAGTTTGAACTTCAATTCCATCACCAGAGTAACTAAGTTTGAACTTCAATTCCATCACCAGAGTAACTAAGTTTGAACTTAAATTCCATCACCAGAGTAAAAATAACCAAGAGGCCCGTCTGTGAGCCTGTTTCCAGCCCCTCTCATGCTTCCCTCTCAACCCCTCCAACTTCAAATGTCTGTGGGTCTACTTTCTGTCACTAGAGATGACTTTGGAATTTTTTGTCTTCACACAGCATATTTGGGGATTCATGCTGTACACTCACTGTTGGTCCTGTCAATACTCATTTCTCTCTTTTAAAAATCCCCATTTCACCCCCTCACAATGGGCAAAGAGACACCTTGGTGGGGGTGGTGTTCTTATATCAGTCAGGGGCAGAGCAGATGGCAGTCCCTTGTTCATCCTAGCTTGATGCCTGGCTTGATAGCCAAAGCTGTCTCATGCCTAGGACTCATAAAAATCAAATCAAATAAAGTCAAACCCAGACAGCGCAGCACACGAGGAGGAAGACAAACAAAGATCTGTGGACTGCCATGCCTTCCAGCTCATGGCACAGGCGGGCCGTAGATGCCAGCTTGCCACCACACCATACAGCACAGATGGAAGATATTGCCCAGGGGCCGGACAGCTATGTGAGCCACCACAATGTGTGAGTATGTGGTGGTCAGATGGAAGAGAAAGAGAAGTGGAGCAACTTGAGCATTATGAAGAGAGATGGAACTGGAGACTTAAGGGTGGAGAGGAGTAGCCTTTTATGAGTGGTCAGCCTCACCCTCTGTGGCCATGGTGAGGTCCCAGTCTGAGCTGACACTGGGGGCCATGTCTGAGTCCAAGGCTACATAGTGGGAGGAATCACTGTCAATGTCCATGGCTCTATTACCACTACCCTGGGCGAGGCAGCTGCTGGGAAAACACGTGGATGTCCAGGAGCTGTGAATAGCTGTCCCTGCGCCTCACTGGATTCAGTGCTCAGGATAGCTGACCCCATGTCTCTCACTAGCAGCACTCGGGAGAACAGACCCTATGCCTAGGCAGCACAGAGGAGCTGGTCTTGGCAAAGGCGTGTGGGCAAGCCAACCCTGAGGGCATAAGTATGGGAGATCTGACCCTGCCACACGTCTTCCATGCGGTGGCACAGGCGCAGAGGTGATGTGCTCCCTAACAACCCCCCCCCTGCCCCCAGGAAAGCTGCCCTCAGGGTCATAAGCTTGAGAGAGCTAGCCTGCATCTTGCCTGGACAGCATAGCAGAAATGACCCTGGTGGCAGGGGTTACAGGTGAGCCAGCCTGGAGGGTGAGAGCTTGAGAGAACTGGTCTCACCACTCATCTGCCATTAGGTGGGTGTGGGTTTGGGTGTGATGCCTTGACCCTCACCAGTTGGGGTCATGAGAGCTGGCCCTGCCTATCACCAGCTGCAGCACCCAGGAGAACAGGCCCTGCACCTCACCTGAGCAGCATAGTTGGGCTGGCCCTGGTCGGAGGGGGTGGAGATGAACTGACTCCAAAGGCAAGAGCATGGGAGAGCTGGTTCTACCACTCCCCTGCCATGAGGTAGCCTGGGCCAGGGGGAGATGCCCCCTGCCTCCCTACCTGAGGCAGTTGGAAGGAGTGACCCTGTGGACATGAGAGCAGGTGAGCTGGCTCTGACCTTCTCTGGCAGCAGTACCCTGCTAAGTGGACCCTACACCTCACCTGAGCAGCAGAGTAAGGCTGGTCCTGGTTGAAGGGGAATGGGTGAGCCAGCCCAAGGGGGAGAAAAGGAGAGCTGGTCCCACCACTCCTCTGCCATGAGGTGGCTTTAGTGCAGAGGTGAGGCCCTCCCCTATTCACCCCTCACTACCTGAAGGTAGAACTAGCCCTGAGGTCATGAGAGTGGGGGAGCTGACCCTGTAGCACTCAGAAGAACAGGGCTCTGCACTTTGCCTGGACAATACAGTGGAGCTGACCCTGATAGTGAAGATACAGGTGAGCCAGCTACAAGGGTGTGAGAGCAGGGTGCTAGCCCAGCCCCTCACAGGCTGCAGCACTTTGGGGAGTTGGTCTCACATCTTGACTAGGCAGCACAGTGGAGCTGGCTCTGGAGGTGTGGGTGTGGGTGAACAAACCCCAAGGGCATGAGAGCAGGAGATGCTTTCTACACTTTGTTTTTTCTTTGTTTGTGTGCGTGTGTTTGATTTTAGAGGGGAGGTTGCAAGGGTGAAGGTCAGATATGAAAGGACAGGGAGATGAGTGGGACTAGGATACATGATATAAAACTAACAAAGAATCAGTAAAAATTTAACAAAAGAAAACCCCTAGTTTCTTAGAAAACTTTTAAGTTGACAACAAAATGGAACAGAAGCAAACAAGAGAGATTTCTCAAATACTGCTCTCCATATATTTGTACATCTTCCCCTGTATCTCCAGGAACTCCCACAGAGTAGTCCATTTGTCTGCTGAAGAGCTTCCATCAACACATTTGTACCCAGAGTTCATAGTTTAGATGAGGGTTCACATTTGCTATTGTACATTGAGGATTTTTTTGTAAATGTATACAATACACATCCAGGATTGCAGAATAACAGTTGTGCTGAGTCAGCTTGCTCTGTCTGTCTCTGTCTCTGTCACCTCCATCCCCTCCTCACTGTCCCCTCCCCAACTCTACTGTGTGGAAACACCAAGATCTGGAGAGAGGAATCACTGGATCACTGCAGTGTGCTTTTTAGCCTGCCTTGATCCATGATCTGCTAAGATATGAGGGGCCTCAGCCACACAGTCTTGCCACCACGAACACTGCCAAGAACTTTACCATGCCCTCCCTGCTATGATAAACTGAACTAAACCAAAATACACTTTTATGCTTTATTGATTCTGTAAAATATTTTGTTATAGTGATGAGAAAAGTAACTAAGATGTATATTTGGAAGCTCTGCCAATTATATGCATAAACATTTATTACTGCTATGATCTCTTCATTAATGGACCCTTTTGTCACTGTGCACTGATGTCTTAAAAAAATACTATTGCTGTTGGCACTTAACTTGGGTGCCCATTTAGTGTAGTTTTGGGCTTTTTGCCATGTTAGGGAATATAACTATATTTAGATGTAGGTCTTTAAAGGACTAATCATCCTAAACTGAGATCAGCTGAGTCAGCACTAATCTACTATAATTAATGGGTATAAGAAGAAACTTGGAGGAAAAAATTAAGCAAGGCAAGAGTGGCAAACACTTTTGATCATCTTCAAGTTCAAGGCCAGCCTGGTGTACAGTGAGTTCCAGGACACCCAGGGTTACAGAGAGAAACCTTGTCTCAAACAAACAAACAAACAGGAGAAACAGGAATAAGTGGTGGAGGAGGAGGAGAAGAAAGAAAGAAAGAAAGAAAGAAAGAAAGAAAGAAAGAAAGAAAGGAGGGAGGGAGGGAGGGAGGGAGGCTGGTGAATCTGGAGTTGGGAGTGGTGGTGCATCCCTGTAAACCAGTACTTCAGAGATAGAAGAAGGGAGATCAAAAGTTCAAAGTCATTTTCAGCTATGTAGAAAGCTTAAGGCCAACCTAGATTACATTCATATGCTATGCTGCCTTGATAAATAAAACCAAAACATTAATGAACATATATAGACAAAAGACCATGTGAAGAAAAAGGAAGGTAGTCAGCCTTCAGAAAGCAACTGTGCTAACAACTTTACCTTAGAATCCCAGCCTCCAGAATTGTGAGAAACTTTTCATTTAAGTCACCCAGTGTGCCATTACTTTGCAGCAACAGCTTGAGCAAAGGCACACACCTGGTAACCTTTGATAAGATGGTGGATCTTATGAATATTCAGTGGTGGTGCTGGATAGTTTTACTTCATTTATTTATAGACAAGGTCTCCCTGTTTCGCTCTTGGACATCCTGAAACTCACTGTGTAGAACAGACTGGCTCAAACTTAAGAGATCCTGCCTCTGCCTCTGCCTCGCATCACACCACACACACACACACACACACACACACACACACACACACACACACTTTTTTTCCCAAGATAGGGCTTCTCTGACTGTCCTGGACCTATTTCTGTAAATCAGGCTGCCTTTGAACTCAGAGATCAGTCTGCTGCTGCCTCCCAAGTGTTGTTATCAAAGGTGTGCTCCACCACTGTCTAGCTTGTTTTCTTATACTCTTATCAATACCACGTGGACTGGCTTGAGGACACAGATACAAGGGTCTAATTCTTTTGGGTCTTTCTATTTATGACTAATTGGAGGAACTTGGAGAAGTGTTCAGTGTAGAGCTATTTCCTACCATTGAGTGCAATGCTCTTGAATATTTTACTATATACTCCACGATTTTGGTCTTGGAGGAAACAGACTAATCCTTTTAATCTTTTAGAGTACTTCAGTCCTCACATGTTGATCAGTGTTCTCCTAATGCCTACAGACCTCCATGGTCTCTCTGCCCCTTGTCTCTTTTTGGTACTCAATCTAGCAGTCTCTAGACGCTCAGTTCCATATCCACGACCCAGGAGGTCCATTAGATTCCATGCCTCAGTTTCTCCTTTGCTGTGCTATGGCATAGAAATGCCTCAAAGAAGTCAGGTCCAGAAATCTAATATTAATCTCATTTGTCAGTCATCTCCAGAGATTACTGGCTTTTATTGCTTAGTGTCAAGTGTTTTGAAAACATTATTTTATCTGAGCATAGGAGTATACATCTCCAACCCCAGTTCTTGGGAGGTGGAGAATCTGGAGTTCAAGACCTGCCTCAGGACAGGTGAGATGGCTCAGCGTTAAGAGTACTAACTGCTCTTCCGAAGGCCCCAAGTTCAAATCCCAGAAACCACATGGTGGCTCACAACCATCTGTAATGAGATCTGATGCTCTCTTCTGGTTTGTCTGAAGACAGCTACAGTGTACTTACATATAACAATAAATAAATCTTTAAAAAAAAAAAAAAAAGGCCTGCCTCACTACATTATGCTTTTGAAGCCAGTCTGGGCTAAATAAGACTGTAAAAAACAAAGGGTGCATGTATATTCTCTCTCTTTTTGCTGTAGTGCTATTTTGGCTACTTCAAGATAAACTCAACCCTATGTGTCTCTAAGTGGACTGGAGGTAGAACTTTTTGTTGTTTTGTAAAACAAGGTCTCACTAATTAATTATACCTGGCTGGCCTCAAACTGGTGATCTTCTTGTTTCAGCTTTCTACTGCTGGGGCTACAAGTGTGCTCCATGACTCCGGGAGAGGTGGAAGTTCTAGTTATCGTTTAAGAGCTGTTCAGAATTGTTTTTTTTTTTTTTTTTTTTAAAGATTTATTTATTTATTATATGTAAGTACACTGTAGTTGTCTTCAGATACACCAGAAGAGGGCACCAGATCTCATTACGGGTGGTTGTGAGCCACCATGTGGTTGCTGGGATTTGAACTTCAGACCTTCGGAAGAGCAGTCGGGTGCCCTTACCCACTGAGCCATCTCACCAGCCCCCAGAATTGTTTTTCAGCAATACCTGCAATGATGGCTAACCTTCACTATTGACTTGATCGTATTCAGAGGGGTTTGAGGCACACCTTTTTAGTGTTGTCAGAGAGGATTAGCTGAGGAAGAAAGACCTATCCTGAATATGAGCAGCAGCATTTCATGAGCTCGGGACCAGAATGGGATAAGTGACCTGAGTGTCAATGTTCACCTCTCTCTGTTTTCCATTTGGCAACATGTAAAAGGCAGTTGCCACATGCTCCTGCCAGCACAGTGGCTCCCCACTGTGACAGAATGTACCCCCTGAAACTGTGAGTTCAAATAAATCTTTCTTCCCTTAAACTGGTCAGTCCTACTATTGAATAAGGTAAAAAAGTAACTAAGTACAGGAAACTGGTGCCTCTGAGGGGGTCCTGCTGTGATAAACCCAACCATAAATTTCATAGACTTTGAGAACAGGAATGTGGGAGGAATGTGGAAGAATTTGGAGCTGTGGCCTGGAGAAACCCTGGAGTGCTGCAAGCATGGCCCAATGAGCTGTTCTGTTGGAAACTCAGATTAGATTGCCAATAGAAAAGCAGATAAGAAAGACTACTCATCAGGTTTCAACAGGAAACAAGGATTGTTAGGAGCATCGCCAAAGGAAGACCCCAGACTTAAATAGTATGCAAAGGCAAAGAGCATTTATTCTGCAGAAACTACCAGCATGCAGGGGTCAACCATGCATCCAAATGGTGATAACCTGAGAGGCTGATAGGCCCTCTTTTATGCAGGGCACGGGGAGTTTTCCAGAAGGCTTAGGTAACCTCTAATATGATTGGTAGGGGGAAAGCAGTGACAGTACATTTTTGATTGGTTGCTATGCTAGTTCCATTATATTTGGTGAGACCTTGAAGAATTTTGGAAACCAGCTCAGTTCTGGCCTTGTTATCTCTTCTAGCTAGGTGTCCCAAGAGCTGACTCAGCTCCAGACTTAGCCTCCCTAAGTCAGGGCTGTCACTGACTAAAGGCCGTTGTCAGTGGTCCCTTCTGAGGAGCCCAGTCTGCTTCTCAGAGAATTGAAATTTTTATTCCCAAGGTTTTTGGACTTCTCAGATTCCATCAAGAATTTTTATTGAGACTACGTGTGTAGCAATTAGCAAAAGATTGAGCTATGTTCTATATCCTGAAATTTTGAGAGGGGCTAGAAGGTAATATGTTTTACCCAGGTACTTTCAAAACTGTATCCAGTCTACAGCATGCTTACTGATCTCTGCCTTTACAGTGAGATTGCCTAAGTGGAGCAAAGAGATGTGAAAAACATGTGAACAGGATCTTGAGCAAGTTTTAAAGTTCAGACAAAGTCGTTGAATTACTCTGACATTCTGGTTCAATTAAAGAGTGATCACAGTCTGAGCTGGGACAATAGAAAAGATACCAGGAACCCAAGTTATGGTCCAAAGTGGCTGGGCTACATCTCAAGCCAGAAGCACATCTGTGCTAAAACTGTGGTGCTAGTTTTAAAGGCCTGCAAAATATAAGTGTTGTAGAATAGTGAGGGTTTAACGTCAATGTTCAGGAAAGCCATGTGAGCCAGGCAATGTGTGGCAATGTGTGGCAGGGTACGAATCCCTAAATGGAGCTCCTGAGTGGACTCTTTGTAAAGCTTTGAATGGGAAGCCCAAACAACAACAGAGACAGACCCCAAGGTGTTGTAGATGCTAGGATGTGGATTACCACCAAGGAAAGCTGTGCACACTAAGTGGAGTCAGCTCATGACAGATGCCATGTATGTCACAGGTAGCAAAGCTAGTGGGTCATGGCTACCCAAGCCTGTTGTAGACAAGATGATGGCACCATGAGCCCTAAATACTGAACCTAGAACTACAAAATCTGGTGTTTTTCCTGATGGGCTTTGGTCTTGCTCTGGTCTTGTATTTCTTTGCTACATTCCCTTCCTTTTAGAATGGGAAGGTTTAGGCTGTGCCACTATATATTGAATGTATGTAACATTTCAAACAATTTTACAGTGGCTCAAGTTAAGGCAATGCTTTAAGTTAAAGCATCAATTCAAAGAGGAGACTTTGAACTTAGCCTTCTGGATAATGTTTGAAGGTACTCTTAATTGATAAGTGTCATTTGTATTATGAGACAGACGGGTGGGATTTTCTTTGGGGGCGTGAGTGGGAATGTGAAGGGAGGGGAGAAACTATTACAGATTCAAGTGATGTGTTTGAAAACTGACAAAGAGAAGACTCGTGATGATTAACCTTCAATGTCATATTTAGGACCACGAGGAGACTGAAGCATATACCTCAGAGTATCTGCGAGAAGGTTTCAGAGAAAATTAACTGAGAAAGAAGACCTAATCTGAGTAAGGGACAATCCCAAGGGCCGGGGACTTGGATGAAATCTGCACATAAAACAGCTACCACATTAGCAATGAGCAGCTCCACCCACCATGCCTTCCCTTCCCTCTTCAGACTAAGAGCCGAAATAAAGCCCTCTTTCCCTAAGTTGTTCTGTCTGACGTTCTGCTACAGTAAAGAGAAAAGTAACTACCATTCCATTACTGTAATCACCAAAACAGTTCAAGTGTTTTGGATTTGATCTTATTAGAGCATATTTTCTTAGAAGGAACAAAAGAATAGAGCCATTAATAAAGATTAGTTCCCCCAACACTAGTAGCTGGATTAAATATTTCTTATTTTTAAGGAGGAAATCTTAACTTTCAAAATCTTATTCCAACACAGTTGGTACTTGAAGCAACTGTACTGCACAGCTGTAAACTTCAAGGCCTTAATGAAACATGCAACAACAACCTCTAATGTCTCTTTGTTTTCAAAGTGGAAAACAAAAATCATGAGAACTGTGTTGGCGGAGTGGAAGAGCTGAGTATCCCACGGTGGGAAGGTCTGCTTTTGTGAATATGTTGGGAGAAGGCAGTCAGGGTAGGGTTCTGGCAATAACAACAACAAAACAGTTTACCACAGAGGTGGAGCTGATTTTCACGGCTCATACGTGGCCATGTTTCCTATTTTCCCCCATAGCACTTCAGCACACTGCTGAAGTTTACCTTGGTGTTTATGCGCTAACTCTTGGTTATGTTTCTCCTTCACAAGACTCTAAGCTCCATACTGACTGGGACTTCCCTGACTCTTGTGCCGATTTGGTTGTATTATCTAGCTTTCAAGAAAGGCTAAGTGAAAGCTATTTGTTAAATGAATAAAAGATACAAATCCTATTTCTAATACACACCACACAGTTAAAACTTCAGAGGAGAATGTCACTTCCCTGTTATCTGTGTCATTGATTTCCACTATGGGATCTGTATTATTCTGAATCAGACACAAAGTAAGGAGCTGAGTGGGAGAGTGATGGCCCCTGAGATGCTCTTTCACCATAGTGACTGCATCTCCTGGGTGACTGCACACCTAGAGATCCTTCCCTGGATGGCTACAGGATTCCCTACAGAATCTTTGTTTTCTCTTGAGGCCTTGGGGACACAGTGGCAAGCTTCCATATGGTCCACACCGGTTTGACAGTGTCTTCCTTCTGGAACTGTAAGCTGGATATTAAGTGTTCTACAATGGTGATCTTTGTTATTTCAGGGTCCTGACATGACATGCGTCGTCAGAATGCCCTGTGTCCCTGAACTTCTGAGACTTTCTCTTTAGTTCTAGACTACTCTTCTGGTCAGTGATGCTCTTTGCATTAAATTACTTGAATGAAGTGAAAAGCCAAAAGAAGGATTTTTTTAACATAATCAGTACATTTTTTAAAAAAAGTTACAATAAAGCTGGGTGGTGGTGGCGCACGCCTTTAATCCCAGCACTTGGGAAGCAAAGGCAGGCGGATTTCTGAGTTCGAGGCCAGCGTGGTCTATAGAGTGAGTTCCAGGACAGCCAAGGCTATACAGAGAAACCCTGACTCAAAAAACAAAAAAAACAAAAACAAAAAAAAAACAAACAAAAAAGAACAACAACAAAAAAGTTACGATAAATGGGTCTTTAAGGAAGGATGACATCCTGGGGGAGGGGGTGCACACCTTAAGTAAAGTCAAGAGTATTAGGAATTTAAAGCCATCCTTGGCTACATCATGAGCTTCTATCTCATAAATGCAAGAAAGAACATCAGGAAATTAAGCATAATGATGAATGAATGCCTGTTGTAATCCCAGGACTCAGGAGGTTGAGGCAGAAGGAAGGCAAGTTTAAGGTCAGCTTGGACTATTCAGGAAGACTCTGAAAGAAGATGTATGTGAGAGCAGACAGGTTGTCTCCAGTCACTCTTGCATTCTCTGTAGGCCATAGGCACTGATCAAAACATTTTAGGGTAAAAGCTGACAGCCGTCACCCATAAAGGCTGAAAAACAACAGATTCCCTAGGGAAAAGAATTCTCTACCTGCATCACCAGTTGCTTGCACTGAATCTGGCAAAGCACAGTAATTGATGAATACACTAATTTATAGGTACCCGACAGTGATGTTACTTTCAGGCAGAGCTATATGGATATTCCAGGACTGAAATGGGACAGGTCAAGGATAAAAGGGCATAATGTATCTGCTGCACACATTTTTTTTTTCACGTTGACAAAAACCAGCCAGCAAACATTTATTTCTAATAAATGAAATCTCACGCTCCCATAATACCTGAACATGGGTCTTCATAGTTCTACAGGAACAATTTTAAAACACTATACTGGAAACAACCCAAATGTCCTTCAGTAGGAAAATTGTGAAATAAAATGTGGCACATCTATGCTACAGATTCAGGTCATTACAGTTTTTTTTTTTTAATTTATTGATCAACACACAACAATTTGGACAGATCTCAAGGGAATTATGCTGACTACACAAAAGTACAGCCTCTAGAGACAAAATTCTAAGTAATTTCCCTGATATCTTATCCTTTAAATCACTTCATCATGAAATAAAGGAGACAGACCAGTGGTTGCCAATGGTTAGGGATGCAGGAGTCATAGATAGGGGAGACGGGAAGGTAAGGCTACAAAAGGACAACTTTATAGAGTGCACTCTGTGCCTTTATTGCTAAAGTGGAGACCTCAGCTTGTACATATGACTAGGCTGTATAAGAGCATACACAGGTTCATACAAGCACACAAATGGGTGCTGCACACATTATTAACAGTAATGGAAATCAGCCGGGCATGGTAGCGCACACCTTTAATCCCAGCACTCGGGAGGCAGAGGCAGGCAGATTTCTGAGTTCAAGGCCAGCCTGGTCTACAGAGTGAGTTCCAGGATAGCCAGGGCTACACAGAGAAACCCTGTCTCAAAAAATAAAAAACAAACAAACAAACAAACAAACAAGTACTGGAAATCAACAGCTTGATCTTTTCTAGGGCCCCCTCTTTCGTGGCATCAAAACAGCTGCCATCAACTCTACATTCTTACCTTTCCATTTTATGAGTAGCCAATCAACATACCCAAATTTTGTGTGGAGATTCCATTCTTCTCATAACAACTAACATCAATTAACATTTTTCTTCACTTTAAAGTGTAAGACGGCTTCTTTCCAGTTTCAAGAACCAATAACAGATCAAAACACGGCAGATGGTGCTGGCTATTTCCTTTAATCCCAACACTCATGAGGCAGAGGCCAGCCTACAGATCAAATTCCAGGATAGCTAGGGATACTCTGAGAAACCATGTCTCATAAAACAAACAAAGAAAGATGACTCCTGACTCTGCCTATATCCCTCCACTGGCAATCCCTCTCTATCTTTTTTTCTTTCTTTTTATAGCACTGAGGATCAAACCCAAGGCCTTGATCCTCTAACACTGGCCATACCCCAGCCCTCTACCTTTACCTTGACAAACTGACTGAAGGAGTAACTGAAAGATCAAGGGAGTAGCTTTATAATAAAAGTGATAGTCTCCGACATGTGATCTCTTGCTTGAAGCTATTCCACTTCCTGCTTTTTTTCTCCCTTGAGATGCCCTTCTACCATGTAATAACACAGCATGAAGGCCCTTATCAGATGTGACCCTCAGTCTTAGAATTCTCAAAATCTACAACTGTGGGCCAAATAAACTCCTCTTATTTAAAATCTTCCTAGTCTGTGGTCTTCTGTTATTGCTGTAAAAGCAGACTAAGAGGCTGAAGAAATGGCAGTGGTTTAGGCACAACAACCTGAGCATGTAATTCTATATGAGTGTACAAGCTGGGTGTGAACCCCATGGTGTCTGGAGACACATATGGGGTACACCCACAAGGACTAGACTTGTTGGCTGAAAAAAAAAAAGGAACCTGTGGGTTGGGGAGAGGCTGTCTCAAAACAGTAAGGTGGAAAATGTCAAAGGAGGGCACTCACAGCCTCCTCTAGCCTCCACATATACACAGAAAACGTGGGAAGAAGATCTAGAGGTGGGTAATGGTATAAGTTGGAATCATTTGGAGAAAGTTGGAAACAGTCTATATTTTCATGAACAAAGCATTAGGGATGATTCTGATGAGGGCTCAGAAAAAAAGAGCTTCAGCAAAGAAAAGAATTCACCATTTTTGCTTAAGTGTTTGTGAGGTTTCAGACAGTATTCAGTTTCCTTTCTCCTGCTGTCTTTACACATTCTAGCCAAAAGCAACTTAGGAAGGATAGGGGGCTTTTGTTTGGTTTGGTTTGGTTTGAGTCAGGTTGTTGCTGTGCAATAGTCCTGGCTGTCCTGGATGTGATCTGCAGACCATGCTGGCCTCAACTCACAGAGATCTGCCTGCCTCTATCTACCGAATGCTGGGATTAAAGGCATGCACCACCATGCCTAGCTTGGGAGGTCAGAGTTTATCTGTCACCGAGAAAAGTCAAGGCAGGAATTCAAGCAGGAATTTGAATAAGAAATCACGGAGAGCTTGCTGGCTCGCACGTAGCTTCTATTTAACTAGCTTTCTTAAATAGCAGAAGAGGACCTGCCCAGGGAAAGGGACCACCTACAGCAGACGGGGGCCTCTACATCAATTAGCACTCAAGCCAATTCCACACAGCTATGCCCACGGGTCATCTCATCTGGGCAAGCCTCATTTAAGAGTCCCTTCTCCAATGACTCTGTTTAACCGTCAACACAAATTAACAGTCAAAGGTAACTAGGGCAGACAGAAACGAGGAATGACAATGGAAATAGAATAAAGGCCATCCTTTGTGAGATCTCAAAATGTGGAACTATATTAGAAATCAGAGTAAAAGGTCATGCTTGTGAGATCTCAGGCAAAAATGAGGAACTATATTTGAAATAAGAGCAAAGGTTACCCTTGTTTATAGTGTTCTAAAGACTTTAGCTTAATTGTGTCCATGCTCTGAGCACTACAACAAGCAGAATGCAAGGCTGTCAACAGTTGAGGAGGCTAGACGTCATGAGGCAGAGCCACCACACAAATACCACTAAGGCAATGCTTACTAAAGCTACAAGGGTGGGGACACCTGCAAGATCCCAGAACTGTAGAGCTACCAGTGAGACTCCAACTGTGGGAGAACTGAGACAAAAGACTCCAACTCACGACCGCTGGTAAGCCCAGTGAAGCTACGGGAAGCAGGCACGCTGGAGACATAAAAATTCAAGCACACATGAACACATTGTTACTGTCCTACAGTGCCCAGGATGTGGGTGGGATACAGTATTAAAGAACACCATTCTTTACCTTTTAGATAAATGTTATTTTCTCCGATGAGCTTTGGACTTAGTAGGGCCCAGCTACTTCTTTCTTCTTGCCTACCTCACCCTTTGCAACGCCTGCCCCACCATTTTATTTTAAACGTTAAGGCTCACAGCAGGCCTCAGGATGAACTGTGCTTTCAATGTCACTAATATCTGATTCAGATAAGACTCTGAACTTAGGACATTTGAGTTGATGCTATAATGTGACTTCTTTCAGATCTGTGAGACTATTATAATGAAATGCTATAGTTTGAATTCTTCCAAAATATACAATGACAAAAAAAAATGGTTTGGCCAAAACCACACATGATCCTTCTTTTTTTTCCTTAGTATCCCCAGAAGTATACACCACCATACCCAGCACATGTTGAAACTTACTGATGAATGGGATTGTACTGAGAGGGTGAAATGGTTAATGGGTTGATAAGACTGAATTAGGGCTTGCTACACAGTCAAATATTCTCCTGTACTTGCTCCGTCTTCTCTAGACTACTCTTTCTCCATGTGATAACTTCTACCGTGCTAAGCTGTAGCACCAAGGCCCTCCTCAAATGCAGCCCTTTGATACTGGGCTTACAGCACTCCAGAACTGCAAATAAAAAAAACTAGCCAGGCAGTGGTGGCACACACCTTTGATCCCAGCGCACAGGAGGCATAGGCAGGCAGATCTCTGTGAGTTCGAGGCTAGCCTGGTATACAGAGCAAGTTCTAGGATAGTCAGGGCTACACAGAGAAATCCTGTCTCAAAAAAAAAAAAAAAAACCCACAAAAAAACAAAACCTCACTTCTCCAGTCTGTGGAACTGTTACAGCAGCAGCATGTCAACTAAGAGAGTTCCCTTCTCAGCACACAGTAGTTGGCTCTATTCTTCCAGTTACTCAGAAAAGACTCTCCCCCCACCCCATACTCTTCCATTCAAGCAATCAGAAAATCCTGATAATGCCTTCTTGAATTCCACATTTTTCTTTCCATCTCCAACTCAAGTTTGACAATGTCTTTCTTGCCTGATGACAAGATCTCTCTCTCTCTCTCTCTCTCTCTCTCTCTCGTTTCTCTGTGTAGCCCTAGATGTTCTGCTGGTCACTATGTAGATCAGGTTAGCCTCAAACTCATGGAGATCTGCCTGCCTCTGCCTCTGCCTCCCAAGAGCAGGGTTTAAAGGTGTTTGTTACCACCACCCAGCCAAAACTGGTCTCTTACTGGCTCTATGGCTCTCCTGAGTAAGCAGAGCACCCAACATTATTTCTCTCCCTTTGTCTCGTGTCTCTCCATAGGAAGGTACAGTTCGTGCAGGTAAACTGCAGCCTTAAAGTGTTATCACACCTAACAGCTATTCAAACTGTTAAAAGAATGGCTCAGGCCTGTTAGGATGGCTCACAGGGTAAGGGCACTGCCCAAGCTTTGCAACCTGAGCTCAATCCCATATGGTAGGAGAAAGCTGACACCTAAAAAACTGCCCTCTGACCTTATGTGTATCACACACACACACACACACACACACACACACACACAGAGAGAGAGAGAGAGAGAGAGAGAGAGAGAGCGAGAGAGCACGCTGCGGGAAAGGAGCAAGGTAAAAATGGCTTAGAAAAGTGTTGGATGACCCACCAGTATAGTTAGAAATGCTCGAATGTCAACATATACAGGGCTGACCAGATGGCTCACAGGTAAAGATGCTGGCAAAGCTTGAGGACCCGAGTTTGACCTCTGGGACCCATATAGTGAAAGAAGAGAACTGATTCTGACAAGCTATTTTTTGACGTCCACATCATATGTGAGTGCTGCTCCCACCACCCAAAATAAAAACCACAAATAAATATATGTAATAAAAAAAAATATACGCTCACCAAGCAGGATATACTAGAAGCACAAGTATGAAGTGCTGCATTGTAATCTGGGGGCAGCAGTGGGAGGAGTAATATATTCATGACACAAGCTAACAGCTTTCTCAGTTCCTTTAGCTTATGACATTAGTAATAACAACAGGGATGGTTGTACCAGAAGATGCTCACCAAGTGCCAGGAATTTTCCACACACCTGGGCCTCACGACAATCCAACTGGGAGGCATTCTTATCCGCACATTACAGATGAAAAGCAGACTCAGAGGTTAAGCAGTTCATGCCAAGCCACAGATTCTGAAAAGGCTCACTAGAGACTCAGATCACTACGCAGCATCCCATAAAATATGGAATTTAGTACAAGGGAAACTAGACCCAAAGGGCAGGTCATCTAGATAAAGGCCATTTTAGTCTAGCACTCTGGCTATTATCTTCCCTATGTTGGCTGGTCCCTCTGTCCACAAGATAGAACAGGACAAGTGATTTGCTGTGCTGACAGATCCCCTGGCAAAGCACAAAGCCACTGAACCCTTAAGTTTCATGGTACCAACTGTGGACAAACAGCACCGACCTGAAGCTTGTCATAGTTGTGTCATTAAACAGTCTTCCTGCATCTTTTATTTGAAATACAAGTATTCTCTTGAGAGCAGGAATCTCGAACAGGATTCCACCTTTATTAGCACAGACCTGATAAACTAACTATCTTCCATGACTTTTTTTAATATTAAAAATATTACTTTGTTTGCGTGTGCTTTGTAGCTTTCTCACCTTCTGCCTATATATGGGTTTCAGGAATCAAACTCAGGTCGCCAGACTTGTGCAACAAGCATCTTTCCCCATTGACCCACTTGCTGCTATCCTACCCCGTTGTAGCCACAGCTTTTCCATCCAACCTCTTTGTTCCCATAAATAACAACTCTGAGACTTAATTATGAATAAATCCTTAGGCCATAAGCTTTGAATCACTCCCTGACTAGGCCATACTTTATATAACCTGTTTATTCTATTCTCTGTGTGCTACATGACTGGTTACCTCTCCTTATGACAGTTTCATGCATCTGTCTCCTCAGAGTTTGGGGCAAATCTCCCTGCTCTTGACCCTTTCCAGAATCCTAGCTCGCTCTCTCTCTCTCTCTCTCTCTCTCTTTCTCTCTCTCTCTGCCAGACGTCCCACCTACTGTTTACTGTATCAGCTAATAGGTCATCAGCTTTTTATTGACAGGTGACGCTTCCACACAGTACACAAGAGATTCTGTCTATATCCAGGCATTTTAAAGTATTGAAAAGTCCATGATTCTTTCTTTAAGGCGGCCTTCCTGAACAGGTCAAGAAGTCTGTCTCAGTCCCCCAAGGCGCCTCCCACAGTGTAGACCTGTCTGCCCGAGTCACCACAGAAAGCGTCTCCCACAGTGTAGACCTGTCTGCCAGAGTCACCACAGAAAGCGTCTCCCACAGTGTAGACCTGTCTGCCCGAGTCACCACAGAAAGCGTCTCCCACAGTGTAGACCTGTCTGCCAGAGTCACCACAGAAAGCGTCTCCCACAGTGTAGACCTGTCTGCCCGAGTCACCACAGAAAGCGTCTCCCACAGTGTAGACCTGTCTGCCAGAGTCACCACAGAAAGCGTCTCCCACAGTGTAGACCTGTCTGCCAGAGTCACCACAGAAAGCGTCTCCCACAGTGTAGACCTGTCTGCCAGAGTCACCACAGAAAGCGTCTCCCACAGTGTAGACCTGTCTGCCAGAGTCACCACAGAAAGCGTCTCCCACAGTGTAGACCTGTCTGCCAGAGTCACCACAGAAAGCTGACTTGGGAAGGAATAGTGATTGTGGGCTAAAAGGAACTTTGTCAACAGAAATATAGAAAATACAGCCCTAATAAAATCTGGAGTCAGGCTATAGAGCAACATGACAAGGTAAGGAACAATGGGAAAAGGCTGACCCAGCGGGAGCCCAGATGAAGTACAACAGCCAACCTGCTGCAATGTAATCGCTGGCTCCAAGTCTGTTATTTCAGGTGTGGTAGTAAAAAGGAGATAAAGAGAGGCCAGCTGTGAACTTCCTCTCATTTTAATCTGTAGGTTAAGGATGATGATGAGACACACACGCAGGGATGCATGGCATGTAAGCTGCAGGCGATACCTTGGAAAGGCTAAAGTCGAAGGGCATGGACCCTGACCTCAGCCTCCTGTCTTTCTGATAAAGTCAGCAGCATCTTGGATGGTTGCCCTTCTCTGGATCAAGGAAAAATGGGAGGTGCTGACTGTGTTCCTTGGTATTTACATGAAGAGTCATAAGACTACGAAACCTCCCATGCAGCTCATTGTATCTGTCCATCCCTAGATTTGGTCGAAAGTCTGGGAGAAGAAAGGCCATCCCTGTAGGTTGAATACGTGTCTTCTCAGGGTCCAAGTTAGAACATGTGTACCTTCTATGCACTGTCAAGAATTCCAAGGTTACAAGAAGAAAAAGAAACTCCTACAAAATCCTTCATCTGCCCATCTCTGCTCATCAGACAAAGCAAATTATTATCATTCCTCTTCCCAGGGCATAGGGTTCCTATATTAATTATATCAAATATTTACCTTCAAAAAAAAATCACCCTTTGGCCCACCCAGAACTTAAAACAAACAAAATGGGGGCTTTTGGTCTCAAATTTTTTTCCATCTGAATTAGCTACAGTGGGATTTTTTGGTTTTGTTTTTAAGTTGATTAGACCATATTTAAAAAAAACAAAACAAAACAAAAAAAAAACCACCCCACACAAATGGCACTTAAAAATCCAGCTACCATTAAAAAAAAAAAACAAAACAACAAAAAAAAAAAAAACACCAGCAACAAACTCCTTAGCAAAAGAACTAGCATTACATTTAATGGCAAAAACCAAAAACAAACAAACAAACAAACCATCAAAAACACTATCAGTAAAAGCATGAAAGTGCCCAGTATCAGACATAGCACTTAACTGTAATAAAGTCATGAACTAGTCAAGGTACCCGGTATCACCCACAGTTCTTGGCTGTCAGTAAAGTCATGGACTAGTCAAAGATGTCCAGAATCATGGATAGTACTTGGCTTTCTGTCAGGATATACCATGCATCAGGAAAGAGACGGAAACAAGTGACATAAAAATTTGAAGACAAGGGACAAAATTCTTATTACTTACAGTTGTCATCACAGAAGACTTAGAAGACCAAAGAGAATGGACTGTAAAAACCATGAGAAATAATGTTACTAGTTATGAGCTAAAACAATAAGAATACATGCTATGATAAAGAATCCTATTTTCAACAACAACAACAAAAGAAATAATTAGGATAAAAATGCATAGGAGAGAGGCCAGCAAGATGACTTATCCAGTAAAGGGGTGTTGGAGAACTGAGTTCAACAGCAGAACCTACATAAAAGTAGAAGGGAAAACAAATTTCCTGAAATTGTCCTCTGACCTTTACATTACACAAGTAATTCCACACACAAATCATACATACACAAAATCATAAATAAATAAAAAGAGTGTATAGAATTTTTCTAAAGGAAGTACATAGGGAACAAAGAAAAAGAAAAACAGAATTTTAAGATAAAGTAATCAGTAAGGCATTTCTGAGATTTTAGGAAATGGCTGTGCAGACTGGATGTTATACATAGCTGATATATGATACCCCACTATTACATTGTTTCAAATCACTTCTTTTCATTCAAGTAATTCTAAAGTACTTATAAATAAAATCTGCTCAAAAATAGTCTAGTTCCCACCCTGAGGGGAAAAAATGGCGAGAAGAGGAATGATTCTAGATGCTAAACAGTGACAGCTTAAAAGTGTGTGACAGATAGAGGGCCATCAGAAGATTTTATCCACTTGCATGTCGCTACAAGTATCCAAAAAGAAGAGTTAAAAGAAATAAGCAAGGTCCAAATGTCTTAGGAGCAGGCAACCTACACTGACAGAGGTCACGATCAGTACTAATTCTTCAGTGCGGACTTTGGCTTTACCTGCTAGTTATCAACACACCCTCCGGCCAGCAACTCCACTTCTAGGAATTTATTCCGTAGATACTCACTTACTCAACGGGCTTTTTAAATTTTATTTGTTTGCTTGTTTGTTTGTTTGCTATCTCTTGGCATGCCCTGGGAATGCAGAGGTGGAGAGAGCAACCTACTCTCATTGCATTTCCATTCTTGTTGGGGAGGAGACAGGTAAAACAACTCAACAAGTATTCATGCGTTACAAAGTCAGGTAAGTAAGACGGTAAACAGGGCTGCGCTGGGCTGGCCTGAGTGAAGCGCCAGAAAGCCTGGCCAAGGCAACAGGGGAAAACAACTATGGAGTAATGGTCCGGTCCGATCTGGCCTTCCTTCATTATGCTTTATTCCCCCAAAGCCTCTGTTCATTCAGAGGATGTGGGCACCATCTGAATGATTCTCTTTGTACTACAATATCAATCAGGTCCTTTTAATGCAAGGAAGGTGTCAGAGCAGTATTCCTGCTGGCCTCCCAAACATGGCTGTACATAGCAATTTGATTTTTTTTCAACGAAAGAATTTCTAAGTTATCTAAGCTATATGCAAAGCATATGAATAAAAGTGCAATCGAATTATCAAGGGATTTTAAAGAAGGTAAACTTTTCTTAAGACAAAGTAAAGAGTACATAAGTCTTTCAAAAGATTGATCACCTGCTAGTTCATTTTTAATTACATGCTATCCATTTATTTTGTGTGCATGTATGTGAGGTGGTCTGCATGGAGGTCAAAAGCCAACTTATGGGAGACAGTTCTCTCCTTTCACCATTAAGTCACAAGAAGGATAGATCTCAGGTCATTAGGCCTGATGGCAGGAGCCTTCCCCAGATCAGCAATCTCACCCACGCTCTGGTAGTAAATTTTACCTACAAACAGCCAGTTCTGGTCTTTCTGCAAGATGGAGAATCACTGACTTAAAGATCTCGGTAGTTGAAGTTCATGATCTTTTAAGCACAGAGCTTCAAGCTCTGATTTTCTTTCTTGGGTAAATGTTTAACATATACAACAAACGATCAATTGATGCAAAAAGAAATGACTGCTACAACTCCTGACTTAGGAACATTGCAAACTAATATTTCTGGTCATACACTATCAAGGCTTCAAAACTGCCAACAGAGATAATAGTCTACAAACTATCAAATTAAGAAACCAGATAGAGGGAAAGAAACCTATTCCTATATAAAACAGGCTACTCAATTTTGAGATCAGCTTTACATAACTGCCTCTTCTCCATCCTAAAAGAAGGATGCAAGTCTAACTCACCGACCAATCCCAGAAGATTCCAGGACCTTACAGAGTAATTTTCAATGACCAATTCCTGTGCAGATTTCAAGTGCTTTGTAACTAACTACCTGCATAGACAACCACCAGTTCTCTCCAACAGCTGAGAATGGATGCATCCATCCATCCTTTCCTTTGGATTCTGAAAACGGCTTAACCCTTGAAAGGGGGTCGGTGAATGCAGCTCTGACCTGCGATTAGCTAGCGAAGGGAAGGACCAGACAGGAGAGTTGCTACTGAGCTCCATATACGGTCAAGGCAAAGCAGGTGAACTGGCTAAGAGCACTTGCAGGGTCTTTGGTCTTGCCGTTCACCCTGCGTGGTCCTCTTCTTAAGGGCAGCCTTTCAAACTCCTCGGGAGACTCTTTCCAGAGCCAGTCAGGAATACTGGGCCCCTGATTACTATGGACTCAACCACTAAGTATCTCTGCAGGCTAACCTGATAAGGATGCCAGCCAGGGTGCTGGGTGGGTTAGTGAGCAGCTCGTGGAGGGGGTGGGAGGGTGAGATGGGGGTTGAAGGAGAGCTCCAGAGGCAGATGTTTGGAGGAAAGAATGGGGTTGGACGGTCCCTGCGGGCCAGACGAGGGGAGGTAGTCTTTAGAAGGGTCGAAGAGGACGCCGGGAGGATGGAACCGTGTGATGCTCCCGCAGCAGATCTCTGAAGGTGGGAGCCTGGGACTACCTGCCCTCCAGGTGAGGGGCCCGCGCGTGTCTGCACCGCATCTCACCTGCCCAGCGCCCGCTTCATGCCCGCGTCGGATGCGCTGTGCGGCTCTGCCGTCCCCTTGCCCGCCAGACGCAGGTTCTGCTTCAAGCTGCAGTCGGCGTCCAGCGCCGCGGCGGCCGAGCCGGAGGAGGACGAGCCTGAGGCGGCGCAGCGCTCATGCTCCAAGGTGACGGGCTCGGTCCGCTTCCTCATCCCGCGGCCCTGTCGGCAGCAGCTCTCGGCGCCCTGGTTTCGCCCGCCCGCCTGCGCCGACCTCGCTGCAGTCGCCGCCGCTCACAGCCGTCACCACCCGGAGCCGGGAGCCCACTGCGGGTCACATCCCAGCCCCAGGCCGCGGCGCCCGCTATGGACCAGCGCCGGAGGCCGGTCGGCCACCGCGGCCAATCAGCGCACGAGTCCAGGAAGCCCCGCCCCAGACACGCCCCCGGCAGCTCCGCTTCACAAGCAGCGCGCCCAGCATCCCCAGCGCCAGCCACAGCCATCTTGGAGAAGGGCGGAATAAGCTGAAACTGCGGGTCATTTTCAGGGCAGGGCTAGTCTGAAGGGTCTTAGTGCGTTTACGAAACGGATTAGGGCCAGTTTGGATTCTCCTGCTGGGTTGCTTTAGGTGCAACTCAGGTGCCCTCTGCCTACGAACTGAGGCAGGCCCTATCTAAGATCTAAGTGGTCCGAATGGGGAGGGTGCTAGGGAGTCCTTGAGGGCACTAGCTCCGTTTGCTGGGCAAAATAGGCTCTCTCTACTCCCTCTTTAGGGCATTTGGCGCCCCTAAAAAGCTAGAGCCCCAGATGTTCTCTAGATTTGATATACTCAACAAAAAAGCTTTACAGAGAGAGAGAGACTCCAGTAGCTAATGTATTGTTTAAACAAGTTTATATTTACTTTTTTTTTTTTTTTTTTGTCTTTTCGAGTCAGGGTTTCTCTGTGTAGCCCTGGCTGTCCTGGAACTTACTTTGTAGACCAGGCTGGCCTCGAACTGAGAAATCCGCCTGCCTCTGCCTCCCATATATTCACTTTTTCTTTCGCTGAATGTAAGAAAATGAACTGCCTGCGTATGCTTTGAAGTCTTCTATTAAAGTTTGGATCTTCATAAGAACGATTAGGACTGGTAAGAAGGCAAGGAAATCCGTTTCAAAGAGGAATTTGCACTCTGACATCCAAATTTAATAATTCAATCCACCTGAAAAAAAATGAAAGGACACGTTGTAGCTTTTAATAGTTTTTGTTTTGTTTGATATAGCATGCATTTTACTAATGAGTTACTTTTGTAATTTCAACATGCATGTAATCAGTTTGAAAAATATTGGCAACTGATAAAGATTTAATAGGAACTTAGAAATGTAATGGATTATGTTGTTGCCTTTGTAATGATAGTTACAACTTGCAATTCAAGAATTTCTTTACCATTTTTGCTATATTATAACCTATGTTCATACTGTATGAATATCTACAGTCTTTAAAACATCAACAAAATAGTACTATAGATTTGAATATTCAAAAAGGAAATTAAATGCTTAAAGATAGTTTTGACCTATCAGTCATAAAATCTTTATAGAAAAACAAAAGAACAAATAGCCCTGGTAGGACATGCCTGAAGTTATTACAGAAGCTGACATCAGGAGGGTTGCAGATTGGAGGCCAACCCAGGCAATTTAGCGGCTTCTGTCTCAAAATAACACAAATAAAAAGAGCTGAATATAGCTCAGTGATAGCATTTCCTCAGTATACCTGAGGATTGGGGTTCCATTATACAGAGGAGGGGGGGGGGAGGAGGAAGAAGAGGAGGAGGGGAAGAACTGGAGGGAGGAGACAGAGAGGGTGTAGAGCTAGATTTTGTCAATATGATCCTTATCTCTTGGTCTCCTAATGTTTAAATATGCTTCCACACTGGGTACGCTCCCATTGTATCTCTGGGTCATACCCTTTCTAGATCTAAGGCTCTTTATCAAATGTTCTACTTCTTGTTGACGTCTAATAGGCACTCAACCCTCCTAGCTCATCCCCTTTCCCTCCCAAGAAATGAATGGGAACTCCATCCTTGGCTTTCTTGGAGTCAAGACTCTGGTTTCATCCTTGATTTTTCCTTTTTTTTTTCTTTTTTTATGACACCACACCCGTCATCAAGTTTTACATCAGCCCTGTATCAAAAATCCAGCCTCTAACCAGTTCCTATCTCCTCCACCAATCCCCACCTTGGACCAAACAAACAGCCATCATTCCTCACTTGGATTTCCTTAAAGGTCTAAGAGGCCTCTTGCCTTCACTTTTGTTTTGCTTCCTTCTGTCTAACATCTGCCACAGAACTGAATCTGTCACTAAAAACCCTTTGGTTGGTTCCCACCTCTCTCAAAACTGGAAGCTTGTATCCAAAAGGCTCTACAATAGCCTACCTGACAGAGCTCCAGCCCCACTTCTCAGGATCAAACTTCTCCCAGGATCACTGCCTCTCTCATGGTCCTTCACAAAGCTACACAGCCCCTCCCCAAGACCTTTACACTTTGATTCTTGTTGAAAAACCCTGCCTTCCTAAAGCCTACTATCTACAGAGTTACACCCCTGCCCTATGAGAGTTATGTTTGCCGAACACTTACTCAGAACTCTCAGACCTTCTCATTTTTGCTGCGTTCACCTTTCTGGGTTTATCCTGGCTAGTGCGTAGCACCAAAATACTTGACATTGATACATCTTTATCTGTATTGATGTTTTCCACACTGCAAGATAGACTCCAAGAAAGGACCTTGTTTACTGCATTATCTTCAGTATCCGGACCAATGCTTGGCTCATAGTACACACTTCATAAATATTTGCTGAAGGAAAGATAGAATCATCAAGGCTGCGCATGGGTATTCTACTGTTCCCATTTTAAAAGTAAAGAAGTCTAAAGGTCAATAAAAGACTCACCTCCTAGCTGAAATTGAAACTAGACATGGATGAAACTACTGGTTTGTGAATCATAATCCTATAGCAGTATTTTGAGAGTTTAATAGACACTATAGTACCTAAGTATCCCTAATTGACATAAAAAGAAAATCCCTATTTATTTAGCTATCTACCTACTTACCTATCTGTTGCTTTCTGAGACAGGGTCTCATACTCTAGCCCAGGTTGGCCTGGAACTCTCTGGAATACTCTTGCTTCAGCACCTGGAGTGATAGCATTACAGACATGAGGCACAACAAACACCTCAACAAGTGGTTTCTTTTTAAAGTGGGGGCATTGTCCTGTTTGCAGCCTTAACAGATCACGCCACACTCCAAGCAGCCTCCCTTCCTCCAGGAACAGCTACAGGAATATGACAGACCAGTGCTTTGACTCTGAAGTCACAAAATCTTGCCTTCCCCAGCTGACCCAGAAATAGAGGCAAACTGACTTTAAGCAGCTAGCATGTAGCATGAGGTACTTTCCATGCCTACTACCTTGTGGCTTTGGACCACCTCCTCCCTCTGCAACTTTTTTTCTAGGATCTCTGCTTAGTTTGGTGGAACCGAAGTACCCCTCTTCAGAGCCCTACCATACTGTATGTGAATTGATAAGTAGCAAAGCTCTCACTTGAAGAACAGTTTGTCTCAGGACCTCTCTCTGAAACACCTCTCTCAACATTGTCCAGTTACTCTAACAGTCTTGTTAGCTACATTTGCAAAAGAACAAGACAAAAATCTATTATTGTTTTATAGACGTTAACACTTTTTTCAAAAATCAGCTAAATAGTAAGGCAATGTGGCACACACCTTTCATTCCAGCACCCAGGAGACAGAGGCAGGTGGATTTCTATGACTCTGAGGTCAGCCTGGTCAACACAGTAAGACCCAATTTCAAAGGGGGTGGGTGTGGGTGTGAATGAAACAAGTAGGTTTTATGGTATGGTTTTATCTTGGGTTGTGAAGGTTAGAGAATTTTTGTCTACTTGACACAAACGTAATTATATCTGGGAAGAGGGAATCTTGAGGAACTGCCTTCATCAGAATCGCTTGGCCACTCTGTAGGAGTATTCTTAATTAATAATTGACTTGGGACAGCCCAGACCACTAAGGGGAGTGTCACCCCAAGGCCTGGGAAGCCATGGGAAGCCAGTAAGCAGCCTTCTTCCAGGATCTCTGAGTTCCTGCCCTGAATACCCTTTATGGCATGGAACTACAACTGCAAGCTGAAATTAGCCCTTTCCTTTTTAGTTTATCTTTGGTCATGGTGTCTTATCACAGAAACAGAAGGCAAATCAAGAGTATTTTTACTGTTTTTTGTTTGTTTGTTTTTAAGATGGGCTCCTTTAGAACTCCTGAACTGAATTGAAGTAATCTTTCTCTGTCACAAAAGTTCTGGGATTGCAGGCATTCCACCATCAGTTCAGAACCAATTTTAAAACTGCTGTTATCTGCGACATTTTCCAGTTTGTGAATATTTTTAACTGTTTTAAAATCAAAAAGTGCCAGAGCAGAAAGTGCGAAGCATAGAGATCCCATTCTAGTCAGTTTATGAGCCATGTGACCTGCAGAGAGTTAACTGTTTTCGTTTACCAGTTCTGCATACTAGTAATCTCTTAAGGAAAGTTGTGAGAATTAACTGAAATATATGTCATAGTTCCTACCATACTAAAAGTACCCAATAAAAGACGGTTTCTCAGGCTGGGGAGATGGCTCAGCCGGTAAGAGCACTGACTGCTCTTTCAAAGGTCCTGAGTTCAAATCCCAGCAACCACATGGTGGCTCACAACCATCTGTAATGAGATCGGACGCCCTCTTCTGGTGTGTCTGAAGTCAGCTACAGTATACTTACATATAATAATAAATAAATTACAAAAAAAAGACACCCCTCCAATCCCCAAGTCCCTGTTTAAAAAAAAAAAAAAAGGTTTCTCTTTAATGTTAAACAACCGGCACTGCAAAACTCAAACACTGCATCATAACCAGTACTTTCTCGACTTTTCTTCAACCTAAAGGTGCCTCTTGCAATCTAAAGATAATAAATTCAAATGGAAAAAATAAAAAGGAGGAGAAGAATGTGCACTTTACTTTGCTGGACAATCGAAAACAGCCCTTTGTTTCAGCCCACAATCTTAGACGCAATTTACTTTCTGGCTTTGCCAGGGAGGAAACCATTCTCTTTAACCCCAATTTTCCTGAAGCTCAGTGAGGTTGCTCAATAAAATTAAATGTCCCTTCTCGGCCACCGTAGCTCAGTTCTCTCCCACCCACCATCCCCACCCCGCACCAGTGCACTTCTATTGGTTGAGCCTATTTGGCGCCAAAGCGAGGAGCTGGTTGCTGGTGTTGTGCGACTCTGAACAATAGAAGTGCCGCGGCCTGGGAACTAGCGACCGTTTGGGGTGACTTGGCAGTTGACGGGACCACGGGACCCGGGCGCGTCCGTCATGTTCTGCGAAAAAGCTATGGAGCTTGTCCGCGAGTTACACCGCGCGCCGGAAGGGCAGCTGCCGGCCTTTAATGTGAGGAGCGGCGGCCGGGAAGGGGCGTGTCGAGGGCCAGGCCTGGGGGCCTAGGGCGGGGCCTCATGCCTTGGGGCGGAGCCTATGCCTGCTGTTGCTTGCTGGAGGTTTTTTTTTTTTTGTTGGTTGCTGGGCTAACTTTATCTCTTTGCTAGATTCCGAGATCGGAAACAAGTTTGAAACGGGGCCAAATCGTAGGAAGAAAAAGACTCATACTTAGGTTACCTGTTGATTTGGTGACTTGCCCCATCTGAGCGTTTCTTGTTTTCGTTTTTTGAGATAAGTCCTCATGTAGTCCAAGCTGGCCTGGAACTCTATTTAAAAAACAAAACAAAACAAAAGAAATTATGAGTATGTGTCTCACTTGCATGAAGGTGCTTCATGGAAGCCAGAAGAGGGTGTGGGTTATAGGTGGGTTGTGGGTGCCAGAGCCATCCCTCCAGATCCACATGCATTTTTATAGCCAGCTTCTTGATGAGCCAGTAGCATCTTAATATAACCCCAGTAGTTCTGGGGATTGCTATGAAGCTGTGTCCCAGCTTCAGCCTTTGTAAACCATAGATTTGCTTTTCTTGTTTGTAGATTTTGCCTCTCCCCCCCATCGCCCCCCCCCCCCCCCCCCCCGCGCCCCATGTATCTGGGTTCATTCGGCTGGCTAGGAGCTGACACGTCATGGAACAGGGCCATGTGGAATCATGTAGAATGCAGTCTTTATTTCTGGCCTCTTTTGCTCAGTATAATGTATTTGAGACTATTCTAATATTCAGTAGTTCAGTAGTTTTATAATGCTTGTTTTTTAAGGATTTATTTTTAAATTTTGTGTGTATGAATGTTCTGCGTGCATGTATATATGTGGCAGCGTGCATGCCTGGTGTCCACAGAGGTCAGAAGAGATCAGTGAATTCTCCTGGAACTGACGGTTATAGACAGTTATGAATCACCATATGGGTGCTAGATGTGTCGAACCTGGGTCCGGTTAAAGGAGCAACCAGTGCCCTTAATCACTGAGCCATCTCTCCAGCCCCTATTGCACTTTTCTTTCTTTCTTTCTTTCTTTCTTTCTTTCTTTCTTTCTTAATCACTGAGCCATCTCTCCAGCCCCTATTGCACTTTTCTTTCTTTCTTTCTTTCTTTCTTTCTTTCTTTCTTTCTTCCTTCCTTCCTTCCTTCCTTCCTTTCTTTCTTTCTTTCTTTCTTTCTTTCTTTCTTTCTAGACTTATTTATTTATTTTACATATGTGACTACACTGATGCTGTCTTCAGACATACAGAAGAAGGCATCAGATTCCATTACAGATGGTTGTGAGCCACCATGTGGTTCCTGGGAATTGAGCTCAGGACCTCTAGAAGAGCAGACAGTGCTCTTAATCTCTGAGCCAATCCCTCCAGCCCCTATTGCACTTTTCCAATGGCTATTTGTTTTATCTTTTAAAAATACACATACAAATATAAACTTGACCGTTTTAACTTAGTGTATGTGCAGTACTAATTACATCCACATTGTTTTCAAACCTTCCTCACTCTTTCCAAACCCATTTCATTACTCCAGCAGAAACTTTGTCACTGTTGAGTAGCACTGCCCAGTCCCCCTTTTCTCACAGGTCCTGATCATCACTTTTCTGTTATATTTATTTACTTATGTGGGTTGTGACATACCATAGCACAGGTGTAGAGGTTAGGGGACAAGAGAGTTGTCCTTCTACTGTGTGAGTTACAGGAGGTCAGCACTCTAGGAAGTAAGTGCCCTTACATGGCGAGCCATCTCACCTGCTCTTATTTTTTAAACGACAGTTTTCATTAAGTTGTCAAAGCTGGCCTCAACCTGAGATATTCCTTCCATTTGCTGGCATTGATTCTAGGCCTGTGCTGCTGTGTCTGGCTACATTGCTTTTCTATGTATGAATTTGCCTTGCCTGGTATTTCAAGTAAGGAGACTCAAACTATAGTCCTTTTGTGTCTGGTGCCTCTGGTTTAATGTGGAGTTTTCAGGATCTATCTATGTTTATCATGTGTCAGTACTCATTCCTTCTCATAGCTGAATTACATTCCATTGGGTGATATACCACATTTGGCTTATCTCTCCATCTGTTGTTGGTCCTTTGAATTATTTTTGCTTTTTGACTATTTTGAATAATTCTGCCCAGTCAGCGTATGCCTATAATTCCAGGATTTGGGGTGCTGAGGCAGGAAATGTAATGTGAGTTTTAGGTCAGCCTGGGTCACATAGTACTAGTAAGACCCTGTCTCAAGAAAACAAATAACAGGGCTGGAGAGATGGCTCAGTGGTTAAGAGCACCGACTGCTTTTCCTAAGGTCCTGAGTTCAAATCCCAGCAACCACATGGTGGCTCACAACCATCCGTAATGAGATCTGACGCCCTCTTCTGGTGCATCTGAAGACAGCTACAGTGTGCTTAGATATAATAATAAATAAATCTTAAAAAAAGAAAACAAATTATGAAACCCTAAAGATAAAAAAAATTCAAACACAACACAATTGTTTGTAAGTTTTTGTGTGAGTTGGCGATTTAGCTCAGCACTAGTGGTGGGAATAACAAAGCAAAAAGAAAGAAAACCCGGGCTTGTGTATAATAACCTAGGAGTGGAGTTGCTGGGTCATATGGTAGTTCTGTTTAACCTTTTTTTTTTTTTTTTGGTGCAGGCACAGAGCTCAAAGGTCTTATGCAAGTAGGAATATGTTGTTTAAGATAGGGTATATCTGTGTAGTGCCTGAAGACCTTGAGCTCTTGGTCTACCTGCTTGGCATCCTGTGTTCAGAAACTACTTCGTCCATTCCCTTTAACAGTTTGAATAGCTGTGGAACCGATTTCCATAGAACTATACCACTTATGCTCCTTGACAACATCTATAGCTATGAAAATATTGTGAAGCCTTTTTTTGTAGTAAGATATGCAAATGAAAAATAATATAGATTGAAATTAATAGGTGGATCAATGGATGCATATCAATATCAGTTTCTACATTTCAGGAGGACGGACTCAGACAAGTTCTGGAGGAGATGAAAGCTTTGTATGAACAAAACCAGTCTGATGTGTAAGTTGTGATAATATTGATGTTTTAAAAATAAGAAATGACATGTTAAAATCAGAACATGTTATATCTCTTTGGGGATGTTTGTTTTGTTTTTGTTTTTGTTCTTATTTTTGTTTTTTTGTTTTTTTGAGACAGAGTTTCTCTGTGTAGCCCTGGCTGTCCTTGAACTCACTCTGTAGACCAGGCTGGCCTCGAACTCAGAAATCCGCCTGCCTCTGCCTCCCAAGTGCTGGGGTTAAAGGCATGCACCACCATGCCCAGCCTTGTTTTTGTTTTTATTTTAATTCTCTTACTCTGTTTTAACCCACTTGTACAAGTGAGCATAGGACTAGATCTTAAAGGGTTTTCTGCTACTCTGTGGTTGGACAGTGCTTCATAGGTGCTAGATGCTTAATACGACTTCACGATGTGTTGTGATGTGTAACTTCTAAGTTGAAGGAACTAAAATAGACTTAAACAGGTGAGACAGGAGCAGATAAAGACCACAATGCAATTAAATACTTAGTTCCCACTCTTTGTTTTCATTAAGAGATGCCTTAGTGAGTTTGAAAGAGAGGGTCCATTGAGCAGGAATAGCAGTGATTGCTGACAGCATGAGTGGAGTTCATTGAGAACTGGTGTCACATTTAGCAGGTCAAAAAAGGGGCTGGGCTGTTTAAAACTGGGCATGGTAACTCCCACAATGGAGAATCTGGACTTTGTGAACAAACTTCAAAGGCTGCCATCACATAGTAAGACAAAAGCGGGTGCTGCGAGCTAGGTCAAAGCTGAGGTTGTAAAGTGTCGTTGTCCCTGCCCCCCACTTTGAGACAAGGTTTCTTGCTATAGTCTTGACTTTCCTAGAATTCGCTTTGTAATGCAGGGTGTCCTCAAAATTGGAGATCTACTTGTCTCTGCCTTCCAAGTGCTGGGATTACTGCCCAGTGGCAGTCAGAATCTTAACTGGAGAGGCTTATGAGTTACTTGGATATATAAATTAATAATCTGGGGCATAGAAAACCATAGGAACACAATGCATGCAGATAACAGAAAAATCTTTACCAATAGAGTGAGGAACTAAACAAACAGCAGGGCTGTGGTAAATGTGAGTCAGATGTCAGGTCTTAAACTCGATTCTACGAAGTTGTTAATTAATCCATTCGACAGACATGCTGATAAATGGTTCTGGTATTTCCTTGGTAAATAACATAGTCTAGATTTCTGTTCATGACCCTTCCTGTTTAGGAGACAGATCCTAAATACAAACGTGCATGATGGGAGATGTGCTCTAAAGGGAGGCCACAGGAGAGGATAGTGCTAGGAGACCATACAGAGCATAACAAATGGAGGAATTGAGAGAGTTCCTGAAGGAGAAGACATTTTAGCTGAGGCTTTAAGAATTAGATTTTACTCACAGAAGCAGTTAGTGCGGGCAGAGAACATCCAGACAGTGGCCCTAGCAAATGCCAAGGGTCATGAAGAGGCAAGTACTCAGGAAAGTCCACTTAGAGCCCAGTGTGGCTGGAACTGAGCAGGAGGAGAGGGTGGTAGCAGATGAGACATTTCTGTATGGGCTGGGTAGTCTTTGTTTTGAGGTCATCCTGGCTGCTGTATGTATTTAACAAGCAGAGAGGACGGGACACAGGGTTAAGTCAGGTCATTAAAAAAGTGACCTGGATGCCAGGCATGGTGGCGCAGGCCTTTAATTCCAGCACTTGGGAGGCAGAGGCAGACAGATTTCTGAGTTTGAGGTCAGCCTGGTCTACAAAGTGAGTTCTAGGACAGCCAGGACTACACAGAGAAACCCTGTCTTGAAAAACCAAAAAAAAAAAAAAAAAAAAAAAAAAAGAAAGAAAAAAAAGTGACCTGGACTATAATAAACAGAATAAAAATATATTTTGGAGTTAGCCTATTAGGTCTTGGTCCAGTAAGGGACTGAATTTTCTGTATTCTCTCTCTACTTTGTGCCATTGAATGATACTGAAATTTGTCACTTACTTTGTTAAGTTCTCTCTGGGGAGGTGGCCATTGTTTCTGGTTAAAATTATTTGTGAGGGGGCTGGAGGGATGGCAGTGGTAAAGAGGACGAGTGGCTCTGGAGAGTACTGGGGTTTGATTTCCAACACCCACGTGGCAGTTCACAATGGTCTCTAACTCCACTCACTGGGCATTTGACACCCTCTTCTGACCTCTGTGGGAACTCCACACATGTGGTATAAATACCCAAACATATAAGGTAAAATATCATTTATTATTATTTTATGTATCCATATATTTATTTATTTTGAGACAGGGTTTCTCTGTGTAGCCCTGGCTGTCCTGGAACTCTCTCTGTAGACCAGGCTATATCTGACTCCCAAGTGCTAGGATTAATGGTGTGAACCACCACCACCCAGTTCAAATAAAAAGGATTTTTAAAAACAAATAAGATAGGGCTGGTGGGATGACTCAGTGGGTAGAGGTACTTGCTACTAAGCTTGATGATTTGAGTTTAATTCCCAGGAACCACGAGGTGAAAGGAAAGTGAAAGTTGGCCTCTTCTCTGTTCTCTACATGAACTTCGTGCACAAATAAATTCATGCAAGAAAAAAATTTAAGAATAACTTGTCAACAGAAATGAATCCATCCACTAATCACATGTAAATATAAAAAGTTTTACATGTGTCTTCTAAATTATTCTATTACATTTAGGTAATCTTTTGAGAAAATATCTCAATTTGTAGCTCAGGCTTAGCTAAAGCTTCCTGCCCTGCTTTGTTTCCCAAGGGCTGGGATTGTAAACATGGTGCCACCATGCCCTGCTAGTCCATATGTATTGTATTGGTTCCTTATAATCCAGGAGTTATATCCTTACATTGCAAGCAGTTGTAAGGAATGTGGGAAATTAACCTGACCCCCATAGAGTGGCAGAAGTGTGTAGAATGGCGCTATGCGGTTAGTGGAGTAGTTTAGTGCTAGGGCACTTGCCCATCATGTTTGGGGCCTTGGGTTTAATCTCCAGCACCACAAAAACAAAACAGCCTAGGTATTCAGTGACACATACAAGGTCTAACTACTTTGTGTAGTCTTGAACACACAGATTTTTCTGCCTCTGCCTCTTAAATGCTGGGATTAAAGGTGTGCCCCACCACACCCAGTGCTGGTTTTTTATCTTTTAATATACTGGTGAAAGCCTTGTGGGGAGGTAGCTCCCCTGCCCTGGGTAACTGTAAATAGATAAAACAAGCAAGTCAGTCAGTCACCGTGCTTTTGCCACTCACCTCCCCTGGACGATGCGTGTCTGTTTCTTGTTCCTTACTTGTTTTTCTCAGGAATGAAGCCAAGTCAGCTGGACGAGGGGATCTGATACCAACCGTCAAATTTCGGCACTGTGCTTTGTTAAGAAATAGACGCTGCACGATAGCATACCTGTGAGTGTCTTGGGTTTTGCTTGGGGTGTCAGGGAGCCTAGGAGGGTTTTTGATGTAATTTGGTTTCTCAGTGGGTAGCAAGGAAGAATAAAAGTTTCTATTGTTTGTTCTTATGTTTTTTGTTTGTTTGGTTTGTTTGTTTTTGAGACAGGGCTTTATCCATGTAACCATGGCTGACCTTGAACTTACTATGTAGACAGGTTTACCTTGAACTCAGGTCTTTTTGCTTTTACCTCATGAGTGCTAAGATTAATGTCATGTGCTTTAAAAGAATTTTTTTTAAAAAAATTATGAAACAGTAGTATATTCATGAAAAGAGTGAGAATGATATTACTTGCCCCATGGAACTTAGTTCTTCAATCTTAGTGTTTTGTTACATTTCAAGATTTATTTATTTATTTATTTATTTATTTATTTAATTTATTATAGTGTTCTGCCTGCATGTATGCCTGCACACCATAAGAGGGCCCCAGATCTCATTACAGATGATTGTGAGCCACTATGTGATTGCTGGGAATTGAACTCAGGACCTCAGAAAAAGCAGGCAGTGTTCTTCAGCTCTGAGCCATCTCTGCAGCCCCTGTGTTTTGTTTTTATGCTGTACTGGTTTGGAGTATCATGTTAACTCACTACTGAATTTGTCATACTTTGCTTCTCTGAGCAGCAGGTGTTGCAGGAAATATTAAAAAACGATAGAACCAGCACATTGCCACACTTGTGCCTCTGTCCCAGCAGCCTGGCCGGCCATGCACTGGCAGGCAATGGCCAACCTGTTTTTATTTCTTGGAGACTCTGACTCAGAACTCCACAATCTCTCTCGCTACCATGCCAGCCCCATGATTCAAATTTCCACGGCCTTTGTGGTGTACATCTGGCAAACCCACGCTTTGCCACTGTACCTTTCTTGAACCCAGACAAGTCGCTGCGTGAAGGAAAATACAACACAAATTTAGTTCAGAAACAATGGTAACTCAATCTCTGGGTGCAACAACTAAAACCTAAACAACTAAAATCAGATTTTAATAAGGCTTACAAGATGATTTTTCTGGTGGCGAATCCTTGCAGATCCGCCATGATACCAGGAAACTCTAGCAGCTACATCTTACCAATCTGCTGTCCCTGTTCCAAGAGGGACCTAAGTCTCTCCTGCTACCTCTCTTCTTCCCTCCAACCTGGAAGTCCCAACTACTCACCCAGTGATTGGCTCCTTTATTCATTAGGTGTTTGGTTCACAAGAACAGCACCGGGCCCGTCCACAAGAAGCAGGGACCTCGTGGCCTTTGTAACTACTGCATATATTGTCACATTTGGAGAAATAAACAATGCCTTTTGGTATTTGTCATGTTGAAACAGGGTCTGATATAGTCCTGGCTGGCCTTGAACTCATGGAGATCTTCCTGCCTCTGCTTCTAAAATTCTGGGATTAAATGCATGTACCACCACACCACACCCAAAAATCTAAACTTCTTGTGTACATTTTTTTCCATTGTCCCAAAGATGTTTGCTGTTGATGTTTTTCTATCCGTAGCCAAAGTCCACATGCTCCATTTAGGGTTTTGTGAGTCTTGAGTCTTTTTATCAGAATGACCTTTGACCCTTTTATTCTTATACCATCTAATCTTTTCATGTCCTAGGTATGACCGGTTGCTTCGGATTAGAGCACTCAGGTGGGAATATGGGAGTGTCTTGCCAAATAGTTTACGATTCCACATGTCTGCTGAAGAAGTAAGTTAACACTTTTCAACTGTATTAAATTGCTGCTCTCTAATAGTAGTTTCCAGTGTTTCTTTGTTTTCAATGACTACTCATCAATTTCTAACTCGGACTAACTTCTTATATAATTATATAGGAAGTATGTGGTAGGGAGTAAGTCTAAGTACCATGTGGAAAACTTTTAGTATTTAATAAAATAGAGTCTCAATATGTTATTTATGAGTGATCTATCTTTGAGATTAAAAACTGGTATTATTACTTGGCTGCCTTATATATAATATGTGCATATATGTACAATAATCAATATTACAAATTCATATTGGTAATAAGTCTTGATTGATCCAGTAATCAAGGCACAGGATTACTCCAGATACTGGATTAGAGCCAGATAAACTTAAATTCTGACGATTTAAGAAGTGTCTATCGCCCTATACCTAAATTCTGTCCTTTAAAAATAATAGAGGTTCGCAAGGACTTCAGACACTAATTGCCTGAAGTTAGACCACACTTCACCTAAGTCTTCCATGAGATTTCCCCTTACTTTAGACAACAGTTACAAGTTTTGATGTCCCATGATTTCTATAGGTTCAGGATGAGTCATAAAACTCAGAATATACTTCAGACTTTAAAGTCTTGAAGCTAAGTGGGTACAAAGCAAAGTAGATATAGATCGGAACCAGCCAGACGAGGCTCACAAGGCAAGGGCTGAAAGGGTTGGAAACTCTATGGTTCTGTTATCGTATCCTTGTGGATCAGAGCTTGATATCCTCTTGACACACTCCATAATGGAGCACATAATGTTGTCATCCAGGTAGTCTTACACAGCACTGGTGTCAGTGGTTGGGGGTTTATGCTCTAGAGACACGACCATTGAATTACCAACCCTGTCACTGACCTCAGTCTTCTCCCCTCCCCTCCCAGGAGGTCACACTGTTAGTGTGATCCAGGGCCCAGTCTAGCTTCTGCTCCGTGTCATGACGTTAGCATAAACCAACCAGGGTCCACTATGAGTCATCTCATTAACAAGATACTCCTGATACTTATCTGTCCTTAACCCTATTTGCATACTGTACTACACCTATTGATTTGTGGGTGTTGAACCAACCTTTTGCCCTTGGAGTGAAGTCAACATACATGGTTGAGATCTGGTCTTCATGTGTCCATGGATTTTTGTGTTTATGCTCATCGGGGAACTTTGACTATAATGTTCTTTTTGGTTTTTTTTTGGTTTTTCTTTTTTTTTTTTTTTCCATTTTTTATTAGGTATTTAGCTCATTTACATTTCCAATGCTATACCAAAAGTCCCCATACCCCCCCCACTCCCCTACCCACCCACTCCCCCTTTTTGGCCCTGGCGTTCCCCTGTACTGGGGCATATAAAGTTTGCAAGTACAATGAGCCTCTCTTTGCAGTGATGGCCGGCTAGGCCATCTTTTGATACATATGCAGCTAGAGTCAAGAGCTCCGGGGTACTGGTTAGTTCATAATGTTGTTCCACCTATAGGGTTGCAGTTCCCTTTAGTTCCTTGGGTGCTTTCTCTAGTTCCTCCATTGGGGACCCTGTGGTCCATTCAATAGCTGACTGTGGGCATCCACTTCTGTGTTTGCTAGGCCCCGGCATAGTCTCACAAGAGACAGCTATATCTGGATCCTTTCAGCAAAATCTTGCTAGTGTATGCAATGGTGTCAGCGTTTGGAAGCTGATCATTGGATGGATCTCTGGATATGGTAATCACTAGATGGTCCATCCTTTCGTCACACCTCCAAATTTTGTCTCTGTAACTCCTTCCATGGGTGGTTTTTTTTTTTTTTTTTTTGGTTTTTCAAGACAGGGTTTTTCTGTGTAGCCCTGGCTGTTCTGGAACTCACTCTGTAGATCAGGCTGGCCTTGAACTCAGAAATCCACCTGCCTCTGCCTTCCAAGTGCTGGGGTTTAGGGTGTGCGCCACCACTGCCTGGATATAGTGTTCTTTTTTTCTGTTGTGTCTTTATGGAGTTTTGGTGTCATGGTAATGCTGGCTTTGTACAGAGTTTGTCACAGTTTAAAAGTGTTAGTGTTAGCTCTTCTTGAAAGGGTTGGTAGAATTTGACAGTGAGCCTATCTAGTCCTGAGGTTTTTTGTTGTTGTTGTTGGGAGGCTTTTTATTATTTCTCACCTCTTACTGCACTTGGGCTTGGACAGTTCTCGTTCTCCTAGGACCTTGAGGTACATTGCCAGGTAATTTATTTGATATCTAATTTCTCAATATAGGTGCTTATAGCTACCACTTTTCCTCTTAGAACTGCTTTAGCTATGTGCCAAGGGTTTTGGTAAATTGCATTCTTATATTATTTGATTCTAGGAAATTTTCAGTTTCTTCCCTAATTTCTTCAAAATTATATTATTAAGTCTCCAAGTACTTGTGTAGTTTCAATATTCTTCTTGTTGACTTCTTGTTTTACTGCAGTAATTTGATAAGAGATGAAAAGTTATTTAGATGCTCTTTTTTTTAAGATTATATTTTATGTATGTGAATATGCTGTAGTTGTCTTCACACACACCAGAAGAGGGCATCAGATCCTATTATAGATTATTATGAGACACCATATGGTTGCTGGGAATTGAACTCAGGACCTCTGGAAGAACAGTCAGTGCTCTTAATCACTGAACCTTCTCTCCAGCCCTCTCTTGTATTTTTTAAGACTTGATTTGTGGCCCAGAACGTGAGTTCTTTTCCAGAAGCTTGTGGGCTCCCTGCTAGATAGCCAGTCTGTGTACCTCTGATAAGCGCGTGTGATCTATGGTGTAGCTTGGTTTTTTAGATTTATGTATATGAGTGGTTTGCCAGCATGTATGTATGGACACCATGTGCATGCCTGGTGCTCTTGGAGGTCAGTAATGGGGTCAGATTCCCTGGAACTGGAGTTACAGATGATTATGAGCCACCATGTTGATGCTGGAACTGAGCCTAAGCCCTCTGCAAGAGCAACAAGTGTTCTTCACCACTGAACCATCTCATCAGCCCCTGCAGTAGAATTTAACTCAGAGGTTTCTTTGTTATCAAAGGGTTTTAATGATCAAAATGAGGTGTGGAGATCACCTACTACTTAGTGTACCTGGGTCTTTGTGACCTTTATAGACAGTTACCAGTATCCGTACCTCAACATATAGAATTTTTATGTCATCTTGTAATTCTTTTTTGCTTTGGTATATATATGTATCGGCTATAATATGTTATAGAGAGATTCTTCTCTAGACATGTGTCTTTAGAGTCCTAATGCCTCTTGTGCCTGAATATCTTTCTCTAGATTTGGGAATTTTTTGTTGTAATTTCATTGAGTAGAATCTCTCAAACCTTTACAATTTATCTTAACTTCTATCCTGTGGATTCTTAGGTTTGGACTCTTGCTTGTGTGGCAGAGCTCTCTGTCATTGTCTCTGTGGTGATGCTTGGATATAGTGCTTCATCTTCTGCTCCATGGCATCTTTTTTTTTTTTTTTAATTCATTGGGTTTTTTTTTTTTTTATTAACATTATCACAATATCAGAGTCTTTGCGGCCAGTTCTTCAGAAGAAAATTACTGACTTTCATCTCAATTTGCCCATTTTGCTACCTTACCCTGTGTATGGCTGACGTTTTCTCTTTAGGGTTTGGATGGAATGAAACCATTGATTTGCATTGTCTTAAAAGACATTGATCAGTCTTTACCAGTAAACTTCTGGAATTTTGGAGGAACTAGTTTGCCACACTTTCTATTTTTGGTCTCTGTCTCATGATGTACATTTCTGTCTGTCTGGATCTCTCTTCCTGTTTTATTTGGAAATCTTTAAGGCTTAATCTCCAGTACTCTCCGTAAAGAAAAAGCAAGTTTCTGCAATAGCAACAGCTAAGAAGCCATTCAAGATACAGAAATACACGCCGAGGCAGGAACGCAGAAGCGAAACTGGCAAAGCTGCTGCAGGATATGGGGCAAAGGCCATTTTTAGAGTGAGTGTGGAAATAGAAAATGAATGACATAAAAGAAGACAGCAGGGAAAAGGGGGAACTAGAAAAACAAGATTTAACACAAGAAAGGGGAGTTCAACAATTGGCAAGTGTAAGGAGAATATATATATATATTCTTAATGAGTACTTAAAACCAGTAACCTAAGGTCGAATTATTCTAAATATATAGAGGGAGCTATTAAAAAGGGGAAAACATGGGGCAAAAAAGAAAAAGAAAAGGAGAAAAAAACCCATTGCTTAACAGTGAAAATTATCTATAAACTAAATTAGATGAATCACAAAACCAAAAAAAAAACCTTTAAAAATGGGGAAGACTGTGCAAGAGGGCATAGACTGTAAGAGCCAGAGCAGTCTGCTGTGAGACTGTCGTCTAGAAATGACACGGAAGCGTCACTTGTCATACCTCAGCAATGTGGCTGCCTAACCAGGACCTGGAAAAGTGCACCTCAAGTAGACTGCTAACAAAGACAGAGGCTGAAAATAGAAGGTGTGGCAGAGTCCTGGGGTTCTGTCCACAGACACAGCACTGCAGGGAGGAGTTGACCTAGGGGTGAGCTGCCTCACTCATTATCCAATCCAAATGGTTAGCCGTGAAACCACATACATTCAAGTAACACTAAACAGACTGAGCAGACATGTGTATATAGCAGTATATATGTTTATCTACACACAGAAACATATATATATATATATATACACACATATATATATACATATACATACATATACATATATATATATATATACATATACATATACATACATATATATATATATATATATATACACACACACACACACACACACACACATATGACTTTGAGGGAGGAAGGATGTTACATAGGAGGGATTGGAGGGAGGAAATGAAAGAGGAAAATAATGTGGTTATATTTTAACTAAAAAAAAATTCAGCAATTTCTTTGATTGTTTTAGGTTTTGGTTTTTTGAGACAGGGATTCTTTGTGTAGCCCTGGCTGTCTTGGAACTCACTGTGTAGACTCTAGATGCCTGTAAGAGTTTATTTATTTATATTTTTGTTTTTGTTTTTCAAGACAGGAATTCTATTTGGAGCCCTACCTGTCCTGGAACTCACTCTGTAGACCAGGCTGGCCTTTAAATAACAGCAATCCGCCTGCCTCTGCCATCTAAGTGCTGGGATTAAAGGTGTGTGCCACCACCAGCCCAGCTATTTTTTCCCCCCACAAGTAAAGTAGAAATGTCCAGGCATGGTAGTGCACACATTTAATCCCAGCACTCAGGATGCAGAGGCAGGCAGATCTTTGTGAGCTCAATGCCAACTTGGTGTATACAGCAGATTCCAGGACAACCAGGGTTACAGGGTGAAATTGCCTCAAAAAAACAGACTTGCTTTGGGGCGCACAGGCCTTTAATTCCAGCACTGGCAGAGGCAGGTGAATCTCTCGTGTGTTCAAGGCCAGCCTGGTCTACAGAGTGAGTTCCAGGACAGCCAGGGCTACACAGAGAAACCCTGTCTCCAAAACCTAACCAACCAACCAACCAACCAACCAACCAAACAAACAAACAAACAAACAACCAAAGAGGTTAAATGTCTAAGTAACACTAAATAAGAGTACCAAAAAGAATAAAAGGTGAGGAGGGATTCTCCCAGAGTTTGAGAGAAAACACAGATAAGGCACTAGAGTACCTATGGCCATTTTTGAGGTCCTCAGCAATTGGAGCCTGCCAGTTCCATTCCTGTGGGCAGGGTAGCTGAGCCGTGGGCCTTTGTCTTCCCTGAGGTTTTTATAAGCTGTTGCTTGCCAGGATCCTGCCCACCTAAGGGAACGGGTATTGAAGTGGAACGCAGCGTTGGAAGCAGGGCAAAAGATGACGATCGGCTCTTCTGTGCTAAAAATGTAACTCGTTATCACTGTTCTGTGCTTCACTAAGTGCTAGGAAGACTTAACTCTTTATCTCTTATAATTCTCTGTGCTTGGTAAGTGTTAACTCTTACTTTATCATTCTCTGGCAGTTAACATACACTATATAGCATTGGAGAATTCAGTGAAGGATTTCTTGCTAAGGCTCCTTTCTTTATTGCCTGGGAGCCTGGCCCCTCACTGGCCAGGTGAGAGGGAGGCTTGGAGCAATCAGTCTTTATTAAACTAGGAAAAGTGAGTCTGTGCAGAGGGAAGCACTTTTATACATGCAAATATGCACAGAGACACACATTCATATATGCATTGATACATACATATTTTTACATACATAGGCCAGGCCCAGCCATCTGTCTCATCAGCTTACATACTTACACACACACACACACACACACACACACACACACACACACACTCACACTCACACACCCCTATACTTATACACACAAACACATCAGGAGGAAAGAGCAAAAGCCTCCATGAGCACGTTTCATTGAGCAAGCTCCAGCACAGAAAGAAGTCACACATTCTGGATGAAAAATAAATTCCAGCATTTATTGCATAAAAAAAGAAACAAATTTCTACCCTTTTTTGCTCAATGAATTAAATCCAAGTCTGTAAGAAAAAGAAGCCCTGTTCTTATCAGTAAGAAAAGCCTTCCTGCTGCTTTCTGCTCACTGCAGCTCCTTCTGCTCTCTGTGTTCTAACCTGCATCTCTTCTCCCCTCAGGCCTGTTACATTCTGCTGTCTTCTGCCTCTCTTCCATTCTCCTTCTGCCTCCTTAATGTCATTGTTCTAGTTTTTTGTACTTTTTTAGGAGAATAGATCACATGGTATTCCAAGCATCTCTCCTCAAAAGTTCACAAGTTCAAACAAATTCAAACCATAAATAGAAGTAACAACAAGATGTTTACATGTGTTTCCACTAAGACTAGTTATCTAAGTAGTTATCATTATCTGCCACTAACTCCACAGGTTCATATAAAGTTAAAAACTGTAATTTTAAGTTAGCACGTTTCTGTCAAGAGGCATATCAGCTGAGTATACTCTCATTAGTATTGAACTTTTGAATAGATGAAACCCCATCAATATTTCATCTTCTGCCCTTACACTAACAATAAATTGTTCATTTCCTTTGATGACCTTTAGTTAATAGTTTTACAACCTAAAGGAATGTTTTCCTTAGTTGTAAATCTGTCTGCTTTCTTAGTGCAAACAGCCAGGACATGTGAAGACTTGCAGAGTCTTTTTTTTTTTTTTTTTTTTTTTTTTGGTTTTTCGAGACAGGGTTTCTCTGTGTAGCCCTGGCTGTCCTGGAACTCAATCTATAGACCAGGCTGGCCTCAAACTCAGAAATCCGCCTGCCTCTGCCTCCCAAGTGCTGGGATTAAAGGCGTACGCCACCACGCCCGGCTGACTTGCAGAGTTCTAATTGCAGTTTTCTTATTACAGATGGCTCTAATTGCAGCTCTCTTAAAAAGAGTTCAATAAGGAAAGGCATATCAATAGCAAGATTCAACCCTGAGATTTCGCCTCTCGGGCCTTGCCTCCAGGAGCTCATTCCTCACAGCCCATGGTGAAGCATCTCAGGACATCACCTGCTCCGCTCTAGCCTCTCCTAGATGGGCTCTGACAGTTGCTCAGACCACACTGGCTACGTGTCTGACATTTGCCAGAACGGTTTTTATTTTGGAAGTTGTGATAGCTTTGTCAATTTGACACAACCTAAAATACCTGGGAAGATACCACTGGGCCAGTGGTCATGTCTGTGGAGGCTTTTCATAACTAAGTTAACTGATGTGGGAAGATCCAGTCTTAGCATGCGCTGGCTTTGAAATGGTAGTACTAGCCGGGCAGTGGTGGCGCACGCCTTTAATCCCAGCACTTGGGAGGCAGAGGCAGGTGGATTTCTGAGTTTGAGGCCAGCCAGGACTACACAGAGAAACCCTGTCTCAAAAAACCTTTAAAAAAAAAAAAAGGTAGTACCTAGTTAGTGCAATTTTTCTTAAACTTTGTCAAATGACTATTTTGTTGTTGTTGTTGTTCACAGACGGAGTGGTTCAACCATTATAAAAAGTCTCTTGCTACTTACATGAGGTCGCTGGGAGGAGATGAAGGCTTGGACATCACACAAGATGTGAAGCCCCCCAAAAGCCTATATATTGAAGTATGTGTACCTACTTTAATGCATATATTGTGCTACCCTCTATAAAAATAAAGGTTTACTGGCTTCTCCTAAAACGGAAAGAACCGAAACAAGACAAAAGAGCGAGAGGAAGACAGTTTCCACCATCTTTAGGATGGACACCTAAAATCTCATCAGTACACTCATTTTAGTAGTTCTGTCTTTGGTACCACAAATAGATGGCCACAGAAAGAACAAGTTTCTAAAGAGGTAGCAAACCTATAGATTAAAAGATAAGACATAAAACATAATGTGTAGCTCTGTCAGATTCTAGTTTCAACCTGGAAACTTAGAACAATATTCATGAAGAACAGGATCGATGATGACTGATCAAGAACACTGGCTGCTCTCGCAGAGGATCCAGATTAAGTCCTAGCACTCACATGGCAGCTCAGCCATCTGTAACACCGGTGAGCCAGTGCCCTCTTCTGCCCCTCTTGAACACTGTATGTACATGTGGTATACAGCTAGACATGCATGTGAAATGAAATTAGAAAAAATTAAAATATTCATGAGACAAGTGTGGGAACTTTGGGATATTAAATGAGTACAGATTGCACTTTGCATGCAGTAGGCTCAGCACCAGCCCCTCTTCCCCAAAGCCATTCCCCAAAAGCAGTGAAGATTTCCCTCTGATACTCTAATAGTATTTCTCACATTAAGTTAAAAAGCTTTAAAGTCATTGTAAAATTTCAGATTAATGTTAGGACATAGTAGAAGTACCTGCTACTTGCTGCTGAAGTCAGTGGCAGTCAGTGGAGTCCTAACTAACCCTTAGGAGAGTAAACTCTTTCTCAGTTCTTAGGAGATGAAATGCCTCCCTAATTTTCTTGATATCACTCAATACTCTCCCTTAAAAAAAAAAAAAAAACAAAAACAAAAAAACTCTTTCCAAGTAATGTGTACTTAAATGTGGCTGCATGTCCATTGGTAACCTGAGGACAGTTTTGGGGAGTTGGTTCTCTCCTTGTCCTGTGAGATGAGGGCATGAAACGTGGATCACCAGTCTTAACAGTAAGCGCTTTACACTTTGCTCCATCTTGCCAGTCCAGAGAGTTAGTTCTTTTCCACTGCAGAAGTTGCTGTCAAAGACTGCCTTACTCTCTACCTTCCAATAACCTATCTGCTTAAAGAGCAAGGTTAACAAGAACGATCTGGGATGATTAAGATTTACAAATTAAAAGATAACTCAGTCCAGTTTCACTTTTGCTTCTTATTATGCCACCAAATGAAAGTTGTGCTTTCATTTTCTGCTGCTAAGAATCCCTGACTCTGGCTCTCGGTCTTAGCACCATCTTCCTTGAGACTCCTGCGCCATGAGAGCGAAGTGGCTGAAGAAGAGAATGTGCAGGCTAAAGTGCAAGAGAAGAAAAATGAGGCAGAGGTCCAAGTAAGCCAGCCTGTGCACCCAGGACGCCTGCGGGAGCAGATGTGAGGGATGCTCAAGGCTGGGGCAGCCGAACAAGCTGTCGGACTGTATGCTGCTGTCGGTAATAAGTCTCAGTAGACCTGGAACATCACCTCGCCATGATAACCTGCGAATGACTGCCTTTCTTACAACCAAAACAGTCCTGCTGGCCCTCTGCCCTGGACCTTTGGCACTCTGGACTAATTCTGTTCTCTCTTATGGCCAAGTGTAACTCATGTACAATAAATCCTCTTGCTGTCAGCTGAAGAATAAAAAAAAAAAAAAAAAGAGACTCCCTGGAATGAATCTGCATATTGAAGATTGAAAGAATCTTTTCCAAAATTAGGAACTTACAAACTTCGCTGTGTCCTGTTCACATACTGATGTATGAGTGGGTTCTTCAAAAATGAGGCTTGAGTGGATTTAAATATTATATATTTAATATTCATACAGTATAATAATATAAACCAGTTATGGTGGGGGCACAGCTATACTGTCAGTCAGGAAGCTGACACAGTACAATCACTTGAGTTTGGAGAGCTGAGTTAGAGACTTACCTAGAAAACACAGCTAAGACCTTGTCCCTAAGGAAAAATAATGTTAATTTGTTCTTTCAGGTGCGGTGTTTAAAAGACTATGGAGAATTTGAAGTTGATGATGGCACTTCAGTCCTGCTTAAAAAGAATAGTCAGGTAGTTTCTGTTGACACATACTTTAAACCTTGTTAAGAATGTGTGTGTGAGCAGCCAGGTAATGGCTCACGCCTTAATCCCAGCACTTGAGAGGCAGAGGCAGGTGGAATGATGAGTTTGAGGCCAGCCTGGTCTAAAGAGCAAGTTCCAGGACAGCTAGGGCTACACAGAGAAACCCTGTCTAGGAAAAAAAAAGAAAGAGAGAAAGAAGGAAGGAAAGAAGGAAGAAAAGAAGGAAGGAAGGAAGGAAGGAAGGAAGGAAGGAAGGAAGGAAGGAAGGAATGTGTGCATGGAAATGCTGGTTTTGATAGCAAAGTAATATCTCCTTCTGACATTCTTCTGTATCTCAAACCAGTTCTGGATTTTTTCTAAATAATAAGACTTGAAGCAAATGTGTCACATGGCAAGAGAATGTTAATTCATTTATTAAGCTTGTGGTTATATTTAATGTATTTTTCCTGAGTAGTTATTATAATAGGTCTTATTCTAGTTAGTTGACAAAGTATTTGGGGACTATTAAAATGTTGAATTTCAGGGTTGGTAATCCACCTGAGACAGGAGGAACAAAAGTTGAATACCAAGCAGGTGTAGTGGAACTTGTCTTTGATCCCAGCACTTGGGAGGCAGAGGCAGGCAGAGCTCTGAGTTCCAGGCCAGGCTGGTCTACATAGCAAGTTCAACAGCAACCTAGGCTACAATTGTAAGCCATCCCTGGCAATTTTGTGAGTTCTTGTAAAAAGGTTTGGAGTTGTGCCTCATTGGTGAAGCACTTGTCCAGCGTGCATGAAGCTATGGGTTCATATCCATATACTAGAGTAAGAAACAAAACAGTAAATGAAGAAAATATCTAATAAAAAAATTTAAAAAAAGAAACAAAACAATGTTGGATTAAGCTTTTCCTTAAAATTTTAAAAGTTCTTAAGTAACCATTTTTAACTTATACTTCATTTTAACCTTGTCCTTTAGAGCAAGAAATTGTGATGTAGATCAGAAACCTTTAAATACTTAATATGTAAGCAGAAGAACTTAATAGGACAGATTAAATTTGCCAAGTTGTGAACGAACTGAGACTTCATATTACCACAGTTCATTTTTATCCTCTCTCCATTTTCTGAACTGGCAGTACAGAAGGGAGCGAGCCTCCGAAGGCCACTCTTTCTTTCTTCTTTACCTGCCCTGCCATGTGGCTATTGACCATTTAGTATCATGTTGTTGTGGGCATCCTGGAGCAGAGTACTTCACACCATCTGCTGCTCTGGCCCGAGAGGGTGACTCATCTGTTTTATTAGTGTGCAGGTGTCATTTCCCAAGACTAGGTTTTTAGGACGGATTTCTAGGACATCCTAAATTTTTTGTTAAACCAACTGTTCGTTCCCATGTGCCTCCTTAAACATAATGCATCAAAACCAGATGGTGAATTAAAATGCTTTAAAAACAAACAAAAAACAAACAAACAAACCCCTATGTTCTGGAGGTGTCAGGAGAACCTGCAGTTGCCAAAAGCAAAGCTGTCCTCGGAGCTATTTCAACTTGGTGTGGTTTTCTTGGGCTCTGAGGTTGATCTGCCCACTGTGTACGGAGGCAGTGAAGGCTGGGCCTGTTAATCTGCTCCTGTGTGGACATGTGACTAGCCTGAACAGCTTAGTTATCTCTATTTGATTCCCGTTTTCTACTGTTTAATGTTAAGGAATTTCTAAATGACCTGATCCTGGGCCAGCACAATGACACAGTAAGTAGAAGTCATAGTACACAGGCCCAGTGACTTGAGTTCAATCCCTTGATCCCTTAAGGTAGCAGGAGAGAACCATACACATCTGGCCACCTCTAAGACTGACTGTAGATCCATATGGCTCATCCACATAGTGTAGATATTAGTGGGGAAATACTTAACACGTATTCTCTGAAACTTTTAAATATGGTGTTAAAGGAACTGCCAAATGTGTCGCTGCGTATTTTCTCCTTTTTTAAAACACTTTTAATCGTTTTTAAAGATTGAATCATTTATTTTATGTGAGTATACTGTTGCTCTCTCCAGACACATCAGAAGAGGGACCCTGATCTCATAACAGATGGTTGTGAGCCACCATGTGGGTGCTAGGAATTGAACTTGGGACCTCTAGAAGAGCAGTCAATGCTCTTTTTTTGTTTTTGTTTTTGTATTTTTAAGACAGGGTTTCTCTGTGTAGCCCTGGCTGTCCTGAGACTTATTCTGTAAACCAGGCTGGCTTCAAACTCAGAGATCTACCCGCCTCTGCCTCCTGAATGCTGGGATTAAAGGCTTGTGCAACCATTGCTGGCAAATATATATATATCTTAAGAATTATGCAGTGGGACTGGTGAGATGGTTCAGTGGGTAAGAGCACTGACTGCTCTTCTGAAGGTCCTGAGTTCAAATCCCAGTAACCACATGGTGGCTCATAACCACCCGTAATGAGATCTGACACCCTCTTCTTGCAGAAGACAGCTACAGTGTACTTATTAATAATAATAAATAAATCTTTTTCTTAAAAAATTATGCAGTGACTTTTTTAAAAATAAAAACTTTACTAGTGTCTGATTAGTGGTATCAGTTTTACTTGGCTGTAACAGCCCATTATTTAAGGTTAGCTTTTGACTACACCGCTGTACAAGCTGATGAGGTATTTAATTAGCTGTTGCTTCTTACTGATGCAAACTATAATTGAGCTTTTCTCCTCTTTCTTTTCTCCTTCCTTTTACTTGCAGCACTTTTTGCCTCGGTGGAAGTGTGAGCAGTTAATCAGACAAGGAGTTCTAGAGCACGTGCTGTCCTGACTGTGTCCTGTGGTGACAGCAGCTGGATGTGAAGCTAAGCCAACTCACAGAAGGAAACGTCCTCACTGGACCTCCCCCTCCTTGGTTTTAAATTGACAGACATGCATTAACATAACCAAGATGGGCTGGGGTCCAGCTCATTGGTAGAGCACCTGCTTAGGATTTGAGAAACCCAGAGTTTCATCCCTAGTACCTCAAGAAACAAGACAACAAAAATCAAAGACAAAACCAAGAACTCTTGGCTAGGAGCATAAGCTGCCAGCTCTTAAGCCTTTGTTACAGGTTATATCTCTAGTTATTCCATTCCCACAGTAATATTGTACTCTTATAATTGAAAATAAACAGTCTTTGGTTTGAATCTGTTTTCACAATGGGAATCTCCTGGTAGCTTATCTTTGGTTGTTTTTGGTAGTGAATGCTTCTGGAATACGTTTCTAGACCACTCTGTCAAGTAAAGATAATAATTTATCACCAGGCTGTGGGAAGGGAAAGGAAGACCTTGGAATTCGGAGTACTGCAGTGGTAGCTCAACACTACTTGCAGGCTAGTGGGCACCAGTGTCATGACTTTGTTCTTAAAATGGATGGAAACTATACATTTTTTTAAAAAGTAGCAAATATTTATCCAATAGGATATAAACATCAAGGGGTAGGGGAATAAATCTATACTTCCCTTAGCAGTGGGATAAGCCCCCAGGAAAGTTGTTTTGGCTAAGTGAGTTTCAGTAAGCCAAAGATGATGCTGAGCCTTCAGGAGCTGTGGGAGGATGGACAGTGCTGAGCAGGTAAGCTATACTGTGTAGATGAGCGGGTCCTTGCACTTCTGACGAGTACGGCCCAGAGGACACCGTGGCACTGCTGATGCTTTGCCTCAGCCTCCTTAGTGCTACAATCAGTCTTGAGCTGCCTCGCCCAGATTCAGCTGCCATTCTGGTTTGAGATTCGTGTTCTTATTGGTTTGCTTGAGACAGGATCCATGGAGCCCTGGATGTCCTGGAACTCACTATACAGTATAGGCTGGCCTTGAACTCACAGAGATCCACCTGCCTCTGCCTCCTGAGTGCTGGAATTAAAGGAGTGCATCACTAAATCACCTTGGTTTTGGTTTCTAATTGGGTTTCATTTATATAGAGAATATACTTTTAAAATTACAAATAATTTTAAATATTTTTATTAACTTGAGAATTTCATGCAGTATATTTTCATCTTATTCACCTCCCAAATAATTTTTGATGAGGTATTGGGCATCATGATGATGGAACATACTTGGTATTACTTCAGTCTCTGTAATTTTTTGAGACTTGTATTAAGGCCCCAAACAAGGTATATCATGGTAAACATTACAGGTCTATTTACTACTGCTGTGTTTGTGGGTAGAGTGAGTTTTCTATAAATGCCAGTTTCCTGATCATGTTGTTAGGCCCTTAACCAGTTAATCTCCTTTCTGTGTGCACATGTGGTTGCTAATGCACAAACATTTGAAGCCCAGAGATTGAACTGGGTAGCTTCCTCAATGGCTCGTTACCATGTTTGTTTGTTTGTTGAGACAGCTTCTCTGTGTAACCTGGGCTGTTCTGGAACTTGCTCTGTAGATCAGGCTGGCCTCAAACTCAGAGAGACACGCACCTGCCTCTCCTGAAAGCTGGCTGGGATTAAAGGCATGCACCACAATAGCCTGGCTTTCACCTTAGTTTTTGAGCCTGGGTCTCTCACTGAACCTGAGGTTACTGATTCAGCTAAACTGGTTGGCTAGTAAGCTCCAGGGCACCTTCTGTCTCTGCTTTTGCTGTGATGGAATTACAGGTACACAGTGCTATGCCAGCTTTTTTATAAGGGTTCTCGAGATGTGACTAAACTCAGTTCCGTATACGCACGCACAGCAGGAACTTTACCAACGGAGCCATATCTCCTGCCCTCTAATCTCCTTTTACTTCAGTTCCAGGCAGAGCCCAAAGTAAAGAAGTGCACGTACTGTGAGGTAGGTATTTGCTTGTTTGTGTTTTCTTTCTTTCTTTTAGTCAGGGTTTGTCTGTATAGTCCTGGCTGTCCTGGAACTTGCTCCATAGACCAGGCTGGTGCCTACTTCTGCTTCCCAAACCCTGGGATTAAAGGCATGAGCCACCACCACTGTCTTTACTCTTTAGTTTTGGCAAAGCTTCTACTGGTATAACACAAACTATAATGAGACTTACTATTTTACTGGTTGGTAAAACTAGACCTTAAGTTTTAAAAGTGCTCCCTTCTGGAGTGAAGAGCTGATTGGAGTAAGGAATCCCTGTTGGTTTTCTGGTTTGTGGTTTTTGTTTTTTTCAAGACAGGGTCTTACTAGGCAGCTCTGGCTATCTTGGAATTTGCTATGTAGACCAAGCCAGCCTCAAACTCAGAGATCCCCCTGCCTCTGATTCCTGAGTGATGGAATTGAAGCCGTGGTTCTCTTAACCATCCTAATGCTGCGGTTTCTCATGTTGTGGTGATTCCAACATAAAATTATTATAGCCATGTCTAATTGTAATCTTACTACTGTTAAGAATCATAATGCGGCGGAAGGGGCGGGCCGGGTACGAGAAGGGCTGGGCCGAGGTGCCTTGGGGTTGCTGGAGGGTCGTGGGCGGCGTGCAGGAGACATGTCGGCGGGCAGCAGCTGCAGCCAGACTCCTAGCCGGGCCATCTTCACTCGCCGCTTAGCCCTCAGCGATGGCGTACAGCTCCCGCCCCGGGGACTACAGCACCACCCCAGGCTGCACGCTCTTCAGCACCACCCCAGCAGGAACCAGGATCATCTATGACCGGAAATTCCTGATGGGAGTGTCGGAACTCACCTGTGGCCAAAACACCTCCCAAAGGACCTGCCAGCCATTCCTGGGGTCACTAGCCCTACCAGCGATGAGCCTCCCAAGCAAGCCAGTCAGAGCTACCTGCCCAGCAGCCCAGAAGATAAGCCGGCAGGCGGTGAAGAGTCACAGTTTGAGATGGGCATTTAAGGGACCAGCCATAGGACGCAATGATGCTTCTGGGGCCCCCAGGGCCCTGGGAGGAGAGCCGCCACAGCAGTCAGGCTTTGTACCAGGCAGACACTGGGTGTGGGTCGGCCACCCAGTCCTGCTCCTCACTCAGGGCACCAGCTCTGCCTTCCATTTTGTGAACACCAGCGCATACCTCCTTGTGCCTCTGTCTACAGAGCTGCTACTGCAGGGGAATGACTCTCAGTCACAGCCTCCCTGCATGGAGCTCCAGCGAGTGGACACAGAGGAGTCTGTCAGAATGATCTAGCAATCCTAGCCCCAGCCTCCGGAGCACACCCACCTTTCTTTAGGGTGGGTTACCTGGGAAAGCCACACTTTTACTTCTTTCCCTGACAGGAAATAAAAGCCACATTTACCCTTAAAAAAATCATAATGCAATATCTGATATGCAGGATATCTGATGTGCAACCCTAAAGGGGTTGCAACCCACAGGTTGAGAACCACTGGTTTAAATGCATGTACCACTACACCTGTCAAGGGGATCCAAACTCTGACCTGATGCTTGGAGAGCAAGCACTTTGTCCACTGAACCTTCTTTCTAGCCCGACAGTGATTCATGTGTGAAATAATTTAAAACTTTAAAAAACTTATGAGTTAAATCAATTTTAATAGAAAAGTTTTTGAAAATACAGGAACTTTTCATGTCACAGTAGAATATTCATAAACCAAATGGTCATAATTTAGGTACATCTCAGTTATAAAACTATACCTTTTCTTTAAAAAAATGTACAATTTCCAGTGTGACAACATTTTTGTTTTTTGTTTTTTGTTTTTTGTTTTTTTTTTTGTAATGAGATTGCACTCGCAACGAACACTGCTATCCCTGAGCCACCACCTCTGATGCCGTCTTTCCTCCCACCCGCAGGATCTGCAGAGGCCTGCTGGGGAATGCCCTCTTCCTGGGGGTGCAGGTATTGACCCACATGGAGAACTCTGATGACAGCCTGCACAGGGCAGCCATGTGGTAAGACACCTAAAACCTGAGTCTGCATTTTTGGCCCAAAGCCCAACACTCAAAGTACTCACCTACTTTCTCTCCATTGTTCTTTGCTGAGGGTCTGAGTCTTTTTCAGTAAGATGAAGCTTGGCAACTTCAACCCAGGATGTTACCCAAGACCCTTGGCCAAAAGTGACTGTACCCTGCCTGCTTCCCCAGAACCTGGCACATAGTAGACATTCACTGAATATTTGTTGTGTGAACAGGAATCAGTCCTCATGTCTAGGAAGTGTAGCTAGTGAGCCATAGAAAATTATGGCATCAGAGTAGCATTATTTAAAAAGACATTCCTTCACATGAACTCCAAGAAAAGCAGCCTCTACACGGAAAGTGATGCTGGTGCCATCTTACTGATCAGCTTGTTGAGAGCTCTAACTTTTTCTTCCAAGACACAGTTTTTCTTCTCGGCTCCTCGCTGCTTCTCTTCTGTGAGCTGAACAGCTTTCATGAGGTGGGCATTTTCCACATACAGTTCCTTAAGCAGCAGATCAGATCTGGTATTCTTCTCAAACTAGACAGGGGAGAGAGCCACATTTTCCTGTGAACTGCTGTGGGCTGATAGACCAGCCTGCCTTCATCCTCTACTCCAGCCCTACCCTTGGTATTTTTGAGGTCTGGCACACATACTGGGTACAATAATTTCTCTTCTCTGATACAAGGCAGGAAAGTGAGAATCTGCAGAACTATGGAGAAAACTTAAGACAATTTTATGATCATCTTTGCCATGAAATGAAAAGCCTACAGTGTGAAACAATGAAACCTTCAAGTCTCTAGAATACCTGGTTCATGTCTGTTATTCTGCCTTGGTGATGCCACACTGGACAGACTGAGTCAGTTACCATGTACAGGGAGGCTGGACAGGTTTTAGTGATGTCAACAAGACTACTCCAGGCGGTAGCCCTTGCTGTGTCCTTTTTCAGGACACACAGGCACAGAGCTTTGAGCACTGGATTCCATGAGGCCATATGGAGGACATGGACACTCTCATTGTGCCCACTCTGGCACACCACTGCTGTGACAGAACACACTAATGATGGAGGCAGATGGAAACTGACATGCAAAGGAACCAGAGTGGTTGCCATTGTGGGTGGGATGAACAGAGAGGGGCTCTCTAAGGACAGATATGAGTGAAGCAAAGAAGCCAGTCAAAGCTGGGCATGAGCACTGTAAGCAGAGGGAAGATATATACAAAAGCCCTGTGGCTGGCACGTGCTTGGGAAGAGCTGTGGGTCACAGATTTGTTGGAGTTGAAGTGAGAACAGGCTGGGCCAGCCCTGGCTTACTTTATCATTGAGTAGCAGCTTTCAGGATGTGCCTTTCAGGATGGCTCTATGATATAAACCAAGAGCCTTGACTGGAATTACTGTTTTAGATGTTAAGTGTCAAGAAAAGGAGCTGTTTCCTGTATCCTCAAGTAAAGCCGTGAGGAGGAGCCAACTGACAGTGTTACTTACCTGTGTATATACCAAGTCACATCAGAAATACCAGGCGCTTGAGCTCACCCCTCAGCCACGCGAGACTATAAAGGGAGGGGTAGTGCAGGACTAGAATGTGACATGCACAGTTCTAGTCATGAGGTCCCTCAGCACAAGCCTCATCCAGGAAGACTGGCACAGTGAAAGACTTCTGCCTCTTTCCTGGGCTCCAGTTCAAGTGAATTTCTCCTGCATGTAAGACTCAACTACCCTACCTGTACTGACTGTCGAAGGTTTCTGTGTCTGCCTCTAAAGTGAGATCCTTGAGGCGGCCTTCACAAAGAACATGTCCTGGTCTAGAGAAGGGCACCTGATGGCTGACAAGCCAAAGGATGAATAAACAGTGTCCATCCTGAGAATGGCAGCCCAGCTCTGACGTGACGTACAACTGTAGTATGGCCTGCACTGAGAAGCGCATCTCCCTGGATTAGTAATTACTAAGGAAAATGTGTGCACTTTCTGCCTGTAGTTCTGAATGATCCCTGCACTGGATATTCAGTGGGGAGAAGAGTCTGTAGAGAAAGGGAAAGAGGCTGCACGTACCTGTTTTCGAAGCTCCTCCACCTTCTCCTGTAGCAGCCACTCCACGTTGCGTAACCGAGCCTCGGCATCCTCCACCTGGTCCTCCCTGGCCTTCAGTTGCTGCCTGTATTCTTCCTGGACAGAGGGGACACAACAGTTTTTGCACTCATAAACAGTGCCCTGTTTTGTTTTGTTTTGTTTTTTAAGTGAAAAATGGCTAAATGCAGAAATCTGAGCATGGCATAGATGATCTGCTACCTGTGCAGATATAAATGATGTTTTCATAGGCTCTGAAGGAACCACCTTTCTATCCACAGAATCTTAATAGTAAACGATCAATACCAAATGGTGGTATCCCATATTGGTATCTTTCACCCTTTACCAATGATCCCCACTGATGGCTGACTATGAAGGTATGACCTAAATCAGAATGAGTTTAGAAACAGCTATGGTCTCTGTCTGGAGGGGCTTATGGGGTTGCCTGGCTTCCTACTCTTCAACCATGAGAGAGCTCACCGTGACCCTGATCTATCCTCAGCATCTTTAGATGTCCGTGCTTCTGGTACAGCTTCCTTTCCTCCAGTGCCCTCTCGCAGCAGCCAGCCTGGAGTGGCACATCCCCTCTCACCTGCTGTGCACTCAGTCTCCTGGCTTCCTCTTCCTTGACGTTGAGCAGGTGCTGCAGTTCGGCTACACGAGCTCCGGGAACCAACTGACTCATCTGTTCCTGCAGGCGCTGGACAATCCGGCCATGCTGGGACTGTGCTGCCTCCAGCCTCAGCTGGACACTGTAGAGCTATAAGGACAATTTTTGGCATGACTGAAAATTCAGAGTCGTTACCAGATATAGTGATAGTGTTATATTCTCTGTTTAGGTCACTCTAAAGAGAGAGCACAAGGGCCCACTCCCTGTGTTGTGGGACCTGCCTGTGTATGTACAGCAGTCCTTAGACACTGTGTCTCCACAGAATGTGGTAGGGAAAGACTGTGTTTGGAACCCTCAGAGCAATAGCTCTGGTCCTTGCTGCTGGATCGGGTTCTGTTTCGTTCACTGCCCATCAAAGCCTACTTCATGTGACCAGAGAGAGGTATAAGCCTTGTGAGCCCTACCTGGTTTTCTTACATGGGGGAATTCATAGTTCTGAGACCTATAGCTTAAGTCCTAGAGTATGATTAATACACAGGAGTTGAGTTTGGGGACAGGCATGGAATTGAGTGCAGTATAAGGTTCTAAACCCAGAGGACCAGAGCCACAGAGCTCAGCATGGCTTACAAGCTGTCATTGCTATTAAACTAGGCATAACTTGGCCAACTCCTTCAAGCAAGCAATTAAAGTTAAGACAAACACAAGTTCAATGAATTTGATGCTGGATGCTTCATCTGAAATAGAACACTCTTGGCAGCTTAAAAGACCAGGCTGGCACAGTCTAACCTCTGAGACACCAGAGTCTAACTAGCTCCTTAAGAGATCCTGTCTGAAATGCAAATCAAAACAACCCTGAGATTCCACTTCACTCCAGTCAGAATGGCTAAGATCAAAAATTCAGGTGACAGCAGATGCTGGCGAGGATGTGGAGAAAGAGGAACACTCTTCCATTGTTGGTGGGATTGCAAGCTTGTACAACCACTCTGGAAATCAGTCTGGCGGTTCCTCAGAAAATTGGACATAGTACTACCGGAAGATCCAGCAATACCTCTTCTGGGCATATATCCAGAAGATGCCCCAACCAGTAAGAAGGACACATGCTCCACTATGTTCATAGCAGCCTTATTTATAATAGCCAGATGCTGGAAAGAACCCAGATGCCCCTCAACAGAGGAATGGATACAGAAAATGTGGTACATTTACACAATGGAATACTACTCAGCTATTAAAAAAATGAATTTATGAAATTCCTAGGCAAATGGATGGACCTGGAGGGCATCATCCTGAGTGAGGTAACCCAATCACAAAGGAACTCGCACAATATGTACTCACTGATAAGTGGATATTAGCCCAGAAACTTAGGATACCCAAGATATAAGATACAACTTGCCAAACGCATGAAATTCAAGAAGAACGAAGACCAAAGTGTGGACACTTTGCCCCTTCTTAGAAATGGAAACTAAACACCCATTGAAGGAGTTACAGAGACAAAATTTGGAGCTGTGATGAAAGGATGGACCATCTAGTGATTGCCATATGCAGGGATCCATCCCATAATCAGCTCCCAAACGCTGACACCATTGCATACACTAGCAAGATTTTGCTGAAAGGACCCAGATATAGCTCTCTCTTGTGAGACTATGCCGGGGCCTAGCAAACACAGAAGTGGATGATCACAGTCAGTCAGCTATTTGATGGGTCACACGGCCCCCAATGGAGGAGCTAGAGAAATTACCTAAGGAGCTAAAGGGAACTGCAACCCTATAGTTGGAACAACATTATGAACTAACCAATACCCAGGAGCTCTTGACTCTAGCTGCATAGGTATCAAAAGATGGCCTAGTCGGCCATCACTGCAAAGAGAGGCCCATTGGACTTGCAAACTGTATATGCCCCAGTACAGGGGAACCCCAGGGCCAAAACATGGGAGTGGGTGGGTAGTGGATTGGGGGGGTGGGTATGGCGGACTTTTGGGATAGCATTGAAAATGTAAATGAGGAAAATACCTAATAAAAATAAAATAAAATTAAAAAAAAAATCAAAAAAAAAAAAAAAAAAAAAAAAAGAGATCCTGTCTGTGGCAAAGCTGATCTGTCCATGTTAACAATGAATGGAGTAGGGATATGTCTGAGCCTGATGAGTTCCTGGTCAGCTGTGAAGCATTTGGTTGGCATAGTAACATTTTGGGTCTGGATGAGTCATGGAAACTGTCAGCCCACTGTTGATATTTCTCATGTCCCAGAATTGGACCAAGTGCCCCAAGCCATCTTAACCAACCCACCTGGCTTCGACTTTCTTCAAGGCTTTCTGTCAGCTCTGCCTGTGACAGTCTTAAGTACTGGCATTCCTCATTCACACGTTCAAGTTCAATTTTCAGGTTTTGGATTTGATCACCCTGTTTATAAAAACAAAACAAAAACACTTTCACAATTATAAGCAGAGCCTGACACAGAAACAAACCAGAAAGTTACAGACACGAAAAAACAAGATAAATGATCTCCCATGACCCTGCGAGCCGAAGGACCACACTTAATTTCTTTCCCCTCTTCTATAAGGTGCACATCTAATGTGAACGCATATCAGAGAGCATATAGTGTCCTGCAGTGCTGCCTTCCTTAAGGAACCTGGATCATTCCCAAACACTGTTATTTGAGAACTCGGTATCTAATGGCTGCACCATCATCTACTCGTTCACCTACTGCTGATGTTCAAATTGATTCTGGTCCTGTTTTCCTATTATAAACAGGACATCAATAAAAATACTTCCAGATAAATCCATAATGCATTTAGAAGCAGCCTTCACAAGCAAAATTATAAAGCCAATGTACAGGGACGTTCTTCGGCTCTTGCTCTTTATTTTACTTTAGAAAGCTGGAGAACCCTACCACTTACTCTCCTGAGAACTGCAGGGACACAATTAGCTCCCCTTTCTACATCCCGGTGGCTTTGCCAGAGCTGTCCAGGCGGGTCCATTTCTCGAAGAATTGCCCTTTATTTCACTTTTGGGGGTACTCACCTAACTGCTCAGCCTCCACTACCCAGTGGGCCCTCCTTCCACCCACCCACCCACCAAGGTTTGTGGGACAGCCTAGCCCCTGACCTGCTGCTCCTCCCGGCACCCTGCCTCCTCCAGCTTCTTCATTAACACCTGGATAGCACCGTGGTTCTCTTCCTTCTGTGTATGGAGACCAGAAGGCTCTCCTTCCAGCTGAAGGACCCTGCAGTTGAGCTGTGACATTTCATCCTTGTACTTTTGAGTCTATAGCAAAAAGAGTTCAAACACATTTTTATGTACATGTTATGAATTTATTAATGATTTAACTAAAGTAGGAAAACCTTTCCTTAGCTTCAGCTCCAAAGGAGAAATGTACCATAAATATATACAAGAAGTTGAGTCTAAAGAGCAGGATGTATCCAGGACCTAGAAGGTTTCTGGGAATCTTTCCCTGTAGCTGCTTCGTTCCTAAACATCATTTTTGTCTGAAGAACTTTTTTTTTGAGCATGAGCAGAAATTCACACGTCACAGATCACTATGAACAGAAACACGTGTAGTCTCTAACTCCCAAGCCTCCAGGAGAAAGAAACACTGATCAAAGTAGTTCAAGTTCTCCCTCTCAGTCTTCTCGGCTATGCCTGATGCACCCAGGCCATTGGTACAACTGAAGCTAAAGGGAAATAATTACGGATTGTGAGGTGTTGCCAGAGGAAGATTACCAAGGCTTGAACAGCCAGCCAGCCTCTATGCTGTCTTTATATATTTACCGGAGAAATAAGGATATGAATATGGAGGTCAAACACTCGTTTAAGAAAATGCTTCTAAATGTCAGCTTCATTCACATCATTCCAGAATTCTCCAACCAGGTGAGACTTTACTTGCTGTGTGCATCCTGCAACTCCTGGAGACATTTTGAGTTATCAAAGAAGCCTGACAAGTGAGCAGAGGCTGTACACAGAGCGCAGGGGAAGATCCAGCTCAGTCAGTGGCCAGCAGAGCTAAGAACTAGAAACTCCAGTCTGTCCTGTAAGATGAGACAACCCAGCCCTCCAGAGGCTGTTATGTGCTACAGCCACCAGACTACCCTTCTGATGCCTTCTAGACTTTATCATTCCCTCCAAGGTTATTTTAAAAATATATTAAGCAATTTAAAAATAATCTAAATATGGCTGAGGAAATGGCTCATTTGGGGTGAGGTCTTTGCAGTGTAAATCTAAGCACCTAAGTTTGGATCCTCAGCACTAGCTTGAAGCTCGGCAACAGTGTGCATCTGTAGCCCAGCACTGGGGATGAAGGTGGGACCATCCTACAGGCTTACTGGCCACTCTAGCCAAAACAACAAGCACCAGGTTCAGTGAGAGACCTTGTCTCAAAAATTAAGATGTAAAAGTGGTTGAGAAAGATACTCTTCATACATACCTGCATAGGTGAATGTACCACCCACGTGCATATACAATGCAAACCAGAGTAGTCCGGAAAAAAAGTTTGAATGAACTTAAGGTATGAGAATCTTTTAAAAGGGTCCCTACCAGTTACTAAATACACAAATGCAGCTTTCAGAAGGAGGAGGGAGTGTCTTCAAGTTGTGCATCTTGCTTGCCCTAACAACCACTGTCCTACAGAGAGAATGGATGAAAGGGTGAAAGGTGTAGGTACAAGCACAGTACAGAATGGCAGCTCACAAGTTGGCCCTACATCATTTTTTCACCATGGAAAACCTAACCACTCAGATTATTAGGAACTATTGTTTGTTTTAATAGGAGGGCTGTTTTTAACAAAACAAAACAAAACAAAACAAAACAAAACAAAACAAAACAGATTACCATCATACAAAACACTTCTGTTTCCACAGCATCAGTTTGGAGTCAGTGTAACCTATGATATACTTGTAGGACTGCTGGTCACAAACACCTCTCTAGGGATCCACAAAACATCATGCCAATTAAACACATGATGGAACCTAGGATCTGCTTCAGCTGTGGTCCATGCCGTTAGCATGTTTCCACATTGTTCTCGAGTTCTCAGTAATTCATGTCACTCCTCCCTTCTGTATAATCTCAGACTGAGGTTAGCACATAGCTGCTGGCAGGCTAGTATGAGAATGTCTTGCTCCAACAGTATGTTCTTTGGCAAAACTTAAAGTCACTTTCAGTATTGATATACACTCACATTGTCTCCCAGGAAAGCTCTGATTTCATTAACAGGAATGAAATATTCCTCTCCTAGGATAGTATTTAAAGTCTCTGTAAATAACACTGAACTCAGAGCAGTCTAAAGAATAAGCTCACCCTTTCAACCAGGCACCCATGATGGCATCTTCACCGACTGGTATGCCACTCTTGCCAACAAGCACCGTGTATGACTGCACACATATTCACATGCACACAGATGCACACATGTCCTTGCCTAGTCCCATGGTGTTTCCTGAGGACAGGAACACTCCTCACATCGTTGTCACCACTCTAGGTTCTGCTTCAGGACAGCAGCCCTGGTGGCTCACAAATCCCAGTTTTGACCTCTGCCCAGTGACAGTTTTCAGCCTTTTCCCCAGCAAATAATAACCTGGTGCCTCCTATGATGCTGAATCATCCTTGAATCTAGGGTGTTGCCATGGCTTCTTACTGCTGGCATTTCTGACAAGTAGAACCCCAGCCCCTTTACTAGTTAGTCATTTGGAGTTTATCTGATGCTTCCTGGTGACTCGGGTTGTACGCTCCCTGGAAGGTGCCTAGACAGGGTCTTAGAGCCCTACAGATGCCAGCAACATCTGGGAATAAGGCAACTACCATCCAAATTTCTAAGTTAAATCTTTAGCTTTCTTTGTAGAATTTGCCTCCTGGGTTCATATAAAAATAAAGGGATATTCATGTCAAAGATGATTCTACTGGGTCTAACCAACCCTTTTGTTCAAATTTCTTCTGATCTTCAAGTCACACAGACCAAAGTAACATAAGACCAAACAGCACGGCTCCCTGAGGAAGCAGGCATTAGATGTAGAACAGGGACGACCTGTGAGACAGTTTCTTCCAAAAGCCAGTGTCATGGGGTCAACAGAGCTAATGAATGACTGCAGAAGACCACACTTCCATATCTATCCCCAGCAGTGTCCCTGAGTTCTTGTCTGCCACGTGACTGGACATGTGCCTCGTGAGAGGGCCACCTGTGCTTTCATGAGTCTCAATGGGATCCACAGGGAGCACTGTACACCTGAGCCTCTTGGGTGCTGACTTTCAGTAGGGTGCTGCCTAGGACATTTCCAAGAACCTGGCTCCACAGAGAAGCACCATGAGCCCCACAATGGGACCCACAGGGAAGCACCATGCCCACAGACACATTAGGAATAGCACTGATCACCCCAGCTATCCAGTCTTCTCAGCTACATCTCTGATGGTGCTGATCAAGGGATGTCACCAGAGATGTGCTAGGCTCATTCTCTAACCCCTTCACTCTACAAACAAGGCAAAGTGGCTAGCTTATGCCAAAACAAACCAAACAAACAAAGACCCTGACAGTTACATGAAATCTATCAGCTGCTTACTGTGAAAGTTTTGGATCACGGAAGCAATGTGACTATGGTACGATGGACATGAACTAGCACAGTTAAGTCTCTTTAGCATTACAGTGGACGCTGCGAGTGTTGGGGAGAGATCTGCTGACATATTTAAGAGCAGAGTGTCATAGTACGACATAGAAAAGCACACAGGACATTCAACAATAATGAGAAACTGTTGCTACACAGAGACTCCCCCAAACTCCTCAGGGAATGGTGATGTGTGACAAAAGCCAAGCCCAAAGGCTCCATCTTTATAGTTCTACTTACATTATACTCTGAAATGACAGTTTTGGAAGGGAGGAGCCTACAGTTCCTCACCAGGGCCCTGATGAGGAGAGCTGCGGTTGGCTGCAACCGGATCTTACAGAAAAAAGATCCTCTTGTCTCCTTTCATTAGAGAGAAATTACTTCAAGACACTAAAGCAAGGGAGGTGGTAACTCATGCCAGTTAGGACCCAACCTGTGTGCTGAGCTCTTCCAGGTCACAGCAGGCCTGCTCCTTGTCTCTCTTTAAGACCTCAATTTCCTGCCTGTTGAAGAAGCAGATTAGAAACATCACTTCATAGCCTGGGCTACCATGTCACCAGCTCTGACTCACTGACCTGCAGATGTCAGGAGTAAAGGTTGGCTAGAAGTACAGAGGGCCGTCACCAGGCTTTGCTCCCCTCTAAACCCTGGCAGCCCCAGACCTCAAGCACTGCATGGAGCACGTCTGCACGAGTGTCCAATGCCATGTCCTGAGCCATGAGATGCCAGTCATGTGGCAACTTATACATACATTACAACTCTGTGTTAGCTCCGAGGGGGCAGAAATCTCGGGGCTGCTAACCCACAGAGGGTGGCTGGAACCCTCAAGCCTGTCCACTGACAGTCCCCCACTATCAGGCTGCCCCTCCTACACTCATTCTAGAGTACCAACAGGCTGCAGTACACATGTCTGGGGAACTGTGAGGCCCACCTTACCTCTGCACTTCATTCTTGCTCTCTGAAGTTTCCAGTTCCAGCTGAATCTTCCCCAGATCACTTTTTAACACGAGGTTTTCTTCAGAAAGCCTTTGTAACTCAGCCCTGTGGTCAAAGTTGAAGAAGTCAATTGAGGCCTGAAAGGGGCAAGCTGAACACACCCTCACAGCTCATAGCTCACAGCTCATAGCTGGGGATGCTGAAAACTGTACAGGCTGCATCCCTGCCCTGGAGGAGGCAAGCCCAAGGTATTCCCTGTCTCCAGGGAGAGCAAGCTCTGGTTTGTACTCCCCAAAGAACAGGCCTTTCAAACCACACCCACAACCCCTACATACACTCAGCACCTGGACTCTGTAGACACCTAGAGCCTGTGAAGAGCCAAGTCACACGCAGTGTGTACCATCTTCACAGAAGCCATACTCCAAGGGCCCCAAATCAAACAAAACAAAAACCCTGGAAGCTGAACTGAATCTGTGAGCACTACTCCTCAGAAAACTAGGCTAGCCCAGGGCACAGGATCTATGTCAGGCCTACCAGCAGCAGGGCAGAGAAGCTATAACGTGGGTACCCACACAGCTGGGACATAGAGAGGCCCAGGCAGTCTCAGGTGGATGGTGCTCCACTTTTCTGCAAAGGGAACACAGCAAAGCATCCTGTACCAAGGCTCTGAAGAGTCCTTGAGGTCAACCTCAAGTTAATGTGAACATACACCGATCAACAGACAGGTAAGAAGGTCACTGGGGATGGCCTCAGAAACAACAAACTGACTCATAATCACATCTCCTGGAACTTCAGACACTGGGACAGTCAGAAGTCAGGGTACTGCGGAGGATACTCTATACCACAGAGACACATGCTTAAGAGGCAAAGGTATAGAGACACACCTATGGATGACTGCAGGCAACGCAGAGCCCTTCGGGTACCATGTAGGTAGGCCTGGAGGGTGCTAGGCTTCTAGCCCGTCAATTGTGTTTGGGATTTGTTTTGTTTGCTTTAAATATGTAAGGGAGAAACACGCTTCTATTTTATTAAGAAAACCTTTTGACTCTCTTGGCTGTCATCCCTCCCTCTCCCTCTATTTCTTCCCCACCCCCCCAACCCCTTCCTGTAATTCTACACAGGAGAATGCCAGCAAATAAAAGAATGACCTACTGCCTGTCTGTATAGTGTGCTAAATGAGGGCTGATGGGGTTAAAGGACAACATATGCATGAGGTCATCATCATGCTGTCCCCATGCCCAACCATGGATTCCCAGGGGATGGGCTCCAGGAGCTCAGGCGCTTTTTGTTTCCACAAAGCAAGCTTCTCAGATGGAGCAGGCGGGCACTTCAGGCACTTCAGCCAGACCAGGCTCCCTGTCCTGCAACTCACTCTAGACCAGGCTGGCCTCAAACTCAGAAATCTGCCTGCCTCTGCCTCCCGAGTGCTGGGATTAAAGGCGTGCGCCACCACTGCTCAGCAGTGTTCAGCTCTTATGCGTTGACTAATGTACTCAAAGTGCACACTAGTGCACTTGATGAATCTCACTCTTCACTTGCTTGTTTCCAGCAGTGCCAGCAGCATGCTGGGTAACACCGCAGATTCTTCTTGCTCAGCCATGCTAGTATCTATGCAGTATTCCTTTTTGAACAGCACCTTTGATGCCTACAATATTGCCCTGCACAGAGATTCCTATAAATGTGGCCAAAGGAACAGCCCTGTGCTTTCTGAAGGCCTAGAGAACATACATTGCCACCCTGCCCCCAACACACACAAACTGGGTTTTCATTTTCGTGAATTACATGAAGATGGCAGCTCCTGCTGAAAGGAAATCATGTCTGCGTTTGTTTTTTTAAGTATAATATAGAGTTTACTTAGGGCATGGGGAGGGGAGTTAAGAGAGTAGCAGAGGCAGAGAAAGGCAGAGAGAAGGAGAGAGTAGAGGCCAGCCATGACCACGTGGAGAGGGGGTAAGAAAATGGGGAGGGGAGCAAGGGGGCAAGAGGCAAGCGAGAAAAGCAGGAGTAAAAGCCATGTCTGTGTGTTTTTATTTTTATTTTTTAAGATTTGTGTATGAGTATACCATTGCTCTCTGCAGACACACCAGAAGAGGGAATCAGATCCCATTACAGATGGTTGTGAGCCACCATGTGGTTGCTGGGATTTGAACTCAGGACCTTTGGAAGAGCAGTCAGTACTCCTAACTGCTGAGCCATCTCTCCAGCCCCATGTCTGTGTTCTTAAGCTGTTTATAAAGTGATATTTGTATGTCTGAAATTCCACTTTATTTTTTCTTTTTAGACCCAGGGGGATAGAACACAGGGCCTCATACAAGCTAAGCACATGGTATGTCACCGTGCCATACCCAAACCCCACATTGTCCCCCAGCATGTAAGCAACTGCATGCTATCCCCCAGTAAGCAGCAGTTGACCTTTTAGTGGAATGATTTTATTATTCACATGTGACCACCCACAATCCTGGGACACTGCCACGCACTCTGGTTGAGTCAGTTTGACAAGCCGAGAGGCTTGAAAGCTACTCATGAGGCAAAAGAGTTTCACAGAAACTCACTCCTGGAGTCTGGCGTTCTCTCTAACCCATACATTAATATTCCATTCCCGCATTAGTCTAGTGTATGGATCCATGTGCTCTCTTTTAGTATTATCCTATTATAAATGCCTTTTAAGATTGAATTCTGACATAGCTAAAGCCAGTGTTCCAACAGTCCTAGAACGTCCTTGTGCAAGGCCATGGGCTTGGAATTCAGGAAGAATGTTGCTATTCAGTGACATTCAGAATACACTCTGGTTCCACACTATCACTTAGAATAAAAGCCAAGTCGCTCCCATATACAGGAATTTACAATGGTTTAGGAAGTAGATCGGGCTGTGGTTTTAGAGTATTGCATTATTCATGAGATGGTTAGCTAGAATGGAACTCCCTAGTTGGAACCATGACTTGGGTGTGAAAGTCCTTGCCTTAGGAGAGTAAAGACCTCACACCTGGCTTCTAAGACTATAGCTGAGTTACACCCATACACACGCATTTACAACAGCCTAAGGGGAAGGTGGGCTATACAATAGACTAAAATAGAAACTATAGCAAGGGCACGAAGCCCTTGACCCTGGCTTCTAAGATTAGTGAATCTTAGGTGGAGCCCTTGTTGATCCCAGTTGTTAACAATGAATTCTATCCCAGGTGGTTCCTGTTAGACCTTCTGTGTTTGCATTCCTCTGTTTTATATAAGAATCCAGCAACCTCTTTGTACCGTGCGGGTATGTCACCCAACTTCCTTATTGTCTTCTGCATAAATACTCTGATGCTCGATTTGACATTACATTCAGATTCTACACAACCTCTTCTGTGTGCATCTGTCTGTCAATTCATCTGACGCTTTGTCCACCCGCAACTAGAGACCCGTTCCACCCAGACAAAGGGGCCCGGAGGGTCTGCAGCAGGACACACTGTGTGCCTACAGTGTATCATCAGCCCAGGCCTCTTGGCAGTCTGTCTCTACAGGAGCAGACACCTCCTCAGTGTGCGGAATGAGGGCGCTGGCAGGAGTAAAGCACGACATACATGGTCCACCATCAATCACATGCCTGCAAACCTCTCCTCCACTGCTAGAGGGACCAGGAGAAGGCTCTGGAACTCATGGCCCATAACCTGGGCAAGGCCTCAAAGGATGTTAGCATCTGTGACAGAATAGGTACCCACCCATCTCACCTGGCCATCTGGCCAACAGACCAAAACAGTCTCCTTCCCAAGAAGGGTACTCCAAAAACACAGTCCCAGCAATATCTCCAGCCCAATAGCAATGAATCTCCCAACCCCCGACAGTGCTCAGGCTAGCCCAGAGAACTGCAGCTCAGGGGCCCATTCCACAGAAGGTTTCATTGGTTGCCGCCCACTGACCAGCATAACAACCCGTGATTCACTTTCATTACAGAGCCTGGCACAGAGCCATGATGCAGCCCAAACCCTTCGTTTAATCTCAGAGGGACGAGGGTTTAGAGATGACCCACAACTCATGTGAGGCCTCTACAAAAGTCTTCATGAAATGAGAGCTAGGGACACCAGAGCCAGCTGAGTTGTCCCAGGAAGACTGACCCTTCCTGTCTCGCACCAGTTGCTAACACGCAGGGAGCAGGGGAGCAGGAGGGCAGGAGTGGGCTTGCAAGATTAATAGGAATTACATTGGGAAAACTGTGAAGGGGTCACTAGTGACAAGCCTGAGGACTTCATATACAGCTTTAAGATTAGGAGTGACAAACCTGTAACTCTCTCTGGAATCTGCCTTTTCAAGAGCCCGGACGACATCTTCCAGCTGCAGAAGTTTGATCTTCACATCCTTCATCTCACTCTCTGACATCGCCGGCATCACTGTGGCCTCTTGTGGGTTTGGGAGCTCAGAGCAGGGCAATGAGGGTCTCATCCTTGTAGCTTCTCCCCTGAACTGGAGCCAAGCCTCTTGGACACCTTCACCATCCCCAACAGGCCCCTCTGAAGCTTGTCCCTGAACCCCAACAGAGGCTGCCTTCCTGTCCAGAGCAGTTGTGCCTAACGATGGCTCCAGCATCTGTGGATGAACAGGCAAGGGCAGCTTCTGGCCTTGGCCTGTTAGGGTCCTGGCAGAAGGTTCTGGCTCCTTTGGGATAGCTCCCTCCTCAGCATTGAGTGGACGTTGATGATTGTCTCTGACACCCAGGTTCTCTGAGGATCTTCTAGACAGCAGGGTAGGGGTTGGGCTTGGCATGGCATCTATACTACAGAGCTGGCCAGGAAAATCCCTGCCCTCTGCTTTCTCTGGGCCAGGCCACTCTGCTGGTGCCCCTGTCCTTCCATCAGGGCTGACAGCTTGCCGGGCTGTTGGCTGCTGCCTGCTGTCTGGACCCAGGGACATGGAGCTGGGTGTCCTCTCCTGCTGGTCACTCACCACAGTGGTTCCATTCTTCAGGAGAGCACGCAGCACATCTGCCTCCTGGACAAGGCCCTCTACCTGCTCCCTGTAGGTTTGTTCTAGCTTCTCCTTCTCCAGGGTGAATGACCTGCAGATCCGTGCCTGCTCTTCACTCATCACAGCCTGCAGCTTCAACTGCTGCCTCCGACAGTGTGCCAGGACCTCCTGTTCCCTCTCCTCCCGCCGCCCCTTCTCCAGGTCAAGCTGAGCAGCCAGGTCCTTCACTCGCTGCAGGTGTGTCTGCAGCAGCTGGTCCTTCTCACACTGATGCTGCAGAGACAGACTCTCACAGCAGGCAGCATGCTGAGCTTCTAGCCATGACAGCTTCTGGTTCAGCTCTTCTTCAGCCTCTTGCCTGCAGAAACACAGGTGTACGCTTTGGGTTCTGCTAGCATTATTCCTAGGCTCTTCTATTCATGGAAGAAGCAGCCACCTGAATCACTTCTGCTCTCAGTGTGTAACTAACCCAGAGACTCTTTCTGTAGCCTGTTGTGTGTCAGGATGCTCGGTTCCTTTCACACACAAGGCAGCACAGACTCATTCACCGTGTCTGACAGCTTAAAGGGTATGGAGGTTACTATTAGGTCCGACTAAAATTCTTGTTCTTGGCCACACTACTAGTGTTCAGTCAAGCATGGCTGGAGGTCTTGCTTGCACTGAGTGCTCCTGGGCAGTGCTGGTTCCAGGCGTTAGACAGGTAAAATTGACCCGTAACTCAAAACATTCCCTTGAAAATCCTATAAGGACTTTGGCTGGGGCCTCATCAACCTGGGGAGACTAGAGAAAATGTGGGAGTGAGGGAGGGGGTGCTACACAGACACACACAGCCTGGTGAGGTATGGGGTGCACTCTGGTCACAGCAGGGGGTAAGCACATGGACTAGGTGTGGCTCCAACTCTATGGAGAAGCTACCAGGTGCCCAGCTGAGTAAATCCCTAGGAAGGAGGAGCCTGGCATATCCTGGATGCTACAAGCAAGAGGGCTCCCATGCCCTCCGCAGGCACCACATAGGGTCCAACTTTGTTCCAGCCCCTTAACATTGGAAGAGTGAATGTAACTAGAAGATGGCTGCTTTTCTGCCCTTCAAGACTACAACAGACAGTTCCCTCAGGTCTCTGGGAGCCCGAGTGTCTCTGCTGTTATCACACCCTGAGAAAAGGGAGTGTGAGCTCTGATTCTTCTCCCTTTCATATCCCATGTTTTCTGGCTACTCTCAATTCCCTTCCACCAAAGATACTGCACTTCAATAGGAACTGACCCCCATGACAGCCACTTGGAGCTGCTGCTGTCAGACACATGTCAGGGCTGTGTCCCTTCACTGTCAACATCTGGACCCATCCAGCCCCTGGATAACACCCAACTGAACCATCTGCTCAGTCTAGCCAGTGGGAGGGAGGCCCAGGCTCCTGGCATGAGGGCGGCCAGGCCAGGAGTTAGGGAGAGCCTGCCAGCCTGCCTGCCTGCCTGCCCCCACTCTTCCATCCTTCCTTCCTTCCTTCCTTTCCTTCCTTCTTTCTTTCTTTTTTTTAAGGGTAACATGCGTTGCCTGTGTCCCCAAAAGGCAGGTAACATTTCTCAAGTAACAGACACAATGAAACCCACCATATTCAGGTTTTCCATGTATCCCTTTCCCTCTTTGGAACAATATTTTAACTTTCTAAGACTTTCCTCACTAACCCAAATTAACTGTCTTTCTATTTAGAGGGTCCTCTGGATTTTTCTTCCTCTAATGCTGTGATGGCTAATATTAGTTGTCAGCTTTGCTACATTTGTAATCAACTCAAGCAATGGGGTACATCTATGAGGGATTTTCTTGATTAGATCATTTGAGGTGAAAGGCCTACGCTAAGTCTGGGCCATGCCTTTTGGTGGCAGCCTACGTAAGGGACATGGAAGAAAGGGGCTTTTGCTTTTTGCCTGCTTGACCTCACATTCATTGGCAAAGTCCTCTCCCTGGTTGCCGAGGCCTTCCTTAACTACTTCTTCAGGATTCCAGCAGAGAGCGGCTGAGACATCCAGCCTCATGGAATGAACTACCGGAATCCTGGCCTTTCATTGAGAGAAAGTCATTGTTGGATTAGCCTATGAAGCCATCCTAATAAATCCTCTTTTAATATGTCTGTATATGTGTGTATTTATTTCCTTCTGTCACTTCTGTTCCTTTAGAGAACCCTGACTAATACACCTAATACTTAACATCCTTAATACTTAGTGATGGGGAATACACTATCTTGCAACCAGGCAGTGAGGAAGAAAAGAACAGAGTTCAAACAGCACACAGCAAACTACTCCATGGCCCAGTGTGGATTGAAAGTGAAATCTTCATATAGCAATGTGTTCTCTGGACTCTCAGAAGGAAACTTGCCTGTTCCCAAGCACTTGATCCTGAGCAGTTTACAGAAGCCTCTGGTCAAGTTTTGGTTCTCTATGAGCAGCCCTAAACAAAACCCCATCCCAAACCTTATCTGCAGTAGCTGGTCCTGGTGTCGCAGGTGCATCTCCACTTCTAGCCGCTGGGCCAGTGTGCACAGGGCCTGTGCACAGCAGTGGGCCAGTCCAGCTGGGGCAGGCTCAGGGCTTTGTGCTGCATCCTGCAGCTGCTCCTTCAGGCCCAGGATGACCTCCTGCGACTTGGCATACAAGGCCTCCAGATCTGCCTTCTGGCCTTCCAGAACGCTGACCTCCAGCTGGAAAGCCTGCTCCATCTCCTTTTTATCCTTCTCAAAGTTTCTCTTCATGACTTCAATTTCCTTCTCATAGTAATTTACCTAAACAAAGGAATTAGGAAGTCTTAGTAACAGCTTGGCAAGCAGCATAAACAGGAGGATATCAGGCAAGATGCTTAAAAGAGCCGATGGCTCCCACCTGACCCCAGGATCTAGGAAAGGGGATGAAAGGACAGTGATGTCACCAAGGTGTTACTACACCTAAGGTGCAGTGTGCCTGCACCACCCTTTCACAGTAACCCTGAGGTGGGTTCATCAGGTATACTTAAGAGGCTTGGGACCAAGAATGGCCAAGCACCTGGCAAGTACCATGAGTCCAGAGGGTGTGACAACTAAGTAGCAATCACTAGGCTAGTGGGGACAGTACTCCACATTCTGGAAGCCTAGGGGAAGGGAAATAATCCAGATATACAGGCAAGGCTATGTCAAAAGCTTCCAGTGTAAAATACACCAGGGAATATAAATACACAATAGTAGGACAGAATGCCTGCCCTGCTGAGCAGTCTGAGAAGCTGAACACATGGCTTTGCAGTCTGAGGTCCCAAATGCCCTGACCTTGGTCTCCAGCTGCATCCTGAGCTCTTGGTAATGTTCTTTCATCTGTTCCACCATTATCTCTGTCTCCAAACTCACTGGCGTAGACTCACCCACAAACAGATTGTCTGTAAAGAAGAGGACACTGTGATGGTATGCCTAGGATGCCTCCAGCGCCTTCTTGACCCTTTCACCTGTCCTCTAGGTGGTTTCCAGCCTCTCAACACCAAGTGGCAAAGCAGCTTTCCACCCGTAACATGTGTGAGAGCAGGTCTGGCAAGACGATCATCCTGCCCTCCATCTGCACTATGTAAGAATGAGGGGCCGGTGGTAAGGGCACTCCACCCTCCAAGGCACTGCGGTTGAGGATCCATGGACAGCAGGAAGGGTCAAATTATGTTTTGCAAGTTGACACTACTAAGAACTCAGAGGTTCAAATCTTTAAAAAAATATATTAGCCGGGCGAGGTGGCGCACACCTTTAATCCCAGCACTCGGGAGGCAGAGGCAGGCGGCGGATTTCTGAGTTCGAGGCCAGCCTGGTCTACAAAGTGAGTTCTAGGTCAGCTAGGGCTACACAGAGAAACCCTGTCTCGAAAAACCAAAAATAAATAAATAAATAAATAAATAAATAAATATATACACACACACACATATATATGTATGTATGTATATATATATATATTTACCTATATCTTATGAGTATGTGTATTTTGCATATATGTCTGTGCACCATGTATGTACAATGCTCACAGAGATCAGAAATCAATGTCAGATGTTCTGGAACTGGAGCTACAGGTGGTTGTGAGCTACCATGTGTTTGCTAGAACTGAACCCAGGTCCTCTGCAAGAGCAATAAATGCTCTTAAGCTCTAAGCCACTCTCTAGCAAGGTTCAAGTCTTTACTGTATCACTGTTTACTAAGAGAAAACCAGGAGGGTCCCACTAGATTCATCAGGCCCCTTAACTCTCTGGAAGATCCTCACCAGATGGTATATTCACTGCACTTAAATTCTGGCTCCAAATGATGCCAGGAACACAAAGGCAATGGGAAGACAAGGCAGAATAACGACAGTCCCATGACCTTCCTTCTGTGTAGAGCTTCACGCCCAAGTCTCCACACATGTTCAAATGTATGCATGGGCTCACTTTTTCACTCTTTCTCTTGTGTTTTCTTGCTGGTTCTGTGTGATCTGTTTTTACAGCACACACTGACACTCACAGTCCTGGTAGTGTGAAGGCTCTGATGGGTGCGGAGGAAAGGTGAACAGCTCCACAATGCTCTCCCGGCACTCCTGACCAGGGCCACATGCTCTGTGCAACTCAGGCTCCCGAGACACCGGAGAAGCAACCACCATGCTCTACCCTCTGGCTAGGCTGGGCTCCACTGCACACTCAGGGGACTGCACCCCACACCTTTTCCTCCTCCCTTATCACTAATGGGGGTATGTTAAGGCCACTCTCTATTTCTTCCTGAGACTCCCTGGGGATTCTGCCTGCCATTCAGGCTCCACAAAAGTAAAGTTTCTACTAAGTTCCTCTTGGAGAGCCCAAGAGCATCTCTTTGGGCTATTTCTTTCCTCTTCCCAACATAAACAGCTGTAGGGTATAGAGACTCAAGAGCTCTCAGAGGCTGGAGAACAACGCTGAGGGGCTTAGGTTGCCACAGTTTAACTAGGGAGGGGTAGTCAGGGCTGCTGGATTCCATGGGCAACAGAGAGATGGGGCCATTGAGTGTCATATGATACTGCTGAAGACAGCAGAGCTGGAGTGACTGCATTGGTGACTGCCTCATACAACCAGTGGGAAGGCAGAGACTAGCTAAGTACCCACTGTCCTCCGCAAGAACTATGGCGCCTCCACAACATCCTCCCCCAACCTCGGTCTCTAAAAAAGACCAAGAACACTTAAACATGGGCCTTTGTCTGGACCTCATTGTCCAAGATCAGGAGCGTCTGCAGTGTGACTTCCACTGAACCCAGCAGACAGGATTCCCTCAGTTGAGAATATCCCATGCCTATCTTGCTATGACCTTCCATGCCAGTGACCTTCCATGTCCAGCCCTGTCACAAAGTTGCCTGTAACCTCACAGGATCCAACCTGGAAACATGCCCCCCGGGCAAATTTGTCTCCTCTGGGGTCAGGTAATTATAACCTTTGTGATTTCTACAAAGATAAATTTCCCCACCCTCTTCTCCTCATCTTTTCCTCTGGGGTGTCACATGTCCAGCTTTGTGGTCATGTCCTGGAGCCCCACTCTCAACTTACCCTCCAGACGAGGCTCCTACCTGCTGGGCCGCGTCCAGGGATCCTCCTTCTATGGGTACCTGGGGTCCCAGCGGGGCTTTGTCGACTCCTGGGCAGCCGCAGCCGCAGGCCTTCCAGCTCTGCTTGCAACTCATCATTGCGGTCCTGTAGGTCCTGTGTAGGCAGAGCCAAATACCTCCTCCAGCACTTGCAGCCACTCAGCCTTGGGGGGCCAAACCCAAGATCAGCCCCATCTGTAGTAAGCGCCCACTACAGGCTAGACTTATAGGCAGGTGTGGATCCTGGACTTTCAGCATGTAACCTTAAACCTGAACCTAAGCTTCTAACTACCTAAAGGTCCTGGCAGAACTAGGGAAACCATTTCTTGACACTCATGCTTACATCATTGGATATATGAGAGGGGCTCAAGGAAAAAGGAAAGTTGAAGCTATGGGGAAAATTCTCAACAGGTGCTGCTGACCACAAGTAGTGGGCATGCCACATGCATAGGGATCAACATCTTGGGACATGTCTGGGGCTGTGTGTCTGCTCTCTCCTCTCAGCTGCTGTGGAATTGGCATGGGGTTCTACAGCTGTAGCTGTTAGGCCTTTTGTTTTAGATGAAATGCTACAGAGCAGTGATGCACTTGGCAGAGAGAAAAGGTCTCATCTGGGAAGCAGAAGCCTGACGGGTTCAGTCTGCTGGGCAACAGGGAACTGGCCTGGGAGAGACACCCTCTGGTGAGGATGAGGGAGGAGTCTGCATTTGCGACAAGCATCACCTTTGCACTTTAATGAAATGTGTCTGGAGGAGTAGGCTCAGCCACTTGCTTATCAAAAGGACAGGAAAAGGAACTTCTAGCACACTTTTCTGGGAGGCTTGGAGTCCTGCAAAATCTTGAAAAGTATGAGGACAATCAGCCCTGGCTCACAGTCACAGCTCTGAGATTGCTCCCTAAAAGCAAGGTCACTTGTCTTTCAAGAATATGCACCTACTCAACTTGTAGGGCACTCGGAGCCAAGGACACAAACAGCAGCAGTTCCATTTCTGAGTGTGTTTTCTGTCTGATTTTTTACAGCCTTCTGTAATGTCGGATCAATTTTCATACCATGTAAAATTATTTTATAACTCTTGGTATCATAACAATGCCTCTATTGGTATCCCCAGAAACAGCTACAGATTTTCAGCATGAGTTGACTCAAAGCAAAGCCTTACAGTTAGCAAAGCTGTAAGGGATCAGACGCAACTAGGATCAGCTGTCTGCTTTATCGTTATCCTTTAGTAGTCATCTCTTCAAGATAGCTATAAATTACTGTGCTTGTTACATGTTTATTACTGTAGTAAAAGCAGAGAAATTAAATGACTGAATAGTAATGTTGACATCCTGAGATTTTCTGTCAGTGGAGTTTATTATTGAGTGGCTTTGTTTTATTTTGCCTTTGAAGACCAGACCCAGGACTTATGCATGCTGCGTATGGGGGTCTACTAATGAGATACAACCTCATGTAAAAATTTTTTTTCCTGAGACAGGGTTTCTCTGCATAGCCCTGGCTGTCCTGGAACTCACTTTGTAGACCAGGCTGGCCTCGAACTCAGAGATCCACCTGCTTCTGCCTCCCGAGTGCTGGGATTAAAGGCGTGTGCCACCACACCCGGCTCCTCATGTAAAATTTTAAGTGTCCATTATCTGAGCATCCATATTACTTATCCTTGGTCACTTGGCAATGTTGCCTCTGTAGGTGATACTAGAATCACCAGTGTTATTCCAAGACTATGACATTTTCTATTAAGTTAGCAGTTATGGCATATTTCACATTCTGATACTGGACAGCAGCAGTTTTAGTCTCCTTGATGCCTGTGATATGAATGTGCAAGTGGGCTGTGGGCTCTCGTGATCTGGCTGCTGCTTGTTTGTTTTTGAGACAAGCCTTACAACATTTTTCAGACTGCTTTGTGTTTGCTTTGTTGTAGGTTTTAAACGGGGGGACTGGTTTTGGAGACAAGGTCTCAGGCAGCCCAGATTGGCTTCCAACAGGCTTATATCATCCAAGATGAATGACCCTGAACTCCTCGTCCTCAGGCCGCCACCTCCCAAGCTCAGGGATCACAGGCATTTGCTTGGCTTAAGGTTGACTGACTTTTACCTCCTGGGTGCAAGCAATCCTCCTGCATCAGCTACTGCACTTGCTGAGACAGCACACTAATGTACATCTACCTTCAAGGGCAGGAGTTTTTATAGTGTCTAAATTTTTAAAAAGATTTTATTTATTTATTATATGTAAGTACACTGTAGCCCTTCAGACACCCCAGAAGAGGGTGTCAGATCTCATCACAGATGGCTGTGAGCCACCATGTGGTTGCTGGGATTTGAACTCAGGCCCTCCAGAAGAGCAGTCAGTGCTCTTAACTGCTGAGCCATCTCTCCAGCCCTATATAGTGTCTAAATTTAACCACACATATGCCTCTCTTTTTAAATAATGCCCCTGGTAAGTTTTACACCAATTAACTTTTGGTAAACTTAGGCTAATCAAGAGCTGACTAATAAGAATTTGTGACAGATCATTTAATAATTCAAAGTTCTTCTTCTTATTAGTAATGGGTCATTTGAACTTTGATTTCTCTTTCTGGTCTTCCTATACTGAAATTTCTTTACGAAGGTTCATTTGGAAGTACAGTCAGGGAACACTTTCTGTCTTGGGATTTGACTAGTCACTGGAGTATCTGCAGCACAGCCAAGCAGTGCCCAGGTATGGCTGACCAGAGCCTGAATAAGAAGTTCTTTCTGGAAAAGAAGCGCTTGCAATCACTTGTGGGCCACCCTGCACTTGACGGCCAAGGAGATGATAGGAAAGAGATGAGGCCTCACGTGGCCACTGGGGTCTTGAGCCAGGGAGTTTCTGCAAATCCATAGTGCTGGTCCTGTGCAGCAGGCCTGCCCTTCCTGTCATTGCTGCAGGGCAGGCTGTAGGAAGGGGACCCAGGGATGCTCAAGATGGGTAAGCAGACTCGGGGAAAGGCACGTACCCTGCACTTAAGCTCATAATCGTTCAGGATGGCTGTGAACTGCTCCTCCTGGGCCAGGAGCTCCATGCTCTGAGGCTCCAGCTGAAAGAGAGAAATGTGCATACCAGCATATCAGCTTTCCTGGGAAGACAGGACATGATGTGCTGACTCTGACCCCACTGACCACTGGAACTGCTCTGAATAGCAAAGGCTTGCCTTGTCCTTCAGCACAAACTGGAGGTCACTCTGCAGGCGTAGGACCAGCTTCTCTGAATCCGAAAGCTTTTCTACCACTTCTATGATCTCCTTCTGCAATCGACTGTTTTCCTAGGAGATAGGTTGACATGGGCTGGGTTCAGGACACAGAAAGATGCTGATAAGTCTCCATGTCACCTCTCTGTATGGTGGAGGGTTGTTTCTAGCAGCTTTTCAGGAAAAGCCCTGAAAAAGGCAGGCATGTGGCTGCCTGCTGCCTCTACACCAAGCAGGCAGGGTGAGCTGTTGGAACCCCATCTCTTATGACAAACCCAACACCTCCAAGGTGATTGTTTCCCCACTGTCTTCCCTTCTTGCTCCCACTCCCATGTTCAGAGCATTCATGAGTGAAGGAAGAAAGGGCTGGTAAAGCGTTATGTCCAAGCTGCTTTTAAAGTGATCGGTTTGAAGTTGTATCAGAATGGTTCAGAGGTCCAGCACCGCAGTGGTGGGTGTCAGAAGACAAGGATTGTGCTGAGAAGGGTCAAGAGAATGGCATCACATTAGTGGATGACGTGAGTTATGTCCAGATACTCTTACCACAACGGGCAGGGGCTGCAGGAACCAGGGTGGAGGAAAAAGGCCACAGAGGTCCTTAGGCATTAGGAAAAAAGCTGGGAGCAGAACAGAAAGAAGGCACGCAGGTAAGTGCTGCTAGAGCTTGGCTGTCCACACAGCTAAGATGGTGTTTGGGAGCCAAAAGCAGGGGAGGTACAAGGCAGGGAGGCACCAAAAACCCTAAAAGTTGTGGCTATGAATCCAGGTCATGGCAGGCCGTGTCTAAAGGTGTTCCTAGACCCTAGGGATGCAGCCATGCGGCTGTGGTAGGAGCTGATTCACTCTGATTTTGAGCTCAGATGACTCAGAACAGAGGAGGATTGAGCAAAGCCAAGACCTCCTACTTTGAGTGAGTGTGATGTCACTCTGCTCTGCCAATATGTGCCCTCCCGGTTTACAGCAGGGATGCCTCCCACCTACCTTCAGAGCCAATGTCAGCTTCTCTCGGAGACTGGTCTCCTCAGCCTGGAGACGGCCCACATCCTGCTCCAGCACGGCTCTCTGCCTGCGGGCTTGCTCCCAGAATAACTCTCGCTCCATCTCTACCTCGGACCGCAGGAGGCTCAGCCTTCCCCTGTACTCTTGCTCTAGGTGCCTACAACAGAGCACACAATACACAGTCTCTCTCAGAAGTGTCACTTGGCCTCTCTGGACACCTGTCTTTGGAATGCTTCCTCTGCTGGACCCTGTCAATTTGCTCAACAGATGAACTGTCTATGCCAGAGATAAGAGACATTGCATATACTTCCTTCATGAACTGGTGGAAAAAGGGGGTTGGGGTGGTGGTGGACACATGGTAAATACTCAAAGCTGTACTTGGAGCCCTGGGGTGAGCAAGTGGGTAGAGTTCTCTATGCAGGTACCCTAGATGTCTTGTCTCTCCACCTATCCTGCCCACATTATACCACATCATCCCAGGCAACCCTAGCCTACAGAAGCCCTGTGGCAGGCCTCTGATGCCAGATGATCAATGTCAGCCTCCACTTCTAGGAGACAGGCTGCACAAAACCTGTGGACAGTGGATTCCTGAGATGAGGGGAGCCAGCACAGGAATTTCTCCCTAACAGTCTATCCTCATCTTCCGCGAGTGCTGCCAACCGTGGAAAGCAGCGCAAGCCTTAGTCTTTTCACTCTGGTGGCAGCTACACGGCCTGTAAGTCTCTCTAGACTGCAGGACGCCTCAGCAGGGTCAGTGACTAAACCTGAGAGAAGGTGTGGGTTCATTCTCCCAGCTGACACAGCCTGGACTTTTATCTCAGCTAATAGCTTTCCAGAAACCATACCCTAAAGGGAACAAGATGGAGATTGGGAGAAAGAACAAATCTCATTTATGCTTGGAAAACAACTTGGGAAATTTTTGGTTTTTTAAAAGATATTTTAAGGGTTAGAGATTTAGCTCAGTGTATCTCTGGCCTAGCAAACATAAGGCCCTAGGCTCAGTCTTCAGTTATAGAAATAAAAAAGAGATTATTTCCACAATATATTTTATCCTATTTAGCCCTTTCACCCCATTAAAAAAACCTTAGAAATGCACAACCAAAAGAAAGTGGATAAAGATTGCATACTTACAATCGAGTCTCTGCAGTCAAGAGAAAAGAGTGAGCAGGCTTTGCACCCCTTGGTGCTTCTCCGACCTAAGGTTCTTACACTCCCTAAATAAATAAGCTATCTTTGAAATAGGGTAAGACTGGTCAGGCACAGTGGTTCGTGCTACTATTTATAAGCACAGCTACTCAGGAGACTGAGGCAGGAAGATTCCAAGTGGGCAGTCAGCCTGGAGAGCTCAGTAAGACTGTCTTAAAATGAAATAAAAAGGGGTAGGGATAGAGCTCTGTAGTACAGCACTCGCTTAGTATGCATGAGACCTGGGACGAAGGGAGAGAATGATGATGTAAGACCCGGACAGAGAAGACTTGGATTTCAACTCCATACATCCATGAGTAATTGTGAGCAAGTTATAAGCTTGTCTGACTCTCCATTTCTCCGACCGAAAATGGGATGGATGCTGGCGGTTAGGTGAGGCAGCGCTGACGCAGATGCAGACAGGATGACAACAGCTTGAGACCTCACCATCTTCTTCCTTAATCTCTGGCTTTCGGATGCCCAGGAACAGAGCCAGAGCACCCGTGGAGAAGGAAGAAATGGGCTTTTTGTCTAAACCCAACATTTAGCAGAACACAATCTAACTGCTAGGAGGTAAGGGCTCACTGCTGAGCTCCAGATGCAGGGAGATCACCAGCAGAACCTGTGGTACCTGAGGTTAGCTGCCCTCAGCTACAGAGGGTGTTGTCTAGGCCGCTGTGGCTCCAATCCAATCCAACCCTACCCTGTTCGTCCCTTGTCCCTGTGGCCATGATGGTCTAATAGTTCCTTGCCAGGTGGGGTACTGAGGCACCAAAGCTACAAAGGTAAATAAAGGAAAATGAAAATCTCTGTGAAAGCCCCAAACTCCATCAAGCCTGTGTGGGGGGCTTCTTCAGTATCCTGAGTAACACCCAGGGAGACATGTCACTCCACCTTCCCAAGCTGCCAAGACGCTGTGAAGAAGCACGGCCTTGGGATGCCAAGGTACTCGTGACAGGATGACAGACTCCTCAGCAAGTGGACAACCATTCCCCATGAACTGCCCTCCTTCTCTCCCCTCATGTAGTACAGTGCACACTGAGACGAGTGCTGCCACTCAGAGCTCAGCATAGAGATGCAGGACTGGCCCCACCTAGCCCACAGGAGAGGGGCTGGATGAAGGCTTCGGCAGAGCAGAACTGGGATCTGGTCTTGGGCAGGCCTCTTTTGGATGAGTGCCCAACTCAAGATGGAGAAGAGGGGGAAACAACCAGCACTCTCTGGTCTACATCGTACCACAGATCTGGGTGAGCAAGACCAAAGTGTGGACACTTTGCCCCTTCTTAGAATTGGAAACAATCACCCATGGAAGGAGTTACAGAGACAAAGTTTGGAGCTGAGACAAAAGGATGGACCATCTAGAGACTGCCATATCCGGGGATCCATCCCATAAATAGCCTCCAAACGATGACACCATTGCATACACTAGCAAGCGTTTGCTGAAAGGACCCAGATATAGCTGTCTCTTGTGAGACTAGGCCAGGGCCTAGCAAACACAGAAGTGGATGCTCACAGTCAGCTATTGGATGGATCACAGGGCCCCCAATGGAGGAGCTAGAGAAAGTATCCAAGGAGCTAAAGAGATCTGCAACCCTGTAGGTGCAACAACATTATGAACTAACCAGTACCCTGGAGCTCTTGTCTCTAGCTGCATATGTATCAAAAGATGGCCTAGTCGGCCATCACTGGAAAGAGAGGCCCATTGGACACACAAACTTTATATGCCTCAGTACAGGGGAACGCCAGGGCCAAAAAGTGGGAATGGGTGGGTAGGGGAGTGGGGGGGAGGGTATGGGGGACTTTTGGGATAGCATTGGAAATGTAATTGAGGAAAATACGTAATAAAAAAATATTAAAAAAAAAAGTGTCAGGCGGATGAGCGCCTAGCTACAGATGGGCTCCCCCAGGAGAGCTGGCGATGCCCCTTTGATGCCTTAGCTTTAATCTTCATGCCAGGGGCATCCTCCAATGTCTGGTTAATAAACCCAAGAAGTAATTTTGTGGTTTTCATTTTGGCCCACTGAGCCACCTTCTCTTTCTGACCCTTATGGCTCAGTCCTGGTGCTGTCCCTTCCAAATCACTATCTTGCAATACCAACAATTCCAGTTAAGACATAACCAGATAAATTCATGGACAGAGCTTAGAGTATTTCCACGGCAACAGGCACACAGGAGACACCACGGGTCACTGTACCCATATCACAAAAAGCAGAACACTGCTTGTTAGACTCAAACTTCCTTTCAAAATAGGTGTCCCCAAGGTCGTTTCAACTTCCTCTGGCTCCAGAAAGACAGCAAGATCACCTGGCCCCTGGGTCTCCAAGAATGGGAGGGAGTCATTGCTGTGGCTGCTCAGGAGCTCTAGCTGTGAGCCTAAAACCTACTTGATTTTCTTTTCCGTGAGCTGCTCCAGGGCTGAGTGGCAGTCATCCATCTCTCTCACAAAGTCCAGGTTCCTCTTCTCAGCTTTCTCCAGGTCCTGCCTCGCCTTGTCCCGCTCCTGCACCAGCTGGTCCACTTGCCCTCTGCCATGGGAAGGACAGACAGGACACTGTTGTCAGCCTGACAGACTTGCCCAGGCTTCACTGCCCCACAACCACCTCACTCTACAATTGTGACCATTTTACCAGTGCACATATTAAGAAAGGCCAAATGACAGTCTCAGCAGTAAGATAAACCAGATCCCAGCCCACCAGGAAGGCTGGGACTTTATTCAAAGGGACTTTTTCTCTATTGTTAGCCTTAGCCAAGATCCCTTGGTTACTCTTGAAGCAGGGCCCCTCTCAAACCACATGGTTTCTGCCTCCACAACAGTGAGCTCTAGAATCAGCAGGATGAGGGTCAAGTTCAAATTTTAAAACATAATAAAAGTGGCTGACGGAGTTCCTGGACATACGGATTTCTAAGCATGTGCCCATATTTAAGGATATACTTGTAGTCTTTAATTCTGGGGACACATAATCTAAGCAGTAGCCACAGTAAATGGCTACAGGCCCTCAGGCCTCCTCTGCTCTCTTCATTTGAGTTTAATTTACAAGGACAGGAGAGCAGGAAACAGGCAGACCAGGGGAGACAGAGGTAAGGCACAGGAGATACAACCTGAAGTTCTTGGGAGGTGGACCCCACAAGCAGGACTTTATCCCATTCCCTTGTGGGCTCTTACTGGTGGTAGCTCAGTTCCTGGCGGTAGCAGGCCAGGGCTGCCTGCTGGATGACACCATCCACAGTTAGCAGTTCATTGTCAAGGGCCCAGGTCAGCTCTAAGAGGTTCACCTTCTCATCCACACTGAAGTCCAGGCTCTGGAATCAGGAAGCCCCAGAAGGCAAGGCAGGGTGAGAGACTTCTCCAAGTGTACTCTCTTGCCCCGTGACAATGCAGGGGTCCATACCCACAGTGGCTACTATAGCAAGCACCTGCCCCTTTCCTGTCCGCAAGGGTCTCTGGTTGTTGGGGTGCTCTTTCTCAACCCCAGTAACTCAACTGGGCTGTCAACATTGAGCTTCTTCATCATACTATAGTCCTCAAGATCCCATTACCACAGTGGGTACAAATCGACATGGAAGAGGCCTCAAAGGCATCAAAGTACAAGCTGCAGTAAGGAGCACAGCCCACCTCAACACACCACATGGACTGAAGAGGAGAACTTGGGAGTGGGTCCCTTTCTCCCTCTGAAACCAACAGTTTTAAGTACTAAGGTAAGCCTTTGGCCCACCCATGTGGAGAGGAGAGACCAAAGTCCTGATAGAGCCACTTAACACTTGACATCCAACTCCTTAGGGCCAGTCAGGCCCCTGAAAGGCTCTTTTTTATGTGAATGAAAAGGTCTCACTATGTAATCCACAAACAGGGCAAGAGGGCTGGGAGCCCCTTGCAAGGGTCCCCAGATGGATCAAGGTCGGAAAAGTTAGAGAAATATGTCACAGCAACAGCTTCTTGTCTAAGTAAAAAGGAGACGTCAAAACTACCCTGGAGAACTGTGGGGCTGGGTCAATGGGTAAAGTACCTGCTCATAAGTGTAGGAACCTAAGTTTGAATGTTCAAGTAAAGCTTGGCGCTGTAGCTCACATCTGCAATGCCAGCACTCTTAGGGTGAAATGAGAGGAAGGCAGGAGGAGTCCTCAACCAGCTAGCTGGCATAAGCACTTATGGACAAAAGAGTTCGTCTCAAACAAAATAAAAGGCAAGGACTGATACCTGAAGTTATCCTCTGAGCTCCACATGTGCACCATGGCATCTATGCATGCATTCACACGCACATGCACAAACAAAAACCAAAAACAAAATGTATAAAGCTAGATGATGGTTTGTGCCTCTGTTCCTAGAACTCATAGGGTAGAAACAAGAGTATTTAAAACATTAAAAATGTATAGCTTCAGGAATTAACTACACAGAGCAACATCAGCCTAAGCACAGAAGTTGAGATGTGGACAGAAATCACAGAAAAACCTACTTGTCCACTCACAAGGAAGGTCTGCATAAACCAATAGTGACACAGTATGATACCAACACTAAGAAAATTAAGCTAGAATGTGTAAACACATTTGTCTATGTTTGGAAAAGTTCTACCAGAGGCTCACATGCATGTGGGTGCACATTCACAAAAGGAAGGCTGTGTTGTTGCTCTTCAGATGCAATTCTCCTAGATTTTTATTTGTTTGTTTGTTTGCTGTTGTTGTTTTGAGACAAGTTCTTTTATTAGCACCTAGGGGTTTCAAGTAGGTTAAGCTGGTAGGCCTTAGAGCCAAACAGTGAGGATCCTCTTGCCTCTGCCTCATCAGGGCTGGGATTACAAACACTCAGCTCCTCATGCATTTGTATCTAGTATTTTACCAACTGAGCCGTCTCCCCAGGCATCCTTGAATGGACATTTCCCGACTGCTTTCTCTATGTTTTAAAGTTTCAAAATAAAATTTCCTACATTTTAATTGCAAAAAAATTATGAAAAAATATTTCCTTTAGGGGCTCCTATGCATGGAGTGAAATACTGTCAGCACGTGCTCTGCTGCACTTATCTTCTGTGGACACGTGGCCCCCACATCCCCTGCTCAGCCCCACAGTGCCTTAGACACTATACAACAGGGCAGCCATAAACAGTGAGTTGCAAACCTGCAAGATCTCCCTGCCATTCTGAATGCCCTCCTGGGCCCATGCGGAGATGACCTGCTCAGGAAAGGCAAAGCCACTGCCATCGTCGACACTGGAGAAGAGGCGCAGGCCTGAGCACACAGACACGAGGGACGAGGTTGTGGTGGTGTGGCAGCCGCTCTCCTCCTGCACATCAGGAAGGAAGATGCTCTGAGCACTCAGGCATGTTAAGATCGTGGTGTCTGTGCACAGTAACAAATGTCTCACCTTGACAGCTTGTGTTCAGTATTTTGCCTTCTCATGGAAGCCTAAAAGAAGAGAACGCATACCCACAATGATCCGCAGCCCCCTTCCCGAGGGAAGACACTTGGCATAGCTTAGGGTTTACCTGGGATAACAAGGTCTGGCAAGGGACAGAAGTGCAACCGCACCTAGTCCTTGGACCCCAGCCCCTGGTCTTGCAAGGATCCCTGGACACTTGCTCTTATTTATCACTGTCACCTCATACCTGTGAGGCCTGCGCCAGCTCTGGCAAACAAGTCATCATGTAAAGAAGACCCGTGAAGGGATCTGGTCATTCCTTCCTTTGTTAAGAAAGTACAGGCACCAGGAAAACCCAGGTAAGAGAGGAAGTGACAGATGGGCTCAAAAGGGGCAGAAGAGCCAAAGGAGAACTCCACGTTTCCCAGCACTCAGTCCCATAGCCCAGTTGTACTAGGCTGTAGCAGTACTAGGGAGGATTATGAGAGAGGAAAGTCTCCCAGAGGGAAAGCTACCCGTGAGGCTTCTCTACCTCCTGAACCCAAGGGTGAGAATGATTTCCTACTCTCTCCTGTCCCACCTGGGGCTCTTCACAAGTCTCAGCTGTAAGGAACCTTGGAACTGAGGGAGGTAGTACTTGCTGAATACTAGGGAACACCGTGCACCCACTGCACCCAGGACCAACTCCCCGCTTCAGGAAACAGACAGGCTGTTGTGAACTCCCCTCACCACCTGCAGCTCCTCCATCTCCTTTCTCTTTTCATGATTCCCAGGCTGAAATGCTTTCTCCAACACTTATCAGCCTGTCCTCTCCCCATCCTAGCTTGCCCTTTGCTTGGGCCTCAGTCTGACAACTCTCCCAGAGCAGCCTGCAAACGCTTCATCAGAGTGCAGCATTCCGGGCAGGGCATGCTAGAGGTTCTCTTGCCTCCCACCATTCCTGCAGCTCTTTCAGTGCCCCTCTTGTCCAATACACCACCAGCTCTTTCAGCTGGCCCAACCTCTCCATCATGCCCAGGGAGAGGGTATTTGCTGAGAGGTGTGGCTGTCTCTCAATCCTTTTGTTTACAACAAAGCAGACATCTTGTTCCATTCACAGAGGGAGAGAATGTCTCTGCTATGTTTACTGACCCACCTGAACACAAGCTCTGATACCCAAATGCACTGAGGAATTGCTAGTCCCTCCTCTGGATTTAGAAGGAGGACAGGGTGGAGGTGAATCCCTCTGGAGCTTGCCTTCCTGGAGCTGGCACAGTCACATAAAGCCACCAGAGTCCACATGGGACATGGCAGGCTCAACCTTGCAGTCAAGCTGGTCACTTTGCTGAAGTCCTTGAGTCTTGAATGTTGCCCAAAGTAAGAGGCAGGCATGAAACAGAGACATCAGAAGGACAGGAATCTGGTGCCTTACAGACTAATCCTCTCCTTGTCTTGGCAGCATGTGCCACAAGTGCACAGTGTGTGTGCACGTACAAAGTATGCAGAGTGAGTGTGGGCTAATGTTAATATATGTACATATTTGTGTACAAACTGTGAGCACGCAGGAATGTGTGCCATGTATGTAAACACACAGTAAGTTTATACATTTGGTAAATACATGTCTGCTGTGATTATGTATGTTTACGGTATGTACACACCTGCACTTGATGTGCACATATGTATACACATGTACAGTGTTGATAAGCAAGTGTTTATCTGGGTGTGTATGTATAGAACCTGCACAGATGTTTATAGCAGGAGCACATAGAGTAAGATGTGTTTGTATACAAAGAGCAAGTATAGTAGATGTGGACATATCTATATGGGTGTACATATAGAACCTTTGTTCTACTGTGTACCTACAATGGTTGTGCATATAGAGAACCTGTGCTTGTCTTCAGCAGATGTGCACATACAGGAGATATGGAGTACACAGTAGGTACACATATACAGGAATGTGCACAGGTCAACACTGAGTGGTGCACAGAGACATTGCAAATCTATAGTGGGTACATGTGCACTGTAGATGTGAATGTGCACACATTCAGTGGATGTGTACGCATGTTTCTACCCTGGGCGATGCATATACAGAGCCTAAGCACATCTATATATAGTGGATGTGCAGGCACAGTGGATGCCATGTGTCTTCATGAAGTTTTCATGTACAATGGATGTGCACATGTCCAGAGAGGGTACACACATAGAGAACCTGAGCATGTCTAGAATGGGTGTACATACAGAAAATGTGTACATAATTGGTAATGAGTGTATAGTGAACATACGTGTGTACAACTGGTGAGCGTTTAAAGTGTGTGCACAGAAGATACACACATAAAATGGATGTGCCACATCTACAATAGCAATGCAAGTATGGTGGATGTGTGTGCACTCACTAAGTAGTGCGTGTCTAGATGATGTGTGCACAGTGAGCGCAGTACAGTATGTATGAATGCCGCTGTATGCCTGCGCTGTATACCTGTATGTAGTTTGTGAGCAAAGCGAATAAGGTGGGAAGATGGTCCAACATCCACAGTGCCAGAAGCATGGGAGCAGGTCACCAAGTGCAGGGAAGGGAAAGAAGTAAGGTATACAGAAGGGAGCTGTAATGTCTATAATATTCTAGACCATGACCTCTGCCATAGGTGAGGCTACTACGTGAAGAGGCAACTTCTGAGAAGCACATGGGACCCACAGCCCTCTTACATGCTAGCCTGTGGTGTCCAGACAGTTGCTGGGTCTTGTAGGAGGAGGTTCAGAGACTCTGAGGATTCCATTTGATAACATGTGCCAGTGATAGCAAAGCACGAGAAACACGTGGCCTCATTCAGAGGCTGTATCCAGCTGAACCCACACTGACTATGGCTTGTGTGTGTGTGTGTGTGTGTGTGTGTGTGTGTGTGTGTGTGTGTGTATGTGGGGGGAGTCTCATCTTCAGGCTCTCAGACTTGCATTTATGTGTTTATATGTGGTGCTAAGAGTGGCCCAGAGCTTCTTCTTGCTGGGAAAGAATTCCACCACAGATCCACACTCAGCTCCTGGTATTTCTGACTCGCAGGGCTGTTACCATTCTGTAGTGCCTGCCTTGCAGATCCCCACTGACTCAGTCAGACCCTCAGATTCTCAAGTGCATCTTGCCCATAGCAGTGCCTGTCCCCAGCGCTAGCCTGTGCTATGTCCTGATGCTATTAAAACAAAGGGTTGGGCCAGTCACCTGTGGGCAAGGTGGCTTGGACAAAATAAAATTCATGACTTCAGGTCAAGAAAAATAATCCACAGAGGACAAATCTCAGACAAGCCATACTACTCTACAACCCACTGCAGAAAGGGAGAGGGAGACAGCAGCCTCACTGAAAACCATCACTCGGTGGCACATAGAGGACAATCTGAGGAACGGCCGTGTTCCCCATATTGCATTATTCTCTGATATTCCTGATGTACGAGCTCAGACCGCTTCCATTTTAGAGATGAACATAGAGCTCAGAGAAGGTAAGACACAGTCAGGAATGAGCACCACCAGACAAGCTCAAGGCCCAAGAGCACTGCACACGCACAGGTGTGTGCACATTTACACAGCTTCTATGCTCAGTGCCGTGACACTGGCACAATTATCAGCCAGCACCCTCATCTGGCAAGGAGCAACACCAACTACTGTTGGTGTGTGACATCTAATTCTCCCATTTTACCTGATAATGAGACCAAAGCCTGTTTGGTTTGATCAGACTGGAAGATGCTGGAAGCGAAGGAGGCTCATGACCAAACAGGCCAAGCTGAAACTCTGCAAGACTCACTCTGCCATCTCCATCTTGGTCCAGTTTGCTGAACAGTTCTTCAAGTTCCTAGACAAAAGCCAGCACCCTTCAGGCCTGGAGAGCCACCTTGCTCTGTCCCTCTGGCTCCAAGCACCCACCTAGGGCTCTTAGCTTATCTAAAGATTAAGCTGTCTATCGAGCTGCTTTACAAAGGCTGCTTCAGCTGGGCTGTTTGGATACTCCCGCCTTGCCAGCTGGGAGGGGGCAGCATCTGCACATCCTAGCTCTAGAGGTACTCAAGTGTCCACTGGGCCAGGGCTTTGCTGGAAACCCAGCCTAAACCTTAGAGTTCATGGTCCAGCAAGGATACCAGGTAGGAACAACAACGGTGGGAACCTATGGTATCACCACAGCCACCTTCCCGTCCAAGTCTTCCCAAAAGACTGGTATCTATGCCTCTACACCTGGAGTGCAGCAAGGCTCATATGCTGGGTTGGCTGGGCAGAAAAAGAAGGATATTTGGTTCAGGCAGAAGGACGGCTGGAAGTGAAACTTTTAGAAGCAGCTGAGACCCGCAATGGCAGCTGAGAGTTTATGAGGATGAATTGTGTGGGTGAAGATGGACTCTCAAAGGTATCTCAGAGTTTTAGACAACAGCACCAAGAGCCATCAAAAGATCTGAGGTTGCCAGGCGTGGTGGTGTACGCCTGTAATCCCAGCACTCAGGAGGCAGAGGCAGGCGGATTTCTGAGTTGGAGGCCAGCCTGGTCTACAAAGTGAGTTCCAGGACAGCCAGGGCTACACAGACAAACCCTGTCTAGAAAAACAAAAACAAAACAACACAACAACAACAAAAAGATCTGAGATTACAAACTGCAGAAGAAAAACTGCTGTCTGAAGGTGAACTGGTTTTCCAGGCTCAGTACTCAATGTGACCGCTACAAATACCATGACACTGAGGTGGCCCCAGGCCTTCACCTGTTTCTCAAGACTGTGGAGCCCGATGCTTCGGCAGACCACAGCCAGCTCCTGCTCATTCAGGTGACCACTGCTTCCAATCCCCAGCTCATGCCAGATGCCCTGGACCAGGTTCTCAGGAGTGCTGAAGGAGGGGCTACAGGATTTCCGGAGTGTCCCAAAGACCTCACAACCCCAGGATCGCAGCTGGCCTGAAGCAACGGAGGGTCATAGTTAAATGCTGATAAATAATAATAATATAGAAGCTACAACTTAGGCTTATGGGCATTAGTTACTTTCATAACTCAACAAGTAACATAAAAGCCATGTCCTCCATGGAGAGCCAAGCTGGAGTATTCCAAATGACACCATGGGCTGGGCAGTAGAAAGCACACCAAAGGGCCTGTGGCCAGTGCAGCCTGACCCAAGACACAGACTGCAGGGTATTACCCCAGTGTTGGGGATTTCTGTGTGCAGAACAATGAGGCCTAGACTCGGTCCTTGGCCTCTAAGTGGGCTAGTGTCTTCTCAGCTCTACAAATACATCCACTGAGCACCTCCCCATTCTTTACAGGAGGTTTGGGGCTGGGCGGGCACTCTGCAGCCAGAAGAGAATTCAGTTTGTTCAGGCAGCCCTAGCACATCTTTCCTGGTCACTGCAGCCTAACACATGAGCGTCTTCCATCACTGGCCTCTCCAAGGGTTTACAACAACTTCCTGCTGCCCTCGGTCTCACAGGTCTGGCTCTAAAGGGCCGTGCAGTCTGCGCCCTACTTGCTTACTGAAGAACATGCCGCGTTCATGGTCTCTCTTCTCCCCTGGTCTCAAATGACTGCCTTCAGTGTTTTGGCTTTCCAACATTAGGCAGTTTAAAAACACAACTCCAAATTCTGGTATTTTTTTCTTCCACCAATACCCAGGGGTCTGTAGCCTCTCTGCAACCTCAGAAGCCTTGAGACAGCTTTCACCAGCAGAACATAAAAGAAGTCATGCTGTGCGATTGTAGGATAGGCTCCATAACACAGGAGATCAACAGCGCAGCGGGCCAGACCTTGTATGAGGAGACCGGAGCCATTATGCTATGAGGAAGCCGTGCTGAGAGGGCCTTTGATTCAAAGGCAGTCTACAGCTGAGCCAGAGACCTGCTATGTGATAACCTTCTCATCCTCCCGTGGTTCAGGACTCAGCCTTCCTGGATCTCGGCACTGAACCATGCTGCCCACCTTCTTCAACTTTTCCTAAGCACTATAATCCCCTTCCCAGAGAAGCTCTGCAGCAGCATGAAGCATTTGGCTGCTGTGGCCATCAAGGCCTGGTGCGAACCTCACTCTTATTCATAAGCTCACCTAAAACCCTCTGCATGAGCCTTGGGTTGCACTAAGTAAGAGTTGCTCAGACTGCCTTTAGCCTGTCGAAGAGGTCAGAAAGGCCTAGGTAGTTGTCCCCTGGACAGTTCCTCAGGGCCTGCAGAGTGTTCAGGCCCTGACACCCCCATGCTGCCAAGCTACTATTATCACTTCTGCGGCATGACTGGTGTTGGCAGCTAATTGCATATTGTCTTCTTGCTTTCAAATTGTTTGCCACTGGCCTTGGTATTATCTCCCCAGTTAAGTTCCAGGAGTCAATTCATTTTTTATTAGTGTGTGTGGTGTGTGTGTGAGTGTGTATGTGTCTGTGTCTGTCTGTCTGTTTGCATGTGTTCACTGTACACATACATGTAACACATGGAGATGTCAGGTGTCTTAATCACTTACCACCTTACTCTCCAGGACAGAGTCTCTCACTGAGCCTGGAGCTTACTGACTGGGCTAGCCTAAGTAGTCAGCAAGCCCTAGGGATCCCAGTGTCTCTACCTTGCCAGTGCTAGGTTGTAGCCTCCCATAAGCCTGAAGCAGGCTGAGCAAGGCTTGACTTTGTTGCCATTAAGATCATCTGGGGTGGAGCCTGCCTCTCTGGATCACTCTATTGTTCTGCCACTGCCGCTGCTGCTACCTGCTGCCTCGCTGTTGGGAGCCTACACATGGTCACCTGCAGCTGGGCTCCAAGGATGATTTGGCGGGAATGGGCTTTCCCCTCTCCTTTATAAAGCATGTCCGCCATTAAAAATTTGAACCTTGAGCAGACTAGTTGTCTTGGTTCCATTATTTCTCAACCCGCCCAGGCTCCCTCTTTTCTTCCAGATTCCAAGATGCCCTCCAGGCTCGAATCCAGACACGAGAGCTGCAGGCCGGCCCCAACACTAGATGTCAGATGTGTGCTGACAAACCCAACTTTTTACATGAGTGCTGGGAATCTGAATCAGGGTCTCTGGTTATATAACAAGCACTCCACTCAGTGAGCCAACCCAGGGTTCTTAAGCTCTATTTCATCATCTCTCATCACAGAAGCAACATAGGCAAGTAGGAGTCTGAATAAATCTATAGAACCTCTGTAATGTCTCCTAGAGTACTACTGTGTGAGTTTCTGTACCCGCAGGAACATGTAATGCAACTGCCATCGCAGAAAGGTGCTGATGGAGTCCACAGCCAGCTCATGCCTGTGCACCCAGTGGCTATTTGGAGCTCAGCATCACACACAGACAACAGCACTTCTGATGGCCAAGAGCCCCTGGTCCAGCTATACTCTCCTGATGCTCATGTACCCATTTGCTCCAACTGTGGATCTTTGGTTGCTGTGCCAGGCTCTTCAGGAGCAGGGCCATGTGCTACTCTCTGCTGGAGGAAACTCAAACCCTGGTAGGGTCAGAGACTACCCCTTCACAGCACAAGAGAATGCAAGCCGGCCAAGCAGATCCCTTTGGCCTAAGAGTAATACTTGTCGTCTGGGTTCACACTGGAACTAACTGGCCATGATTAAGAGCAGCAGCACCCTGCAACATTGTCTGGAAGCCTCTGTCTCAGCAAGTGGTAGTCTTGGAGGAAAATGAAGACCAAGTGACTGCCTCTGGGGCTATGCCAACATTCCAACCATCTCTGGAGGAGGAACCTACGAGGGCCTCACACACACACACAACATGCAGTTCTTAAGACGTCGTCCTCTCCAACAATCTGGCTCTCGGAGCTCTAATCAGGCACAGCATGAAATATGAAGCTATGGCTTACCTTGTGCTTCAAATAATTCATTCTGAGGTTCTTTTGCACTCTCAGCATCTTCATCTGACTTGAGGCTCTATGAAAAAAGGGAAGAGAAGGATGTGAGTGCCCCAATGGGTGATAGTGGATGAAACATCAGGAATAAGCCCAAAGGATGTTGGGGTGGTAGGGGTCACTAAAGATGTGCTCTGGGCTAGCACCCCCAGGCTGAAGCTCAGCAGGCTGTGGTTCCACTAAGCAGAGTCTTTGTAAAGACTAACACCCTCTCCAAAGCCAAGGGTTCGGACATAAGGTTGGTCACGAGCCTTGTTCTGCATACTCTGGCTCCTTAGCATAAACTACCAGCAAGCCACACTGAAAATACAGAAAGCTCCTGCATCCCAGAGCAGAATCCAGCCAGCTTTGACAGGAGATGCCCACATCCCACCTATGGACACCTTCAACAGATATTGTGACTACCATGGCCCTGTGCAGAATCCTTAACCATCCTATCAGCTCAGCTAACAGAAGGGCAAGCCTCTGTCCCTTTGTGTTCTGGGATAGCACAGTCCACAGTAAACACAGACAGCTGAGAAGACAGGGCCATCAAGGAAGGTGTCTGCTGAATAAACGCCTCACCGCATCGGGCAGTGGTGGCCCACGCCTTTAATCCCAGCACTTGGGAGGCAGAGGCAGGCGGATTTCTGAGTTCGAGGCCAGCCTGGTCTACAGAGTGAGTTCCAGGACAGCCAGGGCTATACAGAGAAACCCTGTCTCTAAAAAACAAAAAACCAAAACCAAAACCAAAACCAAATCAAAACAAAAAAAGCCTCACCACATCAGCAGGCCCAGAGCTAACACTAGCTTCTGCCAGTGTTAACAATGCACAGATTTCTTTAAGTGCTGTGTGACCTGATGATTCCCGATGACCAGCTGCCCTGATTCTCAGGAATCAGAATGCATGTTGGTAATAAATACTCAGTTTCATTTTTCTAACGTATTTAACCCAGCTGACATCACAGTGTTCTCTGTGTTTATACTCTGAGTCAGAGAAGAAGTACCATGATGAAGGTGGAGGGTCACTAGTTCAGACGTGTCCCCTCTCAAGCCATCAGGCTTTGTGGAGGTTCCTTTATCCACTGAAACACCTCACCTGCCCAATGCACACATTTCTTTCCATGCAGCAGGAAAGGTCCCGTTGCTGGCCACAATAGGCTCAGGGGCCAGGAAAGAAAGGGTCAGCTCCCACACTCCAGGAGGCATCCAGCCGCACCCTGCTGGACTACAGATGTGTGGGCCTTGGTATATCCTGAGGCAGACGGTGCTGTGGATTCAGTCCCCACTTTCCTAACCCTGAGGCTTACCAAAGGCTTCTTTTCCCACTCCTTGGCATGTAATGTTCCCCTGTTCTGAAGCCCTAATTTGGGCTTTCCGTAATAAAAAGAAGATGTGGCTGGTGAGCTGGGAGAGAGAAATAAAGGTCACAACAAAGTCCCCATCACTCCAAATCTGAAGGAGCGTGGTCTGGGACCAGGAATGCCCCAGAGACGAAGGCTTCAAATGAAGCATGGCTGCCATTTGTACCCAGGCTGCTAACAATGCAAGTCGCCCAGGAACTTGGTCGCTTTCTCCAGGACCATTCTTTTGGACAGTGACAAATTAACAATTACTTCCCTAATGTTTGGCATTCTAAATTGGAAGGGCTGGCTGACTGACCTCCACACTTTCCAGAGATGCAGAGCGTCTCAGCGGAGGCTTCACGCTGCCCTTGGCCTGCTGTTCTGATCCATATTTGGTTGCAGTGGCAGAGTCACCGAGCTCAGGTAGGCTCCGACGGCCATACCACTTAGAGCCACTCATGTACTTTGGAGGGACAGCACAGGAAGTAGCTGGAAGGAGAAAAGGAGACAAGTGGAGAGGGGATGGCTATGAAGCAGGCTGTAGGGCTAGATGCAGGCTGTGGGCCCTGCATGGTGGCACGACCCTCCCTTAGAGGCTGGACGATTAACCTCCAGTGTGGTTCTCAGACACACTGTTGAGCATCTGCTGGTCTGGAGGACACAAGGACACTGATTAGCTGATAGTGGATGTGCTATTACTTGAAACAAAATTGGCAAAGTCAGGTTGGGCAAGGACGCTCCTACTGAATACCAGGTGCTCTTTACATTTTCTCAAGTATATTTTGGTTTTGTTTATGGAGTGAGACACCAACAGTCCAAGAACACATAGCTAAAGAACTGAGGACCATTCCCCATAACTCAGGGTTGCAGCCTGTGCCCCAACAAGCCAGGCTCAGCCACCATCACAATAAGCCAATTAAAAGAGCCAAGTTAACAGTGAAAAGCAGATGCACTCAATGTGCCCACATTAAGAACAGGGACACATAGACTCAGTGACCCCCTCCTGTGGGAGAAAGGTACCTCCAGTGACTTTAAATTTATCACTAGTAAGTCTATCTTCAGGGTCCTATCTCGAGGTTAAGGTTTAACAAGAAGGCAAGAGATATACATAAACTGCACTCCCGATCAAGGTATGGTCCTGCCTCTTCTGTGACCCATCACTGTTTTGACTCTAGTCTCTTCTGAAGGTGGTCTGACAAGCTGTCAGCACTATGTGAAATCCTTTTGCTTTCCTAGGGACAAGATCCCCCTTAGTTCATACCAGGAGTCAGCAATTTCCTTCTCTCAGTATGAGATTTCTGGTGGAAATCCCAACTCCCTGGGTGCTTTGTTTCAATGGTCCAGATAGCCAGAGTGAGGGTCACATGTGTCTCTTTTAAAAACCCTCACTCTTTCTAGGTATGTTGGTTATATCAGGACACCAGGCCAAGGCTACAGCCCCACCCTGCAGTTATTCAGGGACAACAGAAACTGCTGCAACTTGCCCAGACTTATCTTCCTTGTGGGCTTCCTTCTGTCCAGTGGCTCCCTTCATATCTCTGCTGTCCATGTTCTGTTGTTCTAAGAATCTAACCAGAACAGCCCTAGGAGAAATCTCCCTCCGTCATGGAGAAGCACTACTCAGAAAGGGGACCCATAGGGCTCTTCGGCACAGAAGCAGCGACAGCAGAGCAAAGGCAACAATGACGGCAGCGTCTGCTCCCTACAGTGAGCTCTCCCAGGAGGTGGAACACAGTAAATCCCTGGGACCTAGCATCTTCCACCATTCCCTCAGCCAGCCCATCACATCACCTACTTGATACATATTGCACAGCATCCTGCAGGAGCCCCATTGTCCGACTAAAGTCCAGATACCTATTTGCCATTATCAAGTGTGCTGACTATTGAGATAGTGTAACAGGGTTGGAGAGTCAAATCCCACTTAGTTATATGTTAATGGCCTTTAAGAACAGGAGAGGGAGACACAAGTACAGGACTGCTATTCCTAATGCAGGCATTTGGCCACATAGATAAACACGTTCAAATGGCAAGGTGGAAGGCACTAGGCAAGAAGTAACTAGAAATTAGGATGAAGATGTTACAACTGGAACCAAAATGCAAGAAGTATAGTCAGATGGGTGAGGAGCAGGCAGTAGGGAGGCACAGGAGACAAGGAACAGGCAATTTTTTGTTTGTTTGTTTGTTTGTTTTTTCGAGACAGGGTTTCTCTTATAGCTCTGGCTGTTCTGGAACTCACTTTGTAGACCAGGCTGGCCTTGAACTCAGAAATCCACCTGCCTCTGCCTCCCAAGCGCTGGGATTAAAGGCGTGGGCCACCACACCCGGCTAGGAACGGGCAAGTTAGAGAATAAAAAAGACAGAACCAGACTCAACCCTGGAGGGGGAACCTAGAGATGACCCAGCTCTGTCACCGCAGGCCCACAACACAAGGGCAGTGAGGGTAGTAGGTAGATGTTTTCCGACTGCTGCACAGCTATTTCCTCCAAATTGAAACATTCCCTCCTCTAGTTGGGAGGAAGTTTCACAAGATGGAGAAGCAAATAAAACTTATCAGACTGAGGAAGCTCAGGAAGATACCAAGATTCAGAAGGCCCTTGCCCAAGGTTATACCAGCACTGGACAACAGCTAAAGGAACGAAGGCTGGTCGCGCCTGGGTGAGGTACCCACGCTCCTGTAAGTAACCCTAATAATTTTATGGGCTTCCCCACTGAGCTCAGGTAAAATCATGTGTTTGACCTGCTGTTAGCGCTCACACTGTTGTTCACATCTTGTCCCTAGAGTCACACAACAGAGATGGCAGAGGTTGGTCTCTCTCCAATGGCATTAGGGGCAATTTTTCAGGAAAGGCATGGGCCACTTAGGTGAGAAAAGCTTTTCTAATTCTAAAGAAAAGAAAATGAATTGGTTTCTAATTCTAAAGAAAAGAAAATGAATTGGTAGTGACCCTCTTCACATCTTTGCAGAGAAAGGTATGAGACAAATACCTGTGCAAGTGGTGTGGGGCTATCATCTTTGTGCAAGTGGTCTGGGCACTAACTTTGTCCTGCGCCCAGGGCTTCTGCAATGAGAGAGGAGGTGTGGAAGGGGCTGACCATGTCATCCAGAGCAAGATGCACAGTGTTCTGACACTGTGTGCATGGGGCTCAGGAACTGGGACACAGGGACTCAACTCCTAGCCAGCACATACTATGGAACAGGGTAAATCTCTCCTCAGGTCAACTGTGGGTAAGACAGTACTGTGGAATTTCTAAGAAGGTAGATAGAACCTACATAAAATATACATGAAGTTCAAAGCCTCACACTTAGAAGACACTTGGTATGAGCCATTCCTCCTGCCTGTCACTCATCTCCATGCCTTTGGTCCGACTAGGATCCTTCACCCTGCTATCTGGTCATACAGGAGGCCAGGGCAAGTAGCTGTTTCCAGTAAACCCTGAAATCATCACTGTCTACCTCACACAGTCCTCATGGCCATAGGCAGACCAGCCTCCAGCTGTCTCACACCTGGTCCATTATTTTGTACCCACAATCCTTGGGCTGGTGGCTTCCTGTCATGTGTCGGTTGGACTTATCATCATGTTCCTGCCTCACAGCCATTTCCACAGTGGGATTCCTGTTAGCACTGTTCGAACACTGCAACACCAGTGGCTGTGAGAGCAGATTAGTGTCCAGAGCAGAAGGCCAGCCTGCTTGCTTGGTACACCTAAGACCCTGAGGCTCCAACTCTTGCTGCTCCACACCCCCCAGTGCCTTGTCAGTGGCCCCCTACCTGTAATGCAGGTTACAATCTGATGACAGTCACAGAAGAGGAAATCCCAGATATTCTGCCCAAGTCTGCACTTGATGGTTTGTGGGTGACAGAAAAGGAGGCTAGAATTTGGAACAGTTAAGCTACACTTTGAATGGTCACAGATGACTAAAGTAAAGAAACTGAGGAGCTTACAGGAAATCCTCTTACCTGACTCGGAAGAACTACCTTCCTCATCGGAGGGCTCTACGCCAGAACCTGATGACAGCACAGCCACAAAGCCTTCCTTAAATTCCTCAAAGTTAACCTGCCGGAGTTTCAGTAAGGAGAAGACACTGTTACTTCCCATAGATTCACATTTAATTTCATGAACCAAAAGTCCCCTTGGAGTCTTCTTTTCCTCAAAAGACCTCTGATTATTGCCTAAGGGTGTTCATTTCACGTTTCCAATCATGTACTGGAAGAATCTATCACAGAAGGTAAATGTGAACCACCATATTACCACCAAATAAACCATTTTATCACACCTAACCAAACCAAACCAAACCACACAACTAAGAGAACAACAGCAGCTAGGCATAGCGGGCCACATCCACACGGCTGGGTGTGGCTGCTTATGCTCCCTGGCGTTCTTCTTTCAATCTCTAGAATAACACGGTTTATTGCTGGAGACTTCTCCTCCCCAAGTGCCTTTCTTTGGGTGCTGTGGACCAAATGCCCACACCGGTGGGTGGCACAGCTCTGCAGTGTCCCTCGGCAGGAGTCCACCACTCACCCTGGCCAAGCGGTCATCTCCGAGAAGAATGTGAAGGAGTGCCGGCAGCTGCTCCTCCAGGCCAAGCTTAGTACATAGCTGGGTCAGCTCTTCCTGATCCAGGAACCCGGTCCCTGTGGTGTCACAGCTGCTGTAGACATCCCTGAGCCGTGACACATAGTGGTTCTCTTCTTCGTTGTCCATCCCATAGCAGGCTGGTCACGAAGGAGAAAAGCGAAGTAGCAGGTTAGCTAGGTTTCTTAGCCCCATTTCCCTCAGGCCTACACACTGAACAACAGCAGATCACAGAGCTAGCACTGGAAAGACGTACTAGGAGCCCCTGTGGGGTCGAAGGCAGCTACAGGAATCAGCTTCTCTTTGCAGGGACCCAAGGCATCCGTCAGTCAGCAGTGTGTGTGTGTGTGTGTGTGTGTGTGTGTGTGTGTGTGTGTGTGTGTGTTTTAAAGCTACAGAGTAACCAGAAAACAGATGAAACCCAGCATGTGCCTCCATGCCAGCTCCATATGAGGCTAAGGCAGAGGACTTCTTGGGCCCCAGAGTCTGAAGTCAGTCTGAGCAACACAACAGTGTTCTACCTTCAAAACTAGAAATAAGAAAGGGAGAAAGGAGTGAAAGAGAGAGGAAAAAAGGAGGGAGGGGAGGAGGAGAGGAGTGGAGCAGAAAACAGATAAACAGAAAAAGCACGAACTATGCACAATTCCTATCTTTAAAAAAACAAAACAAACAAACAAACAAACAAACAAAACTGTTGCTGGGCGTAGTGGCGCATGCCTTTAATCCCAGCACTTGGGAGGCAGAGGCAGGCGGATTTCTAAGTTTGAGGCCAGCCTGGTCTACAAAGTGAGTTCCTGGACAGCCAGGGATACACAGAGAAACCATGTCTCGGGAAAAGCAAAAAACAAACAAACAAACAAAAAACCCTGAAACCTTATAAATACAAGGTCTCTCCCTTATACATAAAAATATCTACTTAAAAAACTAAATTGTTGGGGCAGAAGACATATCCAGGGTGCCCCCATCATGCTGGACAAATACATGATGGAGAGGTGGGAAAGACAAGGGAGCAGAATGGTAGGTGCACAGGCCAGACCAGGCTACACATGAGACTGTGTCTATAAGCAAATACATAAATTAGTTCATAATGTAAGGATACCCAGGGTTCACTTAAAATTTGCTCATTCCCTTCCCAATCATCTATTAACTAGCTAATCAATAATATGAACAGGCAGTGGTGGCACACGCCTTTAATCCCAGCCCTTTGGAGGCAGAGATAGGCAGATTTCTGAGTTTGAGGCCAGTCTGGTCTACAGAGTGAGTTCCAGGACAGCCAGGGCTACACAGAGAAACCCTGTCTTGAAAAAACCAACCAAACCAAACCAAACCAAACAAACCAAAACAACAACAACAACAACAACAACAACAACAACAACAAAAAGAATTGTGAAGAGGTTAAAACAGGAAATTAGTCAGTTTCTTGACTCCTAAAATATACACTGGGTAGATATGAGCTCTGTTCAGCATTTGTCTATTAGAGACCTAGGGAAAGCAGAAGTCAGTCTATACCCAGAAATAGTTGTCAACTTTTGACATTAGAAAACTTCAGAATGCCATGCAGTGATACTGCTGGATCTTTCTGTAATCACGAGACCCTGCTCCTCCCTCACCACAGATTTAGGCGAAGGCTGTGAAGACAAGACATAAAGCAGCACCCGACCCTGGGCATGAAAATCTGCAGTGTTTATCTGCGGATAAAGAGGGTGGAAGTTGAACTCCTGGCACCCACACACACAGCCCCTAACTGTCAGCTCCTAGCTGTCAGGAGATCTAATGCGTGTGGCCTACACAGATAACTTCGCTCACATCACTACACTGATACCTTTCCCACTCACACACTGACCAATAAACACAATTAAAATTAATCGAAAAGTTTGTAAAAATCTATATTTGGGTTATAAAATAATATTTAGGTATCTTTAAAGATATTAGTGCTGTAATAAAATAGTCATCCATACAATAGGACATTATTTTTTAATCTACAGCAAAAACATTCTTTTTTAAAAATTTATTTATTTTTATTTTATGTACATTGGTGTTTTGTCAGGTCCCCTGGAAGTGGAAAAGTAGACAGTGTTCTTAACCATTGAGCCATCTCTCCAGCTCCACAAAAAAGCATTCTTAAGGATGGATGTGCTATTTTTAGGATCATTTTATAACTGGTAGTATAAATACACACACACACACACACACACACACACACACACACACATATATACTTCTGCTTTTTATGTTAACAATATTTGGCTATCTAGGAAACTGTCTTTAAACAGGTACTTTATATATCTGTATTAGTCTTTTAAAGGACAACTTTATAAGCACTATTTTAAAGTGCTTTTTAGAAGATGTAATGGCCTGTGTATCTGTGGCTTTCAGAATTATGTGTCTATACATTATACATGAAACCACAGTTTGCACATTTAAAAGCATTTAAGTAAATACATGCAAAGTGATCCATGAATGCTGTTTTTAGCATATTCTGATGTAAAACCTGCTCTTTAGACATGCACACATATATACATACTACATACATTTCTTTGAGACAGGGCCCTTTAGGTATTCCTGGCTAGACAGGAATTTGATTTAGACTAGGCTGGCCCTAAACTCTGATCTACCTGCTTCTGCCTCCCTACTACCAGGGTTAATACACATTTCCCATCTATTGACTGATTTTGCTTTTTAAAACCCTGGCCTTTAATCTATTTGCCTCAACTGAATCAGCATTTAGTTATTATATATGTAAGATATACTGTCACATGATCTCTTTGCAAGTACTGATACTTGCAGGGAAACATGGGGTTGGCCTGGTTTAGCTCCCTTCCAGAGGCATGTGTCATAGGTTTTTCAGGTTAGAGTTCATGGCTCCTAGGGCACTGTGTGCCTTTCAGTTCCTGACAAACTGATGTACTCCCTCAGGCAGTGGAGTGTTTAGGTCTCCCTGTAAATCTGTGTTCCTGCTAAGTCAACAAAGTTTACAGAAGCATGACAGGGCAATTGGTCTTAGACATTACTCTTATGTACCCGATATAGCTTGTAAGTGTCACTGTGTCCCTGCAACTATCGTTGTACTGATCTTGGGAACAGTGGTTATATTCTGTTTCTGATAGGGGTATAAAAAGTCTGATTGCTTGGCACAAACTCGTCTCAGCCTCAGTCTGGTTGAGACCCCTAGTCCTGGCCAGGTTAAGACTCATTTCTCATCAGCTCTGTATCAAGTAATGGTGGCCCTGTAAGTAAGCCCAGGTGCTTATGGGTAATCTTACTGTGAGAGGCCTAAATTCTTACATTTATCAATGCTGTAGTTATATTACCCTAAAGATCTCATATTTTACTTCAAGGGCAGAAGTTGACTAGACTTCTGTGAACCTCTCCTGTGCAATAATGATGCTGACTGTAGCTGGCTCTTTTGTATGTGTGATTAGCACTCTAAAATTCAATGCTCATACACACAAAAAAATGCTCCCTAAAATGGCATTCTCTAAAACACAATTGTTAACGATGCTAACTATTTTGGTGTATATGCTTGTATAATTCTGTTTTATGGCTATTCTCCTTAGCAGAAATAATTAGATAGGCTATGATACATGACATCCCGAACTATGCCTCCTTGTAATAGGCAAATCTATAAACGAGTACTTAATTTTCAAATTAGCGTGACAATTGATGCTTTCTGTAAAGCTTTATAAGTACTGTCTGCCGACATTCTGCAAAAGCATTTGTTCTCAACAGTTCCATCTCTGTTGAGCCTCATGATGTCTGATAACATTCCAGAGAAGCACAAAGGGACCCAACTTCACCCAGATCACAAACAATATGGGATCCATGTTTGCTTGATCCAAGAGCCACTCTATACATCTGAGCTGCTTAAAGTTGGCTGTAAAGGTCACTAACACGAAGTCTTTAATGTCCGTCAAGTGCCCTATTACACTGAAGTGCTAGCTCCACGCCTATCCCCACAGCTGCTGACATTACAGTCACAAGTGTATGCACTATATCCAGTAGCAAGGACTAATAACGTGGATGCAGTAGAGTCTTAGGTCACTTAGAAAACAAAAATAATACACACTTGTACAGAGGCAGAAAGGCCAAATATAAAGACAAAATTACAAATGAAGCCGGGCGGTGGTGGCGCACGCCTTTAATCCCAGCACTTGGGAGGCAGAGGCAGGTGGATTTCTAAGTTTGAGGCCAGCCTGGTCTACAAAGTGAGTTCCAGGACAGCCAGGGCTACACAGGGAAACCCTGTCTCGAAAAACCAAAAAACAAAAAAACAAAAAAACCAAAAAACCAAAAACCAAAAACAACAACAACAACAACAAAAAAAAACCAACCAAACCAAAAAAAAACAAATGAAAATGCCTCACGCGGTGAGGAACAAACACAAACTGCTCAGAGCCTGAGCCAGTGGCCTAAGAGACAGAATTCTTACCTCAAATGGGACAAGACATAGTTTACACTGTAGCCAAATATGTGGGACACAGATTCAAGTTATCCCAATTCTATCTTGCAATGTAGTAAAAGCTTCATGAAATTTTACAGTAAGAGAACCAAGAAAATCGTGGATCAAGACACCTCCCTAATACAATGGTGCAAACACCACGTGAGTGAGTTACAGGAAAGCAGGTAGGTCCCAGAGAGAGGCCTCAGGTGCTGTCCGAAGGGACCTTTAGCCTTTGGTTGGCAAAGGATCTACCTGATAGTCAGGATGATGTTAGGCACATGCAGAGAAGAGTAATATACAGCTATTAAGAGGACTGGCCAGAGCCGGGCGTGGTGGCGCACGCCTTTAATCCCAGCACTTGGGAGGCAGAGGCAGGCGGATTTCTGAGTTCAAGGCCAGCCTGGTCTACCGAGCAAGTTCCAGGACAGCCAGGGCTATACAGAAAAACCCTGTCTCAAAAAAAAAAAAAAAAAAAAAAAAAAGAGGGCTGACCATGGCCCAAGACACCCTGGTGCTGGAGTTGGAACCGTTCAACCTCCCATGTCACTGTCAACTTTTGTATCACAGCTCCTTGCAGGGACTCGCTTCATGATAGAAGAAATTGATAAATTTGTCAAAGAAAATGCTAAATCTAAAAAGTTTCTAACACAAAATATCTAAGAAATTTGGTACACTATAATAAGACCAAACCTAAGAATAATAGGAACAGGGAAAAAAGAGAAGATTCCCAGATCAAAGGCCCAGAAAATATATCTCAATAAAATCATAGAAGAACATTTTCCTAACCTAAAGAAACAGATGCCTATAAACATACAAGAAGCTTACAAAACATCTAATAGACTGGACCAGAAAGGAAATTTCTCCTATCATATGATAATCAAAACATTAAATGTATGGAACAAAGAAAGAATATTAAAAGCTGAAAAGGAAAGGGACCAAGTAACATATAAAGGAAGAACTATCAGAATTACACCTGACTTCTCAAGAGAGACTCTAAAAGCCAGAAGGCCCTGGGCAAATGTCTTGTAGACCCTAAGAGAACACAGAAACACAGAGTAATAATGAAACTAACTGACATTATGAGTCAACTGAACTTAACATATCTACGCAACATTTCACCCAAACAGAAAAGAATATACCTTCTTTTCAGTAACTCATGGAACCTTCTCCAAAACTGACCGCACACTCAATCACAAAACAAGCTCAACAGATACAAGAAAACTGAAATAATACCTTGTATCTTATCAGACAACCATGGATTAAAGCTGGATGTCAAGAATAATAGAAACACCAGAAAGCCTACATACTCATGGAAACCACACAACTCTCTACTCAATAATCTCTGGACCAGAGAAGAAATAAAGAAATCAAAAACTTCCTAGAATTCAGTGAAAATGAAGGCACAGCATACCTAAACATATGGGACACAATGAAAGCAGTGCTAAGAGGCGTCATAGCACTAAGTGCCTTCATAAAGAAATTGGAGATATCGTATACTAGCAACTTAACAGTACCCCTGAAAGCTCTAGAACAAAAAGAAGCAAGCCAACCCCAGAGGAGTAGATGTAAGGAAATAAACTCATGGCTGAAGTTAGAAACAAAGAGAACAATAGAAAGAATCAAGGAAACCAAAAAGCTGGTTCTTCCAGAAAATAAACAAGATAGACAAACCCTTAGCCAAACTTACTAAAAGGCAGAAAGGCAATACTGGAATTAACAAAGTCAGAAATGAAAAGGGGGAAATAACAACAGACACTGAGGAAACCCCAAGAACCATTAGGTCTTACATCAAAACCCTGTACTTCACAAAATTGGAAAATTTAAATAAAATGGAGATTTTTCTGGATAGATTACACTTACTAAATTTGAATCAAAATCAGGTAAACAATCTAAATTCTTCTATAACACCTAAAGAAGTAGAAGCAGTCATTAAAAGTCTCCCAACCAACAAAAGTCTAGGGCCTGGCAGTTTTAGCACTGAATTCTACAAGACTTTGAAAGAAGAGCTAATCCCAATACTTCCCAACCTATTCCACAAACGAGAAAACAGAAGGAACATTGCTCAACGATGAGGCCATAGTCAACCTGATACTTAAACCACACAAAGACTCAACAATGAAAGAGAATGTCATAATAATTTCCTTATGAACATTCATACAAAAATAGTAAAATACTCGCAAATCGAATATAAGAACACATCAAAAATGTCATCAACCATGATCAAGTAGGCTTCATCCCAAGGATGCAGGGATTTTTCAATATACAAAAATCTATCAAAGTAATCCATTAAATAAACAAACTGAAAAAAAAAAGCCATCTCATCAGACGCCAAAAAAAGCTTTTGAAAAATACAATACCCCTTCGTGTTAAAAGTCTTGGAGAGATAAGGGATCTCTCATATCTAACACAATCAAGGCAATAAGCAGTCAACACCAATAGCCAACATCAAATTAGACGGAGAGAAACTAAAGCAATTCTATAGAATCAGGGACAAAGCAAGGCTGTCCACCCTCTCCTTATCTCTTCAATATAGTACTTGAAGTTCTAGCTAGAATATTCAGACAACAAAAGGAGATCGATGGGATACAAATTGGAATGAATTATTGCTATCCACAAATGATATGATAATATACGTAAGTGACCCCAAAAAACTCAACCAAAGAATGCTAACAGATGATAAACACCTTCAGCAAAGTGGCTGGGTACAAAATTAATTAAAAAAATAGTATCCCTTTTATACAAATGATAAATGGGATGAGAAAGAAATTATGGAAACAACACACTTCATAATATAAAATATCTGGGTACAACTCTAACTGAGCAAGTGAAAGACCTGTATGACAAGAACTTCAAGTTGAAGAAGAATCTGAATATAGCAGAAGATGGAAAGATCTCCTATGCTCATGGATAGGCTAGATTAATGTAGTGAAAACAGCCACCTTACCAAAAGCAATTTACAGATTCCATGCAATTACCATCCAAATTCCAACACAATTTTTTTTAATGTTGATCATTTTCTTATTGTATTTTTCATAGGTTAAAAACTATACATGGGTTTTTATTAATTGTTCAATTGAAAATCCAACCTCTGATTCTCAAACTAAGGAAAACATGACTCTGCAGCCCCAAAGTTTTAGGTCAAAATACCAACTGTCAGAAAAAAATTTAAAGCAGTAAGTTAAACTTGTATTATTTTTCCAAAATTATTGAGAACAGAGTAGTTTTCTTTTTTTTTAATTTTATTTTATTTGTGACTAAATTCTCTCTTTGATCATAGTAACCGTGGCCATAGATAGGCATGCTAATTTGAGCTAATGTTTCATTCTGCTAATTTAACTTATTTATTTTATTTGTTTACATTTTAAATGTTGTCTGCCTTCCCAGTTTCCCCTCCACAACTTCCCCATCCCATTCCTCCATCCCCTTTGCTTCTATGAGAATGCTCCCTCACCCCCACCCCGATTCCTGCCTCACTGCTCTAGCATCTCTTTATGCTGGGGCATCAAGCCTCCATAGGACCAAGGGCCTCCCCTCCCATTAATGCCAGATAATGCAATCCTCTGCTACATATGTAACTGGAGCCATGGGTCCCTCCATGTGTACTCTTTGGTTGGGGGTTTAGTCTCTGGGAGCTCTGGGTGGTCAGGTTAGTTGATATTGTCGTTCTTCCTATTGGGTTGCAGTCCCCTTTAGCTCTTTCAGTCCTTCCCCTAACTCTTCCACTGGGATCCCTGGGCTCAGTACGATGGTTGTCTGTGAATATCTGCGTCTGTATTGGTCAGGTACTGGCAGAGCCTCTGAGGGGAGAGCTATACCAGGCTCCTGACACAATGGTCTTACTTGGTAAGAAGGCATTTCTCCTCTCTATACAATCTGTGTAATACATCTTATTCAGGACCATTGTACTGTGTTTCCTTAAACTCTCTCAGGTTTTCACAGCTATAGAAATGAAAGCTCAATCCGGGCACCTTCCCTGCCAGAGGAGAGGTGTCCGCCCAGCCCGGGAGGGTGTTGCTGGAGCATCTGCGGGAGACATCTTGGTTCCTGGACTCCACCAAGACTAGTCTGCGCAGGTGAGAGTGTGTTTCCTGTCAGCAAGCACTTGGCATCAGCAATAGTGTTTGTGTTTGGTGTCTGCAGGTGGGATGGATCCCTAGGTGGGGCAGTCTCTTTATGGCCTTTCCTTCCATCTCTGTTCCATTTTTTTGTCTCTGCATTTCTTTTAGAAAGGAACAATTTTGGGTTAAAACTTATGAGACAGGTGGGTGGCCCCATCCCTCAACTGGGGGTCGTGACTATCTACTGGAGATGGTCTCTACAGGTTCTATCTTCCCTTTGTTGGGTATTTCAGCTAACCAACACAATTTTTTACAGCCCTTAAAAGAACAGTACTCAACTTCGCATGTAAAAACAAAAGCCCAGGATAGCTAAAATAATCCTGTACAATAAATGAATTTCTAGAGGTACTAATATCCCTGATTTCAACCTGTACTACAGAGCAATAGTAATAACAACTGCATGGTATTGGTATACAAACAGACAAGCTGATCACTGGAATTGAATTGAAGACCAACACCTACAGAAATTTGATTTTGGACAAAGAAGCCAAAATAATACAATGGAAAAAAAGAAAGCATCTTCAAGAAATGGTGTTAATCTAATTGGATGTCTGCAGGTAGAAGAAAGCAAATTCATCCATATTTATCACTCTGTACAAAACTCAAGTCCAAGTGGGAAATAGCTTTGAATGCATTGGTACAGGAGACAACATCTTGAATAGAACATCAATAGCTTAGGTACTAAGATCAACAATTAATAAATGGGGTCTCATTTAGAACTTCTGGAAGAAAAAGGACACCATCAACAGGACAAAACAGTAGCCCACAGATGGGGAAAGATCTTCAGCAACCCTATATCCAACAAAGGACTAATATCTAAAAATATAAAGAACTTAACAAGTTAGACACCAACAAGCCAAATAACCCAATCAAAAAAATGGGTATAGAGCTAAACAGAATTCTCAACAGAGGAATCTCTAATGGCCAAGAAACACTTAAAGAAATGATCAGGTGTCCTTAGTCACAAAGGAAATGCAAATCAAACTGACTCTGAGATTCCATCTTACACCCATCAAAATGGCTAAGGTCAAAAACTCACGTGACAGCACATGCTGGTGAAGATATGGGACAAGCCTAACACTCCTCCATTGCTTGTGGAAATGTAAACTTGTACAACCACTCTAGAAATCAATTTGTCCGTTTCTCAGAAAACTGAAAATAGTTCTACCTCAAGACCCAGATATACCAACCACTCTTGGGCACATATCCAAAAGATGCTCCACTATGCCCTACTGACACGTCTTCCACTATGTTCACAGCAGCTTTATTCGTAATAGCCAGAAACTGGAAACAACCCAGATCCTCCTCAGCCAAAAAGTGGATAAAGAAAATGTGGTTCATTTACAGAATACTACTCAGCTACTGAAAACAAGGACGTCATGAAATTTACAGGCAAATGGATGGAATTAGAAAATATCCAAAGTGGGGTAACCCAAGCCCAAAAGGCTTGAATCTCAATCAAAAGGGGAATAAAATAGTCATCAGAGGCATATGGAAGGAGGGAATTCAGTGGGAGAGGGGATGGGGAGGGGACTGTGGGAGGATCAGGTTCACATGTGGGAGAGAGTAGGAGAGAGGTTCCTGAATGGAAATCTGTAGCTGGCAATGGGGGAGGTCATTTCTAGGATGTGCCTGAGACCTGGGGTTGGAGAGATTCCCCCGTATCTTTTAGTTGACTCCTTAGGGTGTGACTCTAGTTGAGACTCCTTGAAATGAGGGATATGAAACCTGAAGTGGGCACCTCCAGTGTTGCAGGGGCCGGGGTGGTGGTGGCAGGGAAATGATGGTAAAACAGATGAGATCCCCTGATATGACAGTGTGGCCCATGGTGACTCGCCCTATTCCCACCAAGTAGAAACACCCAGAGACACTCAAATGTGGTTAAGGAGAAACTGGATTCCTCTACCTCCTGACCCTATTCTCTAATAAAAACTATTTGGCTTATTTTGGTCAGTTTTACCACAAAACTGGTACCTGGCATACACTTGCTCTTGCTGCCCCTGCTGCTGCTACCTTGTTATCTCCATCGCAGGCTGAGGAAGGCCAGGTTTCTGGCACCCATCCATGAACATTCCAAAGCCTGATGCTGTGGAAACTGCAGAAAAACACCAGGAACATCACTCAACACAGAACAAGGCTTGCAGCCAGCCTCACCTGCAGGGTCCTAGGAAAGGACCACCTTTTTGGGCACAGACACCATGGGTGGAAGAGAGGCACACAGGTGATGTTTCCTGGCTCAGGCCATCTCGAAGGAGTGGTCAGTTATAGGGTTATACACAATTGGTCTTTTTGTAATTCTTACCAAAACCCCGTTTTCAGGTCTCCTTGATGGAAGAGGCTCCTGCTGACTGACAGAGAGGTAGGGCCAGACCCACAAGTGCATGAGAGGAACAACTAAAAGTGTCTGCTGATCCCAGGAACACCCAGGATGTTTTACTGATTCCTTGTAGGGAAAGAGTGTCTGAGGCAATTTGGAGATTTTATTGAGGGTGATACCTCTCTGTCTTGGCAGGAGCCAAAGTGTTTCTCAAGTCGACCCCCTCCATTTCCTCCACTTGCTGTGAGCAAGAAGAGAGCTGGTGTTACTGCCCGCTTAGCCACCGAGCTATGGACACCACCTCCCCAGTAGGAAGACTCAAGAGAGACTGCCGCCTGCAAGAGCCAGACATACAGAACAGTGCCAGTTACTTTGTGGGCTCTTTATGTAGGCACCACACACAGCAGTGACACTACCACATGCCTGCAGAACTGAAATCATTTTCAAAGGACCCAGAGTTTGAAAGTCAAGTGGTTGCCTATTTTAGGCATTGTGTGTCTGGGTGAAGATCAACCACCTGGGATGAGGACAGAGAGATGGGTACCATGCTGTGCCTGCAGAAGTGTTACCAAGAGTGTCACACACAGCAACCTGGACCAACCATCTCTATGTGGTATACAAAGATTATTATTTTATTTTCAAAACCAGTTTTATTGTATATTTAGGCCACCAAATGCCACCACTTTTTCTCAATACATTACCTCATCATACCAGTAGCCCAGGTGACCAGAACCTGGGTTATTCACAATAATCCACCACACTCATAGCCTGCAGTGCATCTCTGACTTCTTCCTGCTACACACTGCCTCATTTCCATCCTTAGGTCAACATCAAGTTAGCATCTCGTGTTAGGTTCCTGTACCTGATATTTTCCTCCTTTTGTGGCTTCCTATGCTCAGCACATTTCTCTCACATTTTACCCATTTTGATATAAATGTCAGGATCTCTTTGTACTTTCTCTGAAGCAGGTTGCTGTTGTGAAGTGCAGGCTGGCCAGTCACTTGCAATCCTGGGTGGTGTGATGACAGATTTCCACCTCTTGTATTTTTAGGCCTAACCCCAAAAATTCTTCTTCCTAGACATATGGGTGTCTTGGGTTTCCAAACCTAATTATGCAGGTGTTAACGTCCCCTACCCAGGATAATGGGACTGTAGGTAGAACCAGAAAGGAAGAACTGTAATGGTGTTTGTCTACCAGACAGTTGAAACAAAGCATCTAAAATCCTATGGGGCTCTTTCCACCAGCTGAGCAAGATGCCCAAAGGGAAGAAGGTCAAGAGGAAGAAGGTGGCCCTAGCCCCCAGTGTCGTCAAGAAACAGGAGGCCAAAAAGGTGGTCAATTCTTTGTTCGAGAAGAGGCCCAAGAACCTTGGCACTGGGCAGGACATCTAGCCCAAAAGAGATCTGACACGCTTCATCAAATGGCCCCGCTACATCAGGCTGCAGTGGCAAAGAGCCATCCTCTATAAGCAGCTCAAAGTCCCTCCTGCCATTAACCAGTTCACCCAGGCCCTGGACAGGGAAACAGCTACTCAGCTGCCTAAGCTTGCTCATAAGTACAGACCAGAAACAAAGCAAGAGAAGAAGCAAAGGCTACTGGCCTGTGCTAAGAAAGCTGCTGGCAAAGGGGATGTCCCAACTAAGAGACCACCTGTCCTCCGAGCAGGAGTCAATACAGTCATCACCTTGGTGGAGAACAAGAAGGCTCAGTTGGTGGTGATTGCCCGTGATGTAGACCCCATTGAGCTGGTGGTTTTCCTGCCTGTTCTGTGTCAAAAGATGGGGGTGCCCTACTGCATCATCAAGGGAAAGGCTAGGCTGGGGCATCCACAGGAAGACATGCACCACTGTAGACGTCACACAGGTTAACAAGGGTGCTCCGGTGAGCTGGTGGAAGCTATAAGAACCAATTATAATGACAGACATGATAAGATCTGCCACCACTGGGGAGGCAACGTCCTGGGTCCTAAGTCTGTGGCTCGCATTGCCAAGCTGGAAAAAGCAAAGGCTAAAGAACTCGCCACTAAATTGAGTTAAATGTACACTAAGTTTTCTGTACATAAATATAATTACAAAATTTTTAAAATGCCTATAGGATATGATGAAGAGAGGGATGTTATAGCTGTGTCTACATAAAAAAAAATCAGATCTAACAGAAATAACTTGATGACACATCATGAGAACATGTCAGACACAGAAGCAGTAGACGAGGAGAAAGAAAATCTGAGCAGAAATAGTATAGATACAATACAAATAATTAATGCAACAGTGAGTTGCATGATGAACAAAACACACTCTTAAGCCAACTAACTAAATCAGAGAGAAGACTCAATAAAATTAGAAGTCAATAGAGATACTACAACAAATATCAGTGGAGTTCAGAATGTCACAGGACGTATTCCACCAAACTTAAAAATCTAAAAGAAATTGATGCATTTCTAGACACACTTGAGACCAAAGTTAAATCAAGTTGAAATTAATAATTTCAATAGTTCTACATCCAGTAGTGAGAATTGCCCACTAGTAAAATATTTTAAAGCTCCAGACTAGACAGATTGTAGGAGGCTACCAAATTGCCTTTATGAAGCCAATAATACCCTGATACAAAACCCAGAGCTGCCTCAAAGGGGTATCCAGAGAGAAAAATAGGGGCAATAGCCAGCAGGAAAAGGAGACAAAAGGAATAGCTGTTATTTTCTGTTACAGCTTTGTTTATTTGGTTTATGGTTTGTGTGCCATTGAGATGAGGTCTAACTGGCCTTGAACGTGTAATGATCCTACTGAGGGCTGGAATTAAAGCAGGTGTACACTAATAGAAAGGCCATTTTTGCAGCTCTGACGGCAACTTGGATAGAGCTCTGCTCACTTGTTAAGATCAACAACTCCTGCTGTGTGATGAGCTTGGATGAACAGAGTCTGGCTACAATCAATGACACTCAGGAGAGCCAGCCCTGCACCAGCAAGGTCCCCAGTGTCTCAGGAATCTTCACATTGACTTAGCCTCTCTTTTTACCAGCCTTTCCATTCTAAACCCCACTATACTGAAAGCTAGTTCCTATGAATTTTGTTTTGTTTTGTTTTCTGGTTTTGGTTTTGTTTGTTTTGTTTTTTGTTTGAGACAGGGTTTCCCTGTATAGCCCTGGCTGTCCTGGAACTCACTCTGTAGACCAGACAGGCCTTGAACTCAGAAATCTGCCTGCCTCTGCCTCCCAACTGCTGGGGTTAAAGGCGTGCGCCACCACTGCCTGGCTACAAGTTTTTTTGTTTTTTTGTTTTTTGTTTTTAATGAGAATCTTTAAGTGGCCTTAAATAGAGCCATGTACTGGCTGACAGTGTTCTCTGTCAGGGCTGGGGACACTCAGGAGCACCCACTGGTGTCCTCTCTCCTTTGTGCTTTGCTATCTCTCTGACTTCCTTCACTATTGTCTTAGTCAGGGTTTCTATTCCTGCACAAACATCATGATCAAGAAGCAAGATGGGGAGGAAAGGGTTTATTCGGCTTACACTTCCATACTGCTGTTCATCACCAAGGAAGTCAGGACTGGAACTCAGGTAGGTCAGAAAGCAGGAGCTGATGCAGAAGCCATGGAGGGATGTTCTTTACTGGCTTGCTCAGCTTGCTCTCTTATAGAACCCAAGACTACCAGCCCAGAGATGGTCCCACCCACAAGGGGCCTTTCCCCCTTGATCACTAATTGAGAAAATGCCTTACAGCTGGATCTCGTGGAGGCATCTTCCCCAACTGAAGCTCCTTTCTCTGTGATAACTCCAGCCTGTGTCAAGTTGACACCCCAAACCAGCCAGTACAACTTTTAAAGACAATTATAAAGAAATAAGGAAGGGTTGTGGATGGGGCTCAATAGTCTAGACTGTTCCCTAGCATGTATGAGGCCTCAGGTTCAATCCCCCGCAGCCCATAAACTGGGTATGACATTTGTAGCACATGCTGTAATGCCAGCACGTACTAGGTGGTGGCAGAAGATCAGAAGTTCAAGGTTATCGCTGACTATACAGAAAGTTTGAGGTCAACTTGGGCTACGTGAGACCCTATCTCAAAAAACAAACAAGAAAGAAAGAAAGAAAGAAAGAAAGAAAGAAAGAAAGGAAGGAAGGAAGGAAGGAAGGAAGGAAGGAAGGAAGGGAGAAAGAAAGGAAAGAGAGAACGAAAGAAAGACAGAAAAAAGATAAAGAGAGAAAGAGAGAAAGAAAGAGGAAGAGATAAAGAAAGAGAAAGCAAGAAAAAGAAAGAAAAAAATAATTTTCCATAGCAAAACAAATAGTTTCTTCCAAAGTCCAGAGGAGATAGGAGTTTGCCTAAAATAAATAAGCTAGGTTAGCATCTGCCTGAACTAGAGTCTAGTAACTTTTTTTTTTTAAGACAAACACAGGCATTTAACTCCCAGGAACCTGGGTGGGGAACATGGCCTATGATAGGTTTTTCCCATCAGTTGGCAGTGAGAAGGGTGAGCCTCTCAGAGACACACATGGACAAGATAGGGCTCTGATCTTACCCATGGTGCTTCTGAGTCCAGCATATCCTGCCTTGAAACAGGAAGGTCAGAGCAAAAACACTGAGGGACACTCTCCCATGTATGGGACAGTCAAATGTCCAGTCCCTGAACGATGCAAAGACTTCACAAACAACTCCCAGGAGCAGCCACGGCAGGCTGCAGCAAGTACTTTAGGAAAGCGGGTGTGAATTTCCCAGGCAGAGCTCAGCGGGGCAGGAGTCCAGCATTATCAGATGGGTATATTTACTCAGGGGGTGTTTATAAAGCAAACACACTCATAACCACCACCCAGAGTAAGAAAAGACACACTGACAACATGTCCAAGAGGTCTCACTGTGGCATCCTTGGCAAAAGCGATGGTTATTACTCTATGATGCAGTGTTTGAGGTGTCCTTTGAAGATGGTAAAATGTCTTTCAAATGGCTTTAAGACATTTTCTGGCCTCAGTATTTATAGGGGTTCCCTTGGAAAGTGATATTTCTCTTGGAAATCACAAAGCACGGTGTAATGAAGACTATTATATTTGATTTTTTCCTTCATAATTGTAACTCAAAGGTTAATCATCCAAGCATATCCCATAATCATAGCTTCCTGGAAGGCAAGTGTGGAAGAACCGCTTATGTGCAGAAGTTCACGACCAGCCTTGTCAACATGCTAAGTCACAGAGCCTTGAAAAGAAAACTTTACTCAGACACTTCAGTTCCATACAATCCACATACATGTTTTAACATGTCATAAATTTGATAGATACATGTCTAAATCTATTTTGAATTCTATCACAAATTTTGCACAATGCAAATCAGTGTCTGACCAAAGAAAATTTCAATCTTCTATAAAGTTTTATGAAACCCACACAAAATACTGAATACCTTTTAAAACCATAGTGGGCTAGAATCCAGTCAAAGTGACACTTTCACAGATGAAGACTCTGGTATCAATAAAAGCAACAGTTCTCATCTCAAAGGAATAAAAGCCATGGTTTATTCTATAGCCAAAGGTGAATGATCACGTCCTAGGAATACAGATTTGGGTCTCCCCAAATACCATATTCTGATGAAGCATCAACTTACAAAATTTTCAGTAAGAGAACAAAAAAGCCATAAATCAAGATATTTTTTAAAAATACATTGGTGGACACATAAGGTAGGCAGGTCATAGCAAGATAGAAAGGACTCTGAAATAGACCTTGGATGTCAACACTCTTAGCCCTTTTATTGGTGGATGATTAGGGTTTGTTAAGCTAATGCATTCCCAGAATGCATTTTATGTTAGTCATAGGATGTTAGGTCTGATTAAAGGAGGTAAGGAATGGCTACTCAGAGGCTTCAAGAAAGCTTGAGATAAATTATAATTAGGCTCTGGACTTGTACACCACAACCTCTGTATAACACTGGAGTTCTAATCAGTCAGTCAGCCTTTGCAGACACAACTCTTTTCCAGGAATTCTGATTCCGGTTCCCCCATTGGCCAAGCATCAAATTTTGTCCATGTTGAGGATATATATTATTATTAAAGGTTATAATGTTTCACCTAGCTAGGAAGGCTCATTTCTAGGATCTGACAGAAATGAGGGTGAACACTGGGCAAGAGAGCAATGGAACAGCTGGCAAAGCCATTAGGAAACTCCTGGAACATATCAGAAGTATTAGCCTTCACTCTGGACAAAACACAAAAGGCAAAATACTAAGAGGAACCACTTCAAGAAAGCACCAGAAAGTATGCACAAAGCAGGAGGATTCTGGAAGTGACAAATAGTCACAGGGGCACCGAGGGGTCCCCACCTTCACAGCAGCCAGAATATTGATAGAAAACCAGTCTTAGGTGTATAATACCTATAATCCCTGCACTTGGGAGTTGGGGGGCAGAAGACCTGTAACTTCAAGACAAGAAAAACTGTTTCAAAAATGGGGGAGGGGGGACAGCAAAGCAGGAGACATGATTCAGCAGTTTAAGTCACTGGCTGCTTTTGCCGAGGACCTGGGTTCAGCTCCCAGCACTCATATGGAGGATTTCAGCCATCTGTAGCTAGTTCTAAGGGATCCAATGCTCTCTTCTGGCCTCTGCATCACTAGGCATACAAAGGCTTGCAGCTTGTCGCCTGAGATTCTGGCCCTCCTCTCATCAGGCAGGTAGAGGTTATAGCCCTTCCTTCCTCAACAATAACAGTAATAACACTCATCTGGACCATCAGCGGGACCCATGGAGGACTCTGGAAGGCAGATGTGGCTGGCTGCTGAGGGCTGATGGCACAATGGAGGATATGTCTCCAGCTCTATGCTTCCCAGAGACCTTTAAAAACATGTCGTGGGACAGTTCTAAGTAGGTGGGAAGAGGTAGGAGTATCCTGGTACAGATGGTTTTGAGAGCTGCAACACAAAACAGTAAAATGAGACAGCTGTGACCCCATTCCTTACATGTAGTCCCTGAGCGGTGCACCACAATAGCCTCTGCACCATAAAAGCTGTCAAAGCAGCCACAGGCCCCTCCTTGCCACCCAGCTTATGGCTGCTGCAGTACAATGCCCCACAGGAGTCTTTAGAGCTGCTGGGGTGTCAGAATGCCGCCTGTGGGCCGCTCAGGGGAGGAGAAACGAAGGGGCTTAGGCTGTGTTTCTTCCTTGCTGCTGGAGTGGGTGCCAGGCCTCCGACACACCACTCAGTGAAGGCAAAACCCAGTCTAAGATAGGGTCCCTGCCCGTGTTTCTCTGGGTGAAAACAGCAGGGGTTGGGATGGAGTCTGTGGTTCTCAGATTCCTGTGCACCCAGATGTCGCTGGGAACCGTCAGGAGTTGAGAAAGGTGGTTCCCATCCTCTGCCAGGGACCATGAGGAGCTGGGAATGGAAGCCTGGGCTTGGGATGAGCCCAGGACATGTGTGGAATCCAGCTTAGCTCTGAGTGCCAGAAGTATAGAAGGGCACCACCTCCTGAGGTGGTTCTTGATGGAGGAGACGGTCCTTGCTTGTCCAAACTGTTTCCTTCATGGCAGATGAGGATAAACCAGAGATTAAATACCTTTGCAGAAAGGGAAGCTCACTGGCTAAACCCTCCGGGCCTATCTAGATACCTCACTGGCATGGAGAATTCTAGGTTTTCATGCTACGTGACTGTCACAGTCCTCTTGGTGGGGTGCTGTGGTCATGTGCTCCAGGACAGGAACCTGGCTGGGAGCTGGTCTGCACTCCTGCTGTTCTCAATTATGACATTTATTTGGGTTAGCAGCTTGCTACAACCTTACCAGTTCTGTCTGGTGGCATGGCCCACTGCCCCACACAGGAGCTGCCCAAAACAGCGGCTCCGGTGAAAGGGCAGATCTCTGCAGCTTTGCAGCCTCCAAGGCTGTCTGTGGTGGTACGTCTCCTTTCTCGCCTCAGAGCAGTCCACAGAGACAGACACCTTTCCTGCCTCTGCCTTGGCAGCACGAGGTGATCCACCGCAGCAACCCCTTCTTCCCTGCCTCAGCCCATAGCTTTTGTGAAACCACCGCCCCACAGGAGCCCTACAGTGGCAGCAGCTCCCTTCCAGTCTCCCCAGCAACCCCACAGAGATGGTGTCTCAGCAAAAGCCAGCTGCTGCCTGAAAGGACTTCACACCCTAACCCATGGGCCAGATGCAGGGAAAAGGTGTGTGTGTGTGTGTTTGTGTGTGAGAAAAAGCCACCAATCCCTGAGCAGGAAAACCTACAAATCCCTGAGCCTCCCCTCACCAACCTCTCCAAGCTCAGGACTTGAAAATCCTCACTCTGGAAATCTCTGCCCTGAGAAGCTCCGCCCCCTCATAAATCCTATATGGTAAGCACCGCCCCTTTGCCAAGTTCCTTGATGTTCATGACCTGAAAGCAGAGGGCAGCCATCCCTGGACCCTCCACTAACTCTCTTTCCTGAGATTCCCTGCCTGCTGTGGCTATTCTGGGAGAAGAAAACCAACAGTGAAGAGAAGCGGTGAAGAGTAGGAGAGGGGCTCCTGAGCCCCTGAGCTCCTCAGCTCTGCAGAGGAGGCTCTCCCCTGGGAGCTGCAGTTTCTGCTGAGGAGGCTTCCTCTTAGAGCTCTATGTTTCCTGGGTCCCCTAGGTTTCAGGAGACCCTTCCCTTGGGACACTGTCCCACCTCAGAGCTGTGTGGTTCCTGAGCTTCTGAGTCCCAGGTTACCTTCCATCCAAGCAGAAACACTTACGCTACACAGAAGGCCTCTAGCCACCATGCTCCTCTTCTCCCACTGAGGCCAAACAAGATAGCTGAGTTAGGGGAAAAATGTCCACAGACAGGCAACAGCTGTAGGGACAGCCCTGCTCTAGTTTGGGGCCCACATGAAGACCCAGCTGCACATCTTCTGTGTGCAGGGAGGCCTAGGTCCAGCCTGTGTATGCTCTTTTGCTAGTAGTTCAGACACTGAGAGACCCGAAGGGTCTAGGCTAGTTGATTCTATTGGTATTCCTGTATAGTTCCTATCAAGACAACTATTAAAAAACAAAACAAAAAAAAGGGCCTCAAGCATTCTCTTATAATAACTTAGACCAACAGATAAACACAGCAACTGAAAATAAGAAAATACTAAAATCTTGAGACCCACAAAGAGAAAGACTTACAAACCCTGTATATAAATTTTGTATCTATCTTTAGATGGTCCTAAACCCTGCCTACCCGGAGCAGCTCCCAACACTCAGCTGAGGATAAAACCTGAAATGAACGTGAGCTACTGCACAGTATGCAGTTTCCAGCCCGAGGCCGCCTTCCCGAGGAAATGAAAAATCAATGTGCTTCAAGAAATTCTAAGAGAACCTACAACATCTACATTGTGCATTTCACAATTCAAGACATAATTCAACATCTGCCACAGAAATTAAGTCGACAAACAGACCAGACCAAACCAAAATCCCCAAAAGCACTCTCAAGAAAAATACACCCAGAGAACACCCCTAGAAGGTCCAGAGGTCGGACCGAGTGGTTTTCAGCCCGTCTGCCACTGTGAACACTCAGGGGTGTGGAAGACAGGTTCTGCGTGTGAACCTTTCTCTGCTAAGACCAGGAACCTTAGCAGAGAAACCATTTTGAAAGGACCAGATGGAAGTTCCAAACTGAAAGCCAAGTGTCTGCAACTAAAACCTCGTCTGACTGCTTAGCAACAGCATGGAGATGGAGGAGGCAGAAGCAGGGACTTCATTTCATAAGGGGAGAGGCTGCCCAGTCTTGAGAATAGGGAAAGAGATCTAAGGCATGTGTGCACACATGTGCACACACACAGAGATGTATACGTCCAACAACGATAATTAAATAAATTAAATAGTTAAAGCAAAAGAGGCCATCATTTGAAAGAGAGCAAGAGGGGAGTTGCACTGGAGTGTTTGGAAGGAGCAAAGGAAAGGGGGAAATGAGGCAATTCTAATCTTAAAAAATATAATAAAAAAAAAGAAAAGCCCCAGAGCTGAAGAGATGGCATAGCAGCCAGCAGCACTGACTGCTCTTCCAGGTTCAATCCCAGGATCCACGTAGCAGTTTACAACTGTCCCTGACTCCAGTGCTGGGCATCTGATGCCCTCTTATGGCTTCCACAGGCAATGCACGCATGTGGTTCACAGACGTGCATGCAGGCAATATACCCACACACTTGAAACATTTTTTTTTTAATTTAAAAAAAGAAGAAGCCTCAAGACTAAAGAGTTAATTTCAAAGGCCCCAAACACAAATGCTAATAGAGCCTTTTCCCTATATGACCTATGTTTCTACACATCTTGCTCTTCTGAGTGGTTTGTTTTGTTTTGTTTTAGTCAACTGACCTTAAAGGTTGAGGGAGAAAAACAGAATGGGGCCTGGGAGGCTTTCTGAAATCTTGCCTCACGGCATGCAGGTCCTGGGATCGCCCCTCAGCACATGACTGAAATCTGGCAGAACATTTTCATAAACAAAACTAACATTTTTTTATGGAGGCAGATCCTGAGTACATTCCTAAGCACTGATGGATGGAGTCTTACAGGGGAGGCATCATGACTGTGGCCAACTGACAGGTGAAGAAAACGCAGCAGGCAGACGCAAGCAATTTGCCCAATGCTGTGGCAGAGCAAACCCTCTAGCTGTCTGAAAAGTTGTTAGCAGGCCGGAAAGATGCTTCAGTGGGTAAGAGACTTAGCTCTGCTAAAATAAATAAATAAATAAAATAAAAAATAAAAATAAAAAAAGGTGTGGCCTAAAAGCACAGACACAGTTCTGGGGTTCACTGGCCAGCCAGTCAAGCTAGGAATAAACCAAAAGCCACCAGTGAGCTCCAGATTCAATGAGAAACTCTGTTCTATGGGAGTAAAGCGACAGGTAGAGCAGGATACCCCATGTCCTCCTCCTCCTAGGGCCTCACTCACATGTGCACGTGTGCCATTGACGTCACCACACACACACACACACACACACACACACCCACATGCTCTTACACCACTGCTTTCCCACTGGCTTTGCTGTAGATGTCTCTAACTTGCTAAAGAAGTTGCCTTCTACAGACCTCCCCTGTCCCCTACAGGAAGCTGTTTGTCTCTACTTCCCTGTTCTCCAGAGAGGAGTAGCCTTCAGCTTATCTTCTCCTGATGGGGAAAATTATGTCCTTTGTAACTGCACTGGAGCCAATCCAGAGAAAAGAAGCTAAAAAAAGATGTGAGTTCTAGAACTTTCTAATCAGAAACCTTTCTTTAGATTCACAGAGCCGGGAAGCCCCAGTAGCTTAGAGAAAACAGCGTTGCCTGGTATCAGAAAAGCAGACCTCCCCACGTTTCTAAGCGCCCTCGTGTTAACCTACCTTCCTGACTCCCTTTGCAGGCCTTGCATCTACCCATAACACCCCAGCAAGGTGGTCTTTGTTGGCCACAGGCTCCACGATGGCTGTCCTAGTTAGGGTTTCTATTGCTGTGATAAAATCATGACCAAAAGCAAGTTGGGGAAGAAAGGGTTTATTAGGCTTACACTTCCAAATTGAAGGAAGTCGGGGCAGAAATGCAAATAGGGCAGAACCCTGGAGCCAGAAGCTGATGCCCAGGCTATGGAGGGGTTCTGCTTACTGGCTTGCTCCCGGGGCTTGCTCAGCCTGCTTTCTTATAGAACCCAAGATCACCAGCTCAGGGATAGCACCACCCATATGGGCTGGGCCCTCCCCCAATCAATCACAAATTAAGAAAATGCCTTAAAATTGGATCTTATGGAGACATTTTCTCAATTAAGGTTTCCTCTTTTCAGATAACTCTGGCTTATGTCAAGTTGACATAAACTAAAGAGCATACTAGCTTTCTAAATAAGTCTTTTTCTTTGTCCAAATAACTGGTCCCTTCAGTGGTTGGCTTTTTCCAGTGGCAAGAAACATGGGTCTTGGCTATAAGGATATAGAGCTGATTAAATGAGTCCTAACTCCAGTTATAAAACAAACATTAAAAAAAATATTTCCTCATTCCTACCAACAGTACACACACATTAGGAATGTTTAGTAGCTAAATAAATGTTTCAGAGTTGGAGAAATGGCTCAGCAGTTAAGAGTGCTGGCTGCTCTTCCAGAGGACCAAGATTCTATTCACAACATCCACATGGTGGCTCACAACTCACTAACAACTCCTAACTCAAGTTCCAAAAGGATTTAATGCCTGCTTTTGGCCTCCACAGCACTGGGCACAAGACTGGTGCACAGACATGTGTATGCAGGCAAAACACCCATGCACATAAAATAACATTTTAAATTAAAAATATTTCCATGAGCCCAGCAGTGGTGGCGCATGTCTTTAATCCCAGCACTCGGGAGGCAGAGGCAGGCAGATATCTGAGTTTAAGGCCAGCCTGGTCTACAGAGCTAGTTCCAGGACAGCTAGGGCTATACAGAGAAATCCTGTCTGGAAACAAACAAAGTTTCTATTAAGTGCAGGGACCTCATATCCAAAATATATTGGAATATTATCTCTTTTATTTCCCTACCAAATAGGAAGTCTTAATATCATAGAAGAATCTGTCTTAGTACCCCTAACTACAGGGAAAGAATATTAATGTCAACGGTCCTCCAAATTAAGAAGAAAAGTTTCATGCAAGCACCTCACTCTACTCATAAAAAAACAAACAAAACAAAACAAAACAACAACAACAACAAAACCCCCCACTAAGAAGCTTTCTCTTCACCAGAACTTGGGTGTAGGTTTGTTTCACATTAGTTATATAGAAAGGAAATAAGAGAAGAAAATAGCATAGCCTATAAAATCTAATCAGAAAACCCCAGGAATATTCACATTCACACAGTCTTCGAGTAGTTTTTCTAACTTCCTATCTGAAATTCCAGTCATGCAATTGGGAGCCTGAGGCATAGCGTACACTGTTGATCATTTTGCTTGCACAAACAGTCCAAAGAATCCGAGGAGAACTAATATTTTGGATTCTTACTTCTAAAGACTGAGGCCTGCTGTGAGAGTCAAAACCAACAACTGGAAGGTTCCAAAGGGATTCAGAGTTCCCCCAATTAGTCATCCTACATGCAGATAAACACAACCAGACAAGGCACCAGGCAGAGGCGATCGCTGGATTCCTCTACTGAAAGGACATGCCAAACACAATAACCTAAAAAGTTATCATCTGGGGCTGATGTGGAGTTTCCTCTTAGTCAAGCAGGAATCCAGAACCAGTGAAAATGAGACTTGGGCTGGAAACATTTCGGAGTGACTCACGGAGGGCCTCAACATCTAAAGAGACTACAGAAGTTTCTAGTATCACACTGACAGAAGGCCCAGCAGGAGACAGCGGAGCATCTTAGGGATATTGTAAATACTGCACAAGGTACCTGGTTCCTTGGGGCCAGGAATAAATTACCCAGTGAAAACAAATTCATTCAGTGAGAAAAAATCACCAGGAACCAGTAGCCAAGTACAGAAAAGGAACGTGATGGAAGAGCTGACTGCCAGGAAGTAGAACAGCTCAGGCTCATACCCGTCCAGAGGGAAGCACGCATAGCCGGCCTAATACGCTCTGCCATTCTACGTACAGCCGGCCTAATACGCTCTGCCATTCTATGACGCTAACTGAAGAGTATGTTCAAAACACTCACTCCCACTCTAAGTCACAGACAGTCAGCACTTTACAACTTTTAGGCTGCCTCATCCGTTATCTTGGAAACTTTCCCCTTGAGAGATAAGGCAAGAGAGGCACAGGCGGGTGGATTCTCCTTATTTCATGAAATGAGCTGAACCAAAGTAGCACCATCACTGTTCCATGAAGATGTTGGGCCTGATGGTCCTCGCCTGTGATCTCAGCACAGGAGGCTGAGGCTGGAGGACCTAGCTAAGGAAAACTGCATCTTCAACATGGATCCCAATGGTACCACAGATGGTTCGTTTGTTTACCTACTCTCTGTGGTGGCTGTACAGCTATCAAGTCACCTGCCAAAGCATGTCTTAGGACATGACCCCGTCCTTTCGCAAACCTATACAGCAGCATGGCCAGTCAAATGCCTCGCCCCCACCTCTACCACAGCCACTTTAAGGTCAGTCTCCTCTCTCCATTGGGGACTAGAGGTTCAGCTTCTGCCCTTGAACTTTCTGAAGCCAGCTTTGACAGAAAACCAGCTTTCTGCTCCTTTCTGCTCCCAGTCCAGGAAGTCTGGACTCAAGTGTGGAGGTGAAGGCAGAAATCTGGTCTAGAGTATCCGTATGTACAAAGTAAAGTGTGAACACAGCCAAAAGCAGGCGAGCAGTCTGGCACATGGATGTTGGTATGAGAGACAGAAAATGTTTGCACCTGAAGCTACTCAGGGGACTGTCATCTTCCCCTTCTCTCAGACACTGGAACCAGAGAAAGACACAAAACCTAAGAGGCCATTGATTCTAAGACAAATGATAAAGAAAAACAGTACCAAACCCGATGGATGCAAAGATAGTATCAATTTTAAGGTTCATCCCAAATTCAGAAATGCAATGCTAAGGATATCTTTGAATAAGGAAGAATGCAATAGACTCTAAATCACTGTAAATAGAAGGCAAATGCTTTCAAATTTTAATTTCTTTAATTTTGAGGATTCTGTACACGTATAGAATGAAACTGACCAGACCCACCTTCCACTTCTCCCTTCCAATGTCTTCCAAATCTTCCCCAGCTTGGCCTCCTCCTACTTAATGTCTTTTCGTTTGCTAACCTACTAAGACCAATTAGTGCCACATTCATGTTCAGCTCCAGGGACTTGACTAAGGTGGCAAGGGAATGAGATAAAAACAAACAGACGCAGACAGAAAGCTGGATGGAGGGATCTGTGCTCTCTGCTAGAGAAATATCAGCACCCCAGAAGTTCTGCATGTTTGTTAAATGGAGTGAGTTGAGTGGGACTATAACAAACAGTTGCACAAGGAGGTGGAGTTATACATAAAGATAAATAAGGAAACAGAGTTTAGGGTACACAGCTGGATCAAGGAGACAAATTTCACCTTGGTAGGAAGAGCATTCTCTATAGGGCAGTTTTCAGATGGAAACATGGGCAGGGGGCCTGGGAAGCAACAGTGGACATTTCTGCACACACTGTCAACACTCACATTCAGTGAGAACTCTGAGGTGACACACATTCACAGTCTACCCTACATAATGTTAGGCAGAGAAGAGCAAGTAAATGACCAAAGGAACCTCAGCCACAGCTGACACCTTGAAGTCTTCTTGTCACCTCCCTATTTGTTAGCCCTGTACTAAACTATGTTTTCCATTCCTGGCACTAGAACATCTTAATTGACAAATATCTGCATGTGTAAAACTCTTTGAGACTTAAAAACCCAGAGCTTTTTGATTTCCCTAATAGACAGCTATCCCCTCAGGGAAACTCCAACACACCAAAACCATTACTTACTACATGAAGCAGACCCAGATAAGGTAACTGGGATATCACAACACACAAAAAAAGAAAACACTGCTTTTCTCTAAAGAGATACAAAACAATGCACACACACACACACAAAATTCCCTGCAATACATGCCAACATTTTTTCCAAACTTGAGCAATCAAAATTATGTGTAGGGCTCTGGTTTCTTCCAGAAATAAAACATGACTTGCAGGAAAGGGAGAGCATGCTCCATCCAGCCTTTGGGAAACAAGAAGCCTCATGTGCTCTCTCCATCACTTAAATCTTACTAGAGACAAGGGGAAGTGCCGTGCTAGACATAGGATCCATGAACGGAGATTTACTCCACACGGCTCATCAGTTCCTTAAAGACCTCTGTTGGTTCAAACAGAACTGTCAGAATCCAGTAGGCTCAGGGTCACCCAGGAGGATGGGGGTTGGAGGAGCCAAGCCTGCTACTGAGGTCACCTTCCAACAGCTCCAGGGAGAGTCCAATCCAAAGTTTTGGCCTCCTGCTGTGAGTAACAAAATTTCTGGCACGGAGCCTGAATTTCTAATTCATTATTGAAGCCAAGGACTGAGTTAAACCCAAACCCAGAGTCACGGACACTCAATTACTGATAAGCAGAAAAGTAAGAAAGCAAAGCATACAAAAGGAAACTCTTCCAGGCCAGGAATCTTCCAGTTCAGGTGTGAGGCCAGCACACTGCCCCAAATTTTATATCCTGCTTTCGGATCGTTACTCAGCCAGGCAAAGGAGAGGTAGCTAACAGCTGCCTAGCCATGACATTACTCAAGGGCAGGTATCCACTTTAGGAAGGAGGCACAAATGTCACATGGATTATCTTGAAAATTTAGAGAGGACCACCCATCAAATAACATCCAAACCCCAAAGTTTACCATGAGAATTCTGCTGCCATTCCTAAAGATGCAAATTCTAAGAAATTTATACCTAGCTGTCAGCAAATGACCACAGCCCATTATGTCCTAGCATGGACCTAGCATGTCTTCAAATCGCAACATAAAATGAGTTCAAGAAAAGCCCATTTTCTATTAGCTTATATTAGTTTTTAAAAGGTAAATCCTAACTTTTTCTTTATAGAGTGTTCTTTTTTTCTAAGTCAGTATTGTTACATCTTATCTGAAGTTCCAGTTTTTGGAGAAAGCTTACTACTTTCTCACACTGAAAAAAAGACGCAGTATCCTCCGATTCTTACCGAATCTCCATTTTATGTAACAGAGTTCCTACTTTTCTTTACCTTATGAAGACGGGTGTTGCTAATGATGGGGATACACACTATGAAGTGTCATTCAGCAATTCCGTTACTGCACTCATATCACCATGTGCGCATATACTAACCTAGAAAGAGTTTATCACCTGAGTGGCCTCGCAACACAGTTAACAAGCTCCATATACGTGAGATGCGTGAGGTTGCTGCTGGCATAGCAGAGCATATTGCCTTACAGCAAGCAATCTAAATAGCAACACTAAGACCCTGGCCGAAGCATAGTCTTCTACATAAACAAGTAAGAGACGCTTCTCCTTCTTATTGTTACTGGGCTGGGGATGTGCTTCAGCAGGAGGCTGGCATATCTGAGACCATGGGCTCCATTCTCAGAAACCCCAAGAGTAAATACCATGCACTACACCTAACGGGATGCAATAACTCTTATAAAGCTAGATTAGACTGTTGACATCAGAGATTCATTACAAGGTTACAGGGATGACACCCCTAATGGGAATTTTTCAGTTCCTATTAGGACCACCTTCACATATGTGGTTTGTCTTCCATCAAAACATTAGTGTCTGGCAACTGACTACAGACTAGTTTGATCTGTAGTCGTCTAAGCCACTAACAGATAACATAAAATGAACAGTAGAGGCAAGCTGGCTGCTGCCCTAACTGCCCTAACTCCACAGGCACGTTCCTTCTCATTCGCGCCTGTTCTTGCACACAGTAGTTCATAAACTGACCAACCTTCTTCCCTCTTTTTCTTTTCTCCCACACACCCCTGCTTTAAAAGCAGTAAATCCATAGTCAAGAACCTGGAAATCTCAGGCAAACACCATCTTCACGGTCCCTCTCTGCTACCTGCCTTGCGCATCAAGTGAACTTCTGCAAGGGCCATTTCTGGACCTCCTTCCTGGTTCTAAAAGTCGGCTAAATGTTGTAGAGGAGAGAGAAGGCATCACTCTTTTCTTCCACCCCCATATAACGAGCTACAGAGAGCGCCTGACAATTTAGGTATTTAAGAAACTTTAAGTTGGTCTCCCATCGTGCAATTTGTTGCCTGAGACAGCTAGAGCCCAAACACCAGGTCACTGCTTCTCAATTACCGATGGACCAGCCTCGCAAGTGCACAACAAAGTAGCAGAATGGTGCGCAGGCAGGGACGACCTTGACACAGAAGCAACAGGCTTCTCCGCCCCAGAGAGAGGTGTCCCAGTTTTCAACAACTAAGTGCAAACTGATAATACAACCAGAGATCGCAAGGACGACTTCACCAGTCACAGGAGGGACCGACGCGCGGCAACAACGCCAATAGGTGCTCTCAATCAAGCATGGTCCCTGGCTTTCCCAGGGGCACTGAGAAGGGGGCTCAGACACAGGCTGGGGTCGCCTCCCGATCCGGTTCCCCTCGTCAAAAGAGGACGAAGGCGGGAAGCACGGCGGGCCCAGGCATCCCGCTCTCTGAGTACGTCAAAATTTGGGGCGGCAGCTGCACCCCACTAGCACGCTGAGTTCGGTGCGGACCACCGTTCCCGGTCCGAGTGCGCCGCAGAGCAGTGAGACTCTGGTGTGGCTTTCTGAGCGCGCGCCTGCATCGCAAGCATCGGCTCCGCTGTGTACCGGCCGCTGCACGAGGATGCGGATCCCTTCGGCCCGGCTCGGCCCTCCTCGGCCCAGCTCGGCCCCCCTCGGCTCCGCTCGGCTCGGCTCCCCTCCCCTCAGCCCTCTCCCACGCCCTACTCACCTGGGGAGTGGGAGGCTCGGCTCTCTGAACGCTGAGTTCAGGATGCGGGCTCCGGCAGCCCGGTGCAAAGCGAGCCGGGTAGGACACCCCAGCGCGCGTCCCTCGGCCGCTCTTTGTGTCTGCCGGCCGCGCTCCCCTGGGCTCCCAAGGCCTCTGGGCGCCGCCCCCTCGTTCTCGCGGGGCCTCCCCAGGGAAGGGGCGGGGCTCCTTGGGGGCGGGGCTTGGACGGGCGGGGCGAGGAGGCAGGCGGAGCTGGGCCAGGGGCCTAGCTGGTATGGAAGAGGAGGATGCAGGATGACTTCAAGGCTCTGGGAGACAGGGTGTTAAAAACAAACAAACAAACAAAAAACTAACAACAACTAAACTAAAAAATAAGAGACTCAAGTACTTTCAAGTGGAAGAATTCCACAGAGTGGTAGGCAGCCAGGAACCAGTAAAAAGCCCATACTGTACTCTGATGAACCATATACTTGGGCTGTATCCCTTTTCATGTGTCATAACTTGCCCCAACCAGTGATGGACATGACATGCCTACACCCTGTGGCAGAGGTGTAGCTGTGGGGCATATAACCAGGGCCCTGCTTCCCTCTAGATTATAACCTGAGGTTCCCAAAGTGTGGTATGCCATAGTCGCCACTGTGCAGAGTGTATTTTATCAGGACCAGGGAGATGGCTCAGTTTGTAAAAGCACTTGCCTTGCTAGCCTGATGACCTAAATTCAATCCCAGAACACATGTAAAGGTGATAGGAGGTGCTGGAGAAATGGCTCAGCAGTGAAGAACACTGGCTGTTCTTCCTGAGGACCCATGTTCAATTCTGAGCACCCACAGGGCAGCTCACAATTATCTGTAACTCTAGTTCCAAGGGATCCAGTGTTGACTTCTCCTCAGACACCAAGAGTGCATGTGTTGCATAGATATACATAGAGGCAAAGCACCCATACATATAATTAAAAAAAAAAAACCTTAGAAAAATCAACTCCACAGAGCTTTCCTCTGACTACACACACACACACACACACACACACACACACACACACACACACTGAGACACATGCCGTTCTGAACACAGACATATAAGCATCATGCACACACACATTCACACAATAAGTTTTAGAAATATTTTTAAAGACTATATATTCTCTAAATCTCCTTATACTCTGGGTTTTCCATGTACTGTTAGAGAATGAACTTAGAGTTAGATGATGAGATTCACAGGGCCATTCACTGGATGTTGGACTTTGTGCCACCCAGTTACACAATCTGGGAGATCTTCACTTTGTTCATCTGTGAAATGGAGATGTGAAAGACACTTTTTGCAGGGACATGAACTAATTGATCCAGCCAAACCAGCAACCCAAATTAGCCATCACAGCAGTGGCTCCTAGCCAGAGAGGAGCGGGGCGGGGCATGTTACTCCATCCCCCCCCCCCCCCCGACCTATAGCAAATAGCTGAGGTAAGAATAAAGAAGGGGGAATAGGGTTTCTATGGACTTGGAGTTTTAGAGATTTCAACCCAGGGTCAATTTATCTTTGTTGCTTCTGAGCTTGTGGCAAGTCACCACATCAGAGCTGGAATGAGAGTCAGAGACAGAGAGAGAGACAGGGGCTGCCAGATTCCCTTTAGGGACACCTCCTCAATGACTAGAAGACCTGATTATAGATTCCAGTCCACACCTCCCAACAGCATCACATTCTGGTGGGTCTTCTTTTTGTGAACGTTTCATTTGTTTGACTTTTAAAGGTTACACACTAACGCACTAATTTCGTTAGTGACACAGGGGTGGTGGTGGAGGAGTGCATGCACTTCATGGAGTGTACCCTTGTACAGCAAGTGCTTTTATCAGCTAAACTGGCTCCCAGGCTCCAGAAGATTGTATGTTTTTAAACGTAATTACTTCCCATCCCCCTCCCCCCAAAAAACCATAAATGGTAGAACACTGTCTCCACCCCATCACTAAAGGAATGGCATTTGGATCAGGTTTCTGAGACTACCTGGTTTCCCAAATAAAGAAAGTTACCTTTCCAGATAGAGATATACATTCTAAATATTCCCAGCAAGGCATTTTGAAGGGCAGATTACACTTGCCTTCCCAACAAGAAAAGCTGCATTGTCATAGGAGGAAATACGACCCTCTTTCATTTGTGGATATAATGTATCATTTTAAAACCAAGGATCTGGGAAAACAAGGTTTCTGATCTAGAGTCTGTGGGTTTAGCAGCCCAAGCCAGTATCTTATCTATTCTCAGCAGCACAGCAAATGCTGAGCAACTTGTTGGCTCACCACCCCAGCCTGACTTACAATTCTTTCAAAAATTATCCACTGTGCCATGGCCACATCTCTCTTTACATTTTATATTGTTACTCAGTAAAACCATTGAACTAATATTGCTTTTTTCTCTTCTATTTGTTTGTTTGTTCTGGTGCCAAACAGGAAGGTACAGCCTTCAGTTTGCTACGCATGTGTTCTACCACTGATACACATTTCCAGTCTTAACATTATATTCTCAAGATATGATGAAATGAGAAGCACTAATAAAATGTCTTTTTGCTCCGTGGATATAACTTCTTTGATTCTTTGTATTTTGTCTTCTTGTTCCTGACTGAAATAGAAGAGGAAATGGTAGCACCTCCACAGATGTTTCATGATATTCTTGAGCAAGCAGCCCTTTTTAAAAAATCTAATTTTGATTTGCATTTCTCCAATGACAAAGGATGTTGAACATTTCTTCAAGTGTTTCTCAGCCACTCGAGATTCCTCAGTTGAGAATTCTCTATTTAGCTCTGTACTCCACTTTTTAATAGGGTTATTTGGTTCTCTGGAGTCTGCCGTCTTGAGTTCTTTGTATATTTTGGATATTAGCCCTCTATCAGATGTAGGGTTGGTAAATATCTTTTCCAAATCTATGGGTTGCCATTTTTTTCTATTGATAGTGCCCCTTGCTTGACAGAAGCTTTTTCAATTTTATGAGGTCCCATTTGTCAATTCTTGATCTTAGAGCATAAGCCATTGGTGTTCTGTTCAGGAACTTTTCCCCTGTGCCTATGTGTTCAAGGCTTTTCCCCCACTTTCTCTTCTATTAGATTCGGTTTATATGGTTTTATGTGGAGGTCCTTGATCTACCTGGACTTGAACTTTGTGCAAGGAAATAGGTATGGATTGATTTGCGTTCTTCTACATGCAGACCACCAATCGAACCATTTGTTGAAAATGCTGTCTTTTTTCCACTGAATGGTTTTGGCTTCTTTATCAAAGATCAAATGACCACAGGTGTGTGGGTTCATTTATGAATCTTTGATTTTATTCCATTAGTCTAATTGCCTATTTCTGTACAAATACCATGTAGTTTTTTTTTTTCCATCACTATTGCTCTGTAGTATAGCTTGAGGTCAGGGATAGTGATTCTCTCAGAAGTATTTTTATTGTTGAGAATAGTTTTTGCTATCCTGGGTTTTTTGTTCTTTCAAATGAATTTGAGAATTGTTCTTTTTAACTTTATGAAGAATTGAGTTGGAATTTTGATTCCATCAGTACCAATCAGAAGATCAAAAACTCAGGTGACAGCAGATGTTGATGAGGATGTAGAGAAAGAGGAACACTCCTCCATTGTTGGTGGGATTACAAACTGGTACAACCACTCTGGAAATTAGTATAGTGGTTCCTCAGAAAATTGAACATAGTATTACCTGAGGGCCCAGCTGTACTACTCCTGGGAATATACCCAAAAGATGTTCCAACATGTAATAAGGACACAAGCTCCACTATATTCATAGAAGCCTTATTTATAATAACCAGAAGCTGGAAACAATCCAGATGTCCCTCAACAGAAGAATGGATACAGAAAATGTGGTGCATATACACAAGGGAGTACTACACAGTGATTAAAAACAATGACTTCATGAAATTTACAGGCAAATGGATGGAACTAAAAATATCATCCTGAGTGATGTAACCCAGACACAAAAGAACACACACAGTATATACTCACTGATAAGTTAATACTAACCCAAAAGCTCACAATGCATATGATACAACCTACAGACCATATGGAGCATAGAAGGAAGATCAGGGGGTGGATGCTTCAGTTCTGCATTGAGGGAAGAAGAGGACAATTGTGGGAGATGGAAGGAGAGGGGGACCAGGGAGGGAGAAAGGAGAAGGAGGAAGTAAGGGTCACAGTATCAGAATCTGGAGATGTGAAAAAGGTACAGATAGTCTGAAAAACTAATAAAAACAGGTAGCTGGGACGATGAGGAGCTGGGGATAGCCACTGGAGGGTCCCAGACACCAGAGAAACATGAGGCTCCCAGGACCCAATGGGATTGACTTTAGTCGTAATGTGCAGAGAAAGGGAAGATAGAGCCTGTGGAGACCACATCCAGTAGATAGGCACGGCTCCTGGTCAACGGATGGAGCTACCCACCCATCCAAAGGAAGAGCAGGAACAAAAAATGAAGGAAGGGTCAACCGGGGAACAGCCCCAGCTGGTGATCCATTATGTCTGCAGACACCAAACCCAACACTGTTGCTGTGGTCAAGAGGCGCTTGTAGACAGGTACCATGTATAGCAGTTTTTTGGGGAGGTCTGGCCAGCAACTGACCAGTGCAGATGTGGATGCTTGGAGCCAACCATCAGACTGAACTCAGGGAACCTGGTGGGGGAACTGGCAGAAGGACTGGAGGAGTGGAGGGGGGTTGCAACCCCATTGGAAGAACAACATAGTCTGGCCTGACCACCCAGTTCTCCCAGAAACTAGACCACCAACCAAGGAGTGTACCTGGAGGGATCCATGGCTCCAGATACATATGTAGCAGGAGATGGCCTTGCCTGACAGCAACAAGAGGAAAGGCCCTTGGTCCCAGGGAGGTTTGATGCCCCTGAGTAGGGGGATGCTGGAATGGTGGGGCAGGAGAGTGTGGGTGGGTGGGAGAGCACTCTCATACAGACAAAAGAGAGGGGAGGGCAGATGTGGGATGGGGTGTGTGTGGCCGAGGGGTAACTGGGAAGTGGGATGTTATGGGATGGGGGGGTTAGTGGAGGGGGTAACTGGGAAGTGGGATATCATTTGAGATGTAAACGAATGGAATCATTAATAAGAAAACTTTTTTTAAAAAAAATCTAATTTTGCCACCACTTGATATGAGTGACATTTGGTTTCAGAGTTGGGGATTGAATTCTGGGCTGTGTGCATGTAGTTATATATGCTCTACCACTGATTTCCACTCCCAGTCTATAGGTGACCTTAAGATGTCCTGCCTACCCTTTGCCCTCTTCTCTCCCTTCCTCTCTCCCTCCCTTCCTCTCTTCCTCCCTTCCTCTGTCCTCTTCCTCCCTCTCTCCCTTTATCCCTGTATCCACACCTGGCCTTCTTGCTCAGTATTCCTGATATCAGTTGCCTTGTGCTATGTGATTTCTTTCTCCCTCCCTCAATCCTCTCCTCCTTCTTCTCCATCTCCTCCTCCTTTTTTTGTGAGACAGAGTCTTTCTATGTGGACCAGGCTAGTCTGGAACTTGCAATCCTTCTGTCCCAACCTTCTCATTATCAGGATTATAGGTACTTGCCACCACTCTCTACTCCTCTCTTTCTTTTCTTTTCCTCTTTTTGATAGCCTAGTAGCTGGAGGTTCTGGCAGGGATGGGGATGAGACACTGACAGATCAGCTAAGATATTGCCTTAGTCCAGTTTTTGTTACTAAACAAATACTTGCAGCTGGATTATAATAAAGAGAAGTGTTGGGTCTATGATCAGGTGGCCCTGACTAGGGTTGGCCATGCTTTATCACATACTTGATGTCAAACATCTCTTTTTATTTATTCTAAAAAAAAAAAAGTGTAGTTAGAATTAGCCGGCCGGACTCGGGTTAGGTGATCCAAATTGTGCTGGCAACATCCAAATCATCATATTCGGAAGCTGGCAGAGCTTACACCTTCTTCTTCTCATCAGGCCCTCTCAAGGGATTGACTTTAACCACATCGGTGTCATAGAGTTTCTTCACAGCCAGTTTGATCCGAAGCTTGTTACTTTCACACCCACAATGAACACAAATATGCTGTTGCCTGTCTTCTTCACGGCTCTGTGCTGGGGTTTGGGGTGGGTGGGTGGGTGGTGGTGTTGGAATTTGGCACAGTGGCCAAGCTAATTTCTCCTGGAGGCACTCTTGAGATGGTATTGGGCTGCATCTGGAGCCACGAAGACTTCTGGAAGGTAAATGACCTGTGGCTCTTCTTTTTGTGGCTGTGGATGCCTTTCACCACAACCTGCTTGACTTTCAGTTCCTTCACTTTGGCTTCTGATTGCGGAGGGGCAGGAACTTCCTTCCTCACTTGCAGCACCATCTTGGTGAAAAGGGTTTCTGATCTCAACCTACTCTTCCAAGAACTAACAAGAAATCCATAAGAACTTTATCACAGTCTTTCCAGGGCAGTGACCCCAGTGATCTTAACCACTAGTTAGATCTAACTAACTAGGTCCTTCCTTTTTAAAAATTATTTTTGTTTGGTTTCATTTTTTTTTAACATGAGCCTAGCTATATGGTCTAGGCTGGCCTGAGACTTGGAATCTTTTAGCCTCAGCTACTTAAATACTGGGATTTCAAGCACGGAACTCGTCTATCACCTCTAAATGCCACCAAATGGGTAACCAATTGGGTGGCCTATGAAGCCTTGGAACAACCCATGTCCACATTGCAAGCACATCTCACAAGAACATGACAGGACTAACTTAGGTTTGAGAAGTGGCCAGTCTCAGTTTCTCTCTACCAGAGAGAGCAGACCCTCCCCAAGAGGACATACTCAGGCTTCAGAGACAAACCGCATCTAAACAGCAGGTTCATTTTGTCCAGTTCAGAGTATATTAGAGTGCACATTATTAGTGTATTTGCCAAGGTATAGGAGTGGGATTAAGCATCAACAAATTGGAACATGAAGTAGGTATGTAGCTCATTTGGTAGAGTACTTCCCTCATGTGCACAAAATTATGGCTTTAACCCTCAACAATGCATAAGCTAGGCACTGGGGCTCTTGCCTATAATATCAACACTTGTGAGGTGGAGATGGGAGGATCACAAGTTCAAAGTCATCCTTAGCTACACAGAAAGTTCAAGACCAGCCTGGGATACCAGGCAGGAAAAAGGAAGGGGCACAGAGAGGAGTAATTAGCACTAAAGACTTTTTGAGAAGGTCAACATGGGAACTTACTATCGTAGAAATATCCCCATATATATACATGTAAATATATAAAAAAGAGTTTAAAATGAGCTATCCTATAACATGAGAAATAGATACCACAGGCTAGCAAATAAAAAACAAAGTGACATGTTTTCTTTTAGATGAGGAGCATGGCACGTGTTTTAAGTCTTGGTGGGTTAAAAAAAACCAAACAAACATGAAGCTGGGTGGGCAGGGAGATATGGGATGGATCTGGGAAGAGCTGGGTGAGAGGGAATGAATATGATAAAAATATAATGTATGAAATTGTCAAAGAATTAATTAAATGTCATTCAGGAACAAAAAAAATCAATAAGCCATGCTTTGACATATTCTTTTGTGAGTATCTGTGCATGTTTGTCTTCTTTGAAACAATGTCTCACTATGTAATCTACGATGGCCACAAACTCCTGATCCTTCTCCCTCTGTTGCCCAGGGGAGTGCCACCACACTTGGTTAATACTGGGTCTTTATTCAGAATGACTGCAAAAATAAGAAAATGGATGCTAAAGGCAATAAATCATCTTTAACACAATTGTATGAGAATATCCAGGTCTCTTACCTTTTTTAAAAAAAAAATTAGGTATTTTCCTCATTTACATTTCAAATGCTATTCCAAAAGTCCCCTATACCCTCCCCCCACCCTGCTCCCCTACCCACCCACTCCCACTTTTTGGCCCTGGTGTTCCCCTGTACTGAGGCATATAAAGTTTGCAAGACCAAGGGCCTCTCTTCCCAATGATGGCCAACTAGGCCATCTTCTGCTACATATGCAGCTAGAGACATGAGTTCTGGGGGTACTTGTTAGTTCATATTGTTGTTCCACCTATAGGGCTGCAGACCCCTATAGCTCCTTGGGTACTTTCTCTAGCTCCTCCATTGGGGGTCCTGTGTTCCATCCAATAGCTGACTGTGAGCATCCATTTCTGTGTTTACCAGGCACCAGCATAGCCTCACAAGAGACAGCTATATCAGGGTCCTTTCAGCAAAATCTTGCGTATGCAATGATGTCAGCAGAGACAAAGTTTGGAGCTGAGGCGAAAGGATGGACCATCTAGAGACTGCCACATCTGGGGATCCATCCCATAATCAGCCTCCAATCCCTAACACCATTGCATACGCCAGCAAGATTTTGCAGGTTTCTTACCTTAAGGCTCATATTCATTAAATGGATTTCCCTTGGGTTGTTAAATCTATCTGTTCAGGTGTCTCTCTCTCTCCTGTTACAGCTGTCCTGAATCAATCACACAACTCAGACCGTCTGCAGAACTGGGCTTCTTCCCTCTTGTGACCCACTTTGCAGATGTTGGAATTCTACTTTTAAAGGCAAGTAGGAGAATCTGAACCTGGCTGGTAGAGCCAATGAGTCAAAAAGTGAAGCTAGGGAAGGGAAAGTTAGGCTCATAATGCCAGGGATATACTCAGCAGGAAAACTATTCCAGGAGTGACCAGATGTGATATTTTAGCTGGGAAAGTAGCTGGAAAGGTAACAATAGCTGGCTAATAAGACCACACGTGGGAGACTAGAGAATTCTCTCAGTGGTTTAGAATTCATACTCTTCTCACAAAGGACCCAAGTTCAGTTCCCAGTTCTCTTATTGGGCTAATCATGGTCACCTGCAACTCAGCTCTAAGGGAAACAGTGCCTGTTCTTCCCAAAAACTGGGTAAACGTTTCCCCGTCACTTTTAATGAGTGTTCACTTAAGATAGTGGAAGCCAGAGTCACTAGCCTTCATCCAACCTCCTCGTGGACATCATGGCACCATGGGCCCTCTCCTTCAGAAAAATTCTGCATTGATGATTCAGGAGGGTGACTGTCATGGTAATACAGCAAGCTTCCTTTCCACTGACTTGTCTATCTATCAGGTTGTGTTCAGATCTGCCCACATAAAAATTGTTACATTCTTTCCTCCCTCCCTCCTTTCCTTCTTCCTTCCCTTCCCTTTCCTTCCTTCCTTCCTTCCTTCCTTCCTTCCTTCCTTCCTTCCTTCCTTCCTTCCTTCCTTCCTGTGTGTGTAATCATGTGAACCACAACATATGTGTAGAGGTCAGAGGAAAATTTAGGAGAATGTCAATTTTCCTCTTCAGTGTGGGTCCCAAGACTCAGATCTTCAGGCTTAGTTGGTTGACAAACACCTTCACCAGTTGAGCCATCTCACTAGCCCCAGGTCTGTCCATTTTGGAAAGACACCTTGAGTGCCTGCAACATCCCCATCCATTGGGTAAACTGTCCGACTTGGCCTTTTCTCATTCTGTTAAGTCCAATGCTGCAAAAGCCCCACAGTTTGGCTTTACTTCTCCAAACTGAATTGAACATCTCTACCATGAGGAATGGTCTGCGTGCCACCTCTCCTAGCAGGAGCCTGAAAAACAGTCAGGTTCCACATTTTATTTAACTCTGCCATAGATTATATGTACTCTGGCAATGATTTCAATGAATGTGGCTTGGAAAACGTTTCTAAAAAAGTAGATATTTCCATCACTATGTAATATATGGAGTCATGACATGCCAGCAGTTTTCAGCAGTTGGGCTTTGACAAAGCCTCAGAGACTGAATTTTGTTTTGCTTCTTTTTTGGTTTTGCAGCAGTGCTGTTAGTTCATATTCATCTTCCATAGTGCAATTAAATAAGAACTACCAGAACTGTTCTTTAAAACATAGAATTTTATTCTTTAAAAAAAAAAAACATCCAGGTATGGTGGCATGCACCTTCATTCACTCTCAGCACTCAGGAGGCAGAGGCAGGTGGACCTTCACTCTCAGCACTCAGGAGGCAGAGGCAGGTGGACCCTTGTGACACAGCGAGTTCCAGGATGGCTACATAATTAGAGACCTGGAATGTTCCTCAATTTTGAGTTTGTCTGATGTTATCTGATACTTACACTAGTATTATGGGCTTTGAGGAAGAACATGCAACGAAGTGCCTTTGTCACCATATCCTACCAGGTAGTATCTAACATTCACAGGGTTTCTTGGGGACAACATTCTGCTTTGTTGCCTAGACTGGTCTTAAACACGTGAGCCTGAGCAATCCTCCCACCTCTGCTTCACAAGTAACTGGGGCCTCCGATGTGCACAGCTGCATCTGGCTCCATGACATTATTGGTGATGGTAATCTTGACTGCTTGGTTCCTCTTGGTTCAGGTGTTGACTGCCGGGTTCTCCTCCACTATAGTCTCAATTTCCCTTTCCATATCCTGTTCTTTGGAAGCAAGACACAAACTCAGCACTCATTCTAGGAGAGGATTAAATTTCATCTCCTGGAGTGCGACTTAATAACATTTATTACTTAGTATTCTTTATAGGAAAGACCTATCTCTTATTCCCCACTAATTTATGTTTGTAATCACTTATTTATGTAGGTATGGAATACTGTATACTTATTTTATATTTTTGTTATTCCATAGTTAAAATTATTTCAGCTTTAGCTCCCTTGACATTCTCTCATGTTTTTATTTTAGGAATTCTCATTTTTGGTTCCTCAGTTGTCGGCACTGTTCAATGTTCTAGGCTCCTCATGGTTTATTGAAATTGCTATCATCTGCCTACTAACCTAACTATATACTAGGTATGTATGTATACTACATGTCAAATTACTCACTCATACCTAAGCCTTCGATTTAAATGTGACACTATGGGCTTTAATTAAATAATTCCTTTCAAGATTATATTGCTTTAGTGTATAAATTAATGGATTTCATGCATATCATTTTACTACACACATATTCAATCCATTATTCTCACACATCCCTTTTTCTACCTACTGTTCATCTTCTTTCCTGCAAATATTTCACCTGCTTTCAGATCATGTGTAAATATATTTATATGCAGACTCTGCATGAGAATAAACATATATTTGTTTTCCCCATTATCCTTTCTTTTGCTTTCTCCCCATTCCTTTCAGATTCTATTCTCTCCCCTGCCACAGTAACCTTTCGATTTCCGTGTCCTACATATATCATTAAAATCAAATGTAAATTACATATGAGTCAAAACATATTTGTCTGAGTCTGGCTCGTTTTGCTTAACATGATTTATACAGCTCCATCCATTTTTTAGCATTTTGGCTGGTTCCATCTTTGACTACCAGGAAAAGAACTGCAATAAACACAGGTACACAAGTATTTCTGGTTTTTACTGATTTTGATTCCTTTGGGTACATACACAGGAGTGGTATAGCTGGATCATACAATAGTTTTTATTTATTTATTTATTTTTTGAGACAGTGTCTCACCTGGAACTTGCTATGTAGAGGAGGTTGGCCTTGAAGTCCCAGAAGTATTCATGCTTCTGCCCCACAAGCTCTGGGATTACAGGTGCGTACCACCACATCTAGCTTTTTTTTTAAGATTCTGGAGGAACTTCCATGCTGATTGCCATAGATGCTGCACTCATTTAAATTCCAACCATCATTGTATACGGCGTTTGTTTTCTTTTCTTCTTTTTCTTTTGAAATATTTGTTTACCTTGTTTGCCTTTATTTCAATTTTTGAGTCATTGTCTCATGTAGCACAAGCTGGTCTTAACTTACTATGAAGCTAAGGATGGCTTTGAACTCTTGAACCTTCACTTCCACTTACCATCACACCCGGATTTACTTGTTTCCTTTTTTCTTTCATCTATCTATCTATCTATCTATCTATCTATCTATCTATCTATCTATCTATCTATCTATCTTCTTTTCATCTTGAGAAATTGCTTTTCTTGATGCTAGAAGTTCTGACTACAGTGAAATGTAGTCTCAATTGGCATTTATTTCCCTGACAGCTAAGGATGTTGTACTTTTGTTTTTCTGGTTTATACTTACTGGCTGTGGGTCAAAAATGGGTTCCTGCGTCCACTAAGGGCTAGGGCTGCTGGGTGAGGCAGGATGTGGGAAGTTTTGACCTGAGCACTCCCATAGAACTGCTGGGCAGGCGTTGGGCTGTGGGAAGCCACAGGACACTGCGCCAGGAGTAAGGAAGGCACAATCTGGGGTCTCCACGGACCTGCTCGAGTTGGACTCCGACTCTTGGGCACCACAGGCGCCACTAGGTATGGTGGGATAGCCATTTCTGGGTTCCAGGGGCCGCATGGAGGCCAAGTACGTCAGTTTCTCGCTCTTGGGTACCACAGACACCACTGCATGTCTTAGAAGAGCGAGAACAGAGTGGGGTCCCTTTGGGCAGACTCTGGCCTGGGGGCCGAAGGGCAAAGTGCAGAGAGGAGAGCGCTCTGGCTGTGTCCTGTGGGAAGAAGAGTGTCTGGCTTGCTCAGTCGGTGGCTTGGGTTGGTGGAAGCTGTGTAGGGAGGCCTCCTGGCAGGAGGTTAGTTGTTAGGTTCTTTAGAGGGAAACCTGCTCCATTGCTCCAGCATGGTGAATCCCAATGAGATGAGGAAATCCATGGTTTTAAAGCATTTACTGTAGAAAGGTAGAGAGAGGGAGAGAGTAGGGAAGTAGAGGCTGGCTATGGCCACATGGAGAGAGGGGGGAAGGGGAGGCGGAGAGAGGGGGAGTAAGGGAGCAAGAGTAAGAGCAAGAGAATAAGAGCTGAGAGAGCAAGAGAGCAAGGAGGGGAAAAGCAGCTCCTTTTATAGTGGGCTAGGGCTATTAGCTGGCTGCTGCCAGGTGACTGTGGGGCTGGAGTCCAGACAGAATACCAGGAGCTGGGGGCATTGCCTATGTGACTGATGGTCACATAGCTCTCTTGGGGGAGGCCGTGGGAGGCTGTAGCTGTGACAGAAGCCAGGGGCCAGGAAGTGAGGTAGAATACCTGCTGTCCCTTAGGGTCACTGGGGTTCAAGGCCTGTGCTTGACAGGGGACCTGTGCTTGACTGGGGACCAGGCTATCTGTGCACAGCTCACTGCCCCACAACTGCCATTATTCTTTTTTTGAAAACTATCCAATTCATTTCCTATATATTTCATATATCAATTCATATATTGATCAGATTATTTTGGTGTTTATTTTTGAGTTTCCAATAAAAGAAAATAGTTCCATTGTGTCTTAGTCAGGATTTCTATTCCTGCACAAACATCATGACCAAGAAGCAGTTGGGGAGGAAAGGGTTTATTCAACTTACATTTCCACATTGCTATTCATCACTGAAAGAAGTCAGGACTGGAACTCAAGGAGGTCAGGGAACAGGAGCTGATGCAGAGGCCATGGAGGGATGTTCTTTACTGGCTTACTTCCCCTGGCTTGCTCAGCCTGCTCTCTTATAGAACCCAAGACTACCAGCCCAGAGATGGTCCCACCCACAAGGGGCCTTTCCCCCTTGATCAGTAATTGAGAAAATGCCTTACAGTTGGATCTCATGGAGGCATTTCCTCAATTGAAGCTCCTTTCTCTGTGATAACTCCAGCTGTGTCAAGTTGACACAAAACTAGCTAGTACACACTGTGAGATGCATAGTAAGCAAAGAATTTGCTTCTATCCTATGAGCTGTCTTCTCTCTGATTTTTTTTTCCCCCTATGGAGATTTTTAGTTTCATGCATTTCCATTTGTGAGTGTGTGTACTCCTGGGTACATGCATGTGTGCATGTGCTCTCTCTCTCTCTCTCTCTCTCTCTCTCTCTCTCTCTCTGTCACACACACACACACACACACACACACACACACACACACACACACACACACACACACATTTGAGGAGGTCCAAGGAAGCCTTCAAGTGTCCTGCTTTATCCCTCTCCATTTTATTCTCCTGAGACACTACATGTGAATTCACTCTTTCAACTAAGCTGGCTAGCTGATGATCACCTGTCTCTTCTCCAAGGCTTTGTTTACAGGAAATCTGAGCTTTCCTTCCCTAGGGAGACAGCCCCTACATTCTCCTCAAGGTCCCAACAAAAATGTTCCGTGGTGATCAGTGAGGTGGCATCTATTGAGTCCACCTGTATTTCTGTTCTTCTTTGGTTTATTTCCTATTCTGAGTGGTACTGTGGTTTGAGCCACTAAGAATAAGCTCCTGGAGCTGAAGGGGTTTGCAGCCCCATAGGAGGAACAACAATATGAACTAACCAGTACCCCCAGAGTTCCCTGGGACTAAACCACCAATCAAAGAAAACACATGGTGGGACTCGTGTCTCTAGCTGCATATGTAACAGAGGATGGACTAGTCGGCCATCAATGGGAGGAGAGGCCCTTGGTCTTGCAAAGACTATATGCCCCAATACAGGGGAATACCAGGGCCAGGAAGCAGGAGTGGGTGGGTTGGGGAGTGGGGTGTGTGTGTGTGTGTGTGTGTGTGTGTGTGTGTGATGGTGGTAGGGAATAGGAGATTTTCAGAGGGGAAACTAGGAAAGGGGATAGCATTTGAAATGTAAATGAAGAAAATATCTAATAAAATATATTAAAAAATAAGAATAATCTCCTGGGGCTGGAGATATGACTTAGCTATTAAAAGCCTTGGCTGTTCTTCCAGAGGATGTAAGTTTGAGTCCTCATATCCACAAGGTGGCTCACAACTGTCTGATCACTCCACTTCCAGGAGATCTGATGTCTTCTTCTGGCCTTTGCTGGTACTGGGTGTGCACATAGTACCCAGACATACAAGCGGGCAAAACATCCATACACATAAAATAAAAATAAAAAATGAATAAAAACCGTAAAAACCATTCCCTACGAGGACCCATAGATAAAACAGATATCCAAAGATGTCCCAGTCATCAAATACAAATAAATGGGACAAAGAATGCAAAAATAAGAGTGCACTGTAAAATGAAATACTATGTAAAATAAACGTTGCAGCTGTAAATGAATGAACAAAAGAAGGAGCAAGGAAAGGAGTGAAAGGGACATGAAAAGTTAAATAAAGAAACGTAAAAAGGATGAGGAGTGGAGAACAGTGTTCTCAAGAGGGAGGGGAAAAGAGCAAGAGATTTCTAAAACTCTGACTGTCCAGTATAGAAGCGCATAGACAAGGAAGGTAAGTAAGAGAGGATAAGAGAAGAGGTGGCTGGGTATGGTGGCACACACCTTTGATCCAGGCAGCTCCTTGAGTTCCAGGACAGCCAAGGCTACAAAGAGAAACCCTGTGGTATAAAAATTCTTCTTCTGTTTCTTCTTTTCTTTTTCTTTAAAAAAAAAAAGATTTTATTTATTTATTTATTTGATATATATGACGAGTACACTCTAGCTGTCTTCAGACACACCAGAAGAGGGTGTCAGATCCCATTACAGACGGTTGTGAACTACCATGTGGTTGCTGGGAATTGAACTCAGGACCTCTGGAAGAACAGTTAGTGCTCTTAACCGCTGAGCCATCTCTCCAGCCCCTATTTTTACTTTTTCACTCTGTAGCCCAGGTTGACCTCAAATTGTAGTAACCCTCCTGCCTCAGGCTCCCAAGAACTGAATAAAAGCTTAAAAAAAAAATAGAGTTCCTCAGCTCGGTTGAGCACTATAATCCCAGCAATCAGGAGACAGAGGCAGGCCAATCGGTAAGTTCCAGAACAGCAGACGCTATACAGTAAGACCCAGTCTCAACCAACCAACCAACCAACCAACCAACCAACCAACCAACAAACAAGCAAACAAAAAGCAAAACAAAAAACCACAACAATGAAAAAACAAAACCAAACCAAACCACCACAACCATCACCACCACCAAAAACAGCTACCAAGAGAATAAAGAAAAGCCTCTGTAAGCCTTAGACACAAGAAGATGACATGCAGGAGAAATTCCTCTCTTGGCTTCTAAACTTAGGGTCTCTTAGTTAAGAGGAGGAGTGGCGAGGGGGAGTGGCCATCATCTGTGTCGGATGCCCACTGTTGTTCTCCCTTTAGGAGAATTCTTTCTCTGTGTATCAGGAACTTTTGGCCACTTAGCTTTGCAGTATGTGGGCAGGCAGGTTCTCAGTCTCCTAAGAGTCCTCAGTTTGTGCACCTAAGGTTGTAGTCAGAGGGTGTCCCCAAGAGCACTGGCAAATGGGGATGCAAATGCAGCACTAAGATCCATTCAGAAGGGCCAGTCTTGGTGCTTTTAGACCCATTTAGCATTAAACATACTCTTGGGGAATGAGGCTACAAAGTCAAGTACATGCATGTACCTCTAGCAAACTTCCACTGCATAAATGAACCATCCCATGGATCCATAAAAATGCCACATACAACTTCATGGGACACACACCTCTGCACCCTTAGCCACAGGACACTAGAACTGCTTTTCACATTGGGTAACCAAAATTTCAGTATGCATACTATTACACACACACACACACACACACACACACACTGTGCAAATTTTATTTCACCAGTTCTCATGAAGATCCCATTGCTCAAGCAAGCTGACATCCCCCTGGCTACTGACGAACTGGTCCTGGGCAGAATTCTTTCTCTCTGGAAATGTTCTCTTCCTTCTCTGCCCCAATCAAATGTTTGATTCCTTCAAAATCAGCTTAGGAATTAGGACCCACATAAAGGTACTCCTGTTTGACCTTTTGCAATGCATCTATACAGTACCTGCTTGCTTATGTACCAGGATAGAAGAGTCAACTTTGAACTAAGTTGGTAGATAGAGACATCAAAGCAAACCAGAGACTCCCTGGAATTCTCAAAGCAGCTGGTAAGGGCCTGTTTCTTACCAGAAGTACTTTACCTTTTAAGAATGAGTGGAGAAAAGTCACATATAAGGAAATTGATGGGAACTTTTCAGTGCTGGGGATGAAGCCCAGGAACACACATGCTAAGCAAGCACTCTACCACTGACCTGTAACCCACTGCTCCAGCCCTATTTCCTTGAAGAGCTTCTAGTCTGTAAGCACTTTTCTCAGGCTAAGTATATAGTCCAATAGTAAAACTCAGTTTGGAGAACAGGCATGCTCCCCTGTGAAGCAAAAGCATGTAAGAGGCTTGTGGCGGGGGCATAAAAGACAATGTGGGAGGGATGTACCTTCTCATGGACAATGAGATGAGGACACGGGACAGCTGTAGGTATACAGAGCATTTTTCAGACCCGCTTTGAGGCCCAGTGATGGGAAGACAGCCCCTTATGCAACCGTAAGACAACTATCAACGCCTACATTTGTGTAGAGAGGGCCCACATATTCAGGAAGTTATTGGAGGTTGTGGAATCAAACTCAGGACAGACTTAATCCTGTCCATCCTGTTCCCACCAACCAAGGAGGGATGAGTGTAGAAAAAAGATGCAACTCTCCATTCTTTATGTCTCAACAGTGATGGCCTTGAAGGCCTGACTGACCAGACTCCACTAGTGGGAAGGTCCACTGTTGCAGAGGAGTGGGCTAACCCTTTGTGCTGGGCCCATTCATATTTCTGAATGGCTTCTTTGACTGACAGTGACCACACAGCTGTTAACTGGAAACAAGCAGAAACAACTAGTTCTTACTTCTTTTTTTTTCCTTGAAAGGTTTCCCCCACTAAGTAGATATTAGGATAATAGGAACAAAAGAAGAGAGATGGCTAGACCGTCTTTGCCTTAGGTCACTTCCAGATGGTGCAGCTGTGAATCGTTCATTGTTCTCTGCTACCTGAATGTGGACAATGTGACTAGCTGTCTCCTACTGTCATTCATACCTTCCTGGACATGGCCTGAAACTAAGGTTGAGAACTGCCCTTCATTGAGTGGAGGACTTTGCACTAGCGTCTGTGACTAAATTTTATTGAGTTGATGATCTTATCTGTAAGGATAGGTGAACTTTCTAGGGGATAAAAAGAATCACAGTGACATTTTCTTTTGTCCACTGAGGAAAGGAATATTCAGGATATCTAAAAAAACTCTTGAGAACTTTAAGTATGATATTAGTGGGAGGATGGGCTGTAAAGATTGTAAGATAAGGTTGAAGAAACATCTCAAAAAGTTAACAGAAGTCAAACAAAGTGTGGAAGGGGATCTAATATTTAAACAGCAGTAGTTCCATAAAAATAAAACAAAACAAACTAAAACAACAACAACAACAAAAAAAAAAACAATCCCCACAAACCCAAGGGAGTAGGAAGGCTTTCAAAATAAGCTGGACAGATGGCTCAGTGGTTACGAGCTCTTGCAAGACCTGGGGTTCAATTCCTAGCACCCAGATAAAGCTCAAACTATCTCTGATTTCAGTTCGAGAAAATTCAAGGCCCTCACCTGACCTCTGCACATATACAGTGTATACACATGCATGCAAGCAAGACATTCATAAAATATTTCCCAGGACCAAACACTATTAAGCTTTTGGAAGTGTTCAGAGGCCCAAATAAAAAAAAAAAATTCTCATCAATGCCACCATAATTGACTGCTTGAGTTCCCAGAGCTACAGGAGAGAAAAAGAACCTCACCACACACAAATGGCCTCTAGAGCACAAACCAACACCTTGGACAGTCTGAATGAAAATGTCTGGATGTACACTGTTAAATTCTCAGCAAACAAAGACACTTGCAAGCATTTACGATCTTGGTAATTTTGTCTCACCTTACTTCTAAGAAGCCTACAAAAAGATGCCTAGGACCCATATGACACGGATAAGAGGGATCACACAGGACACAGGCAACTGCAAATCCAAGCTAAGAGACAAAAAAGGGGAACCACAGGACAGGGCTACCAGCAGGTGGGGAGCAGGCAAGCCCAGCCTGGGGCGGGGGCGAAGAATCTGGCTGAGCTGGCTTCCTTCACCTCGTGAGCCTTTTTGCCATTCTCCTTTCCTCCAACTTGTATGTAAGTAATGCCTTTTTATATATGAATTATATTTCCATTTAAAAAATGGAATGAAAAACCATAGTACTATATATATATAACATACAAGGCTGTATTTAACAGGTGTATATTAATATGCTCATTATAATTAAATATATTTAAGGAGTTATAATTTTTTTTCCCAGTACTGAGAACTAAATCCAAGGCTTTATGCATGTTGGCTGAGTACTCTACCATAGAATCATACCACAGCTTAAAAAATGTTTGCTGCAAGCTATAAATCAGTTTTGAGTGTCATTTACCAACTACAGGTACTTCTTTAAGAAAATCCTTGCAGATCTATCCTTACACAGTGGAGAATGCCGCAGACTTGGAGCATACCCACCTGTGTCAATCCCCAACTAAGTGCCCTGTCCACATTTACTAGGTATTATTCTAGCTGCGTGCTTTGGGACCTCTGGACAACTGAGAACTCCTGGCTTTGTATGAGCATGTCATTCCTGGGGAAACTATGCAATAACATAGATGACAAAACATTACTTATCATTGTTTAATTTTAAAGAATTCTAACAACCTAAAAAGCACTAGTAATACCATAGGCCTATTCAAATCCTCTTTTACTCTCTATGTAACATTCCTCTCAGAAGGTAAAATGTCAAAGCTCTTTCCTGTGGAAGGCATGGAAAGACTGGGATATCACATGCTGAACTGCCTGTGATATGCGGTGAAGAAATAATTTTACTCTTGTATGTCTCCCAGATTACTTTTGCTGAAAAACTGCTAACATCTTAGGAATGATAAACCTTCAGTTAGTATAATAATAGGACCTGGCATATCTTTGTCTACTACTTGTGGGGTGGCTAAAAGTAATATGGCTTCATTACCATTTTACCTTTATTAGTTATGCATTCTGAATCTGTCTATGAATTCATGAGACTAGTCACCCTTTTGTTTGGGGGGAATTCTCTGGTTGTCACCGTTACCTCGGCACACTAATCAAGCTCCAGGTGAGCTCTAGAGACACAGTGCTTCCTCAAAGTGTGAAAACAAACTTAAGACAGAGCTAACAGTGAAAGCCAATCTAGTATTTGTTTTTTGTTTGTTTGTTTTGTTTTTGAGACTACTATGTATCTCTGGCTGGTCCTAGAGATCCATCTGGTTCTGCCTACTGAGCTCTGGGATTAAAGGTGTGCGCCACTATGTGCAGCTTTTTTTTGTTTTTTTTTTTCGAGACAGGGTTTTTCTATATAGCCCTGGCTGTCCTGGAACTCACATTGTAGACCAGGCTGGCCTCGAACTCAGAAATCCGCCTGCCTCTGCCTCCCAAGTGCTGGGATTAAAGGCGTGTGCCACCACCTCCCGGCTCATGTACAACTTTTAAACCTAACTTTCTCTACTAGTTTGGTCACCTGGGGGAACTAGTCACCAGAGATCAGACTAGTGGGGAAACGACTTGCTCAGAGCACATAGATGTAATTTTCTTCTTGTGAATCCAAAGGAACAAAATGACTTTTGGTGCCACATGGCTAGCACTTGACTTAAGCAAACTGTCCAATCCTCTCCTCTGTGCAGGAGAGAAGGCAGTCTTTACTTTTTAGGAGCCACAAGATCACTCTAAAAGGATGAAAACAGTGTGGGAAAAAAGCACCACGGTTTGATTTTTAATAGTTTTTCACCAAACTATAACAATGTCATGTTCACGCCACAGAAAATTCAGCCCTCCAAAAGTCATGCAGAAAAATTAGATAACAGATTAAGAACACATACATTGAAAGTAGGCACAATATTTATAACAAATTTGCCTAAAATATGCAAAATTTCACTATGAAATGTCTCGATTTGTATGATTTAGTACTTATATTGTCCCGATTCAGCTGCCTGAATCTCTATTTTAGAATATCTATTTTTTTTAAAAAAATCAATTTCTACTCTAGAAACCAGTATTTGTATATCATCATATAAGCTATTTTGCCTTTCTTCAAGTTTTTTGGACTACACGATTAATACCTGGATTTCGGATATGAACACAAGCCTATGGTTATCAACAGCAGCAGGGTTGGGAGGATCTTCACAGGGGACTATGAATTCCTCGCTCACATTATTCTTAGAATAGAACCAAATATACAGGAACACCTTAGCTTCCCTTAGTTCTAACGCTGGAAACTGGCTCTGAACATGGTCCCTGCGCTCTTCTGTATTTACACAGACATGCTGACTTTGCAATCTATGCTTTGCAAGAGAGCAGGTAATTCTAGCACAGAAGAAACCATATAGTGAGGCATGGGTGATGATGTCAGCGGCACTCTTCCACTCTTGTTTATCCAGACCGTAGCTTTCAGTCCTGCATTGAGGCCTCCTTGTATATCGGTTTCCAGTGTGTCACCAACCATCACACAGTCACCTGGCTGCACTCCAAGAAGATCACAGCAGTGATAAAATATGGAAGGTGCTGGTTTCTCTTCCTTCTGTTCTCCGCCAATAACAATGGCATCAAAGTAAGACTGGCAGGCGCAGGCCTCGATCTTTTCCCTCTGAGTCTGTCTGTCACCATTTGTTAACAGGAGCAGGCGGACCTCTTTTCGAAGTTCAGTGAGCATGGCTTTGACATCGTCTGCTAGGATCATGTGCTGTAAGCGTGTAGATTTCCACAGGAAATAACATTCCTCCGCCAATTTCCTATTGTCAGCACCTCCTTTGGTTTCCTGGATTGCTTCTTCCCAGTGTGAAGTCCTCACATCTGTAATGCATGTACTATAGGGATGAAAGCACTCCTTGCTCAGTTTAACTTGAACTTTATCACAGATGATTTCAGCCTCTTCTTTGTAGTGGTATTTTGACTGTAAGAGCTTTATTACCTAGGCAGAGGAAAATAACCTGGTCAGCATACCTCGTCTTTAACAGTCATGTCTTAAGAAGGAGCGACTTCTTCCCTTTACCACACAATCTCTAGAGAGATTTGGCCAAATTAAAGACTCTATACTCCCAGAGACAATCAAAGATGCTGGCGAGGATGTGGAGAAAGAGGAGCACTCCTCCATTGTTGGTGGGATTGCAAGCTTGTACAACCACTCTGGAAATCAGTCTGGCGGTTCCTCAGAAAATTGGACATAGTACTACCGGAGGATCCCACAATACCTCTCCTGGGCACATATCCAGAAGATGTTCCAACCGGTAAGAAGGACACATGCTCCACTATGTTCATAGCAGCCTTATTTATAATAGCCAGAAGCTGGAAAGAACCCAGATGTTCCTCAACAGAGGAATGGATACAGAAAATGTGGTACATTTACACCATGGAGTACTACTCAGCTATTAAAAAGAATGAATTTATGAAATTCCTAGGCAAATGGATGGACCTGGAGGGCATCATCCTGAGTGAGGTAACACATTCACAAAGGAACTCACACAATATGTACTCACTGATAAGTGGATATTAGTCCAGAAACTTAGGATACCCAAGATATAAGACAATTTGCTAAACGCATGAAACTCAAAGAAGAACGAAGACCAAAGTATGGACACTTTGCCCCTTCTTAGAATTGGGAACAAAACACCCATGGAAGGAGTTACAGAGACAAAGTTTGGAGCTGTGACGAAAGGATGGACCATCTAGAGACTGCCATACCCGGGGATCCATCCCATAATCAGCCTCCAAACGCTGACACCATTGCATACACTAGCAAGATTCTGCTGAAAGGACCCAGATATAGCTGTCTCTTGTGAGACTAGGCCGGGGCCTAGCAAACACAGAAGTGGATGCTCACAGTCAGCTATTGGATGGATCACAGGGCTCCCAATGGAGGAGCTAGAGAAAGTACCCAAGGAGCTAAAGGGATCTGCAACCCTATAGGTGGAACAACATTCTGAACTAACCAGTACCCCGGAGCTCTTGACTCTAGCTGCATATGTATAAAAAGATGGCCTAGCCGGCCATCAATGGAAAGAGAGGCCCATTGGACTTGCAAACTTTATATGCCCCAGTACAGGGGAATGTCAGGGCCAAAAAGTGGGAGTGGGTGGGTAGGGGAGTGGGGGGGAGGGTATGGGGAACTTTTGGGATAGCATTGGAAATGTAAATGAGGAAAATACCTAATAAAAAAATTAAAAAATGCATATATCATCTGTCTTGCTCCACCCACCCAGCTCCTTATGTCTCTGTCCCCAGCATCTAGTCTAAAATGATTCTTCACATAAGGCCAAAAACAAACCTTTATTTGTTTGGTAGCCTACCAAGTTTCATACTGGTTATGAAGACATGAAAATAAGAATTTCACTTAAATCTAGTGAAACGTTTTAATACTTTCTGAAAAGCATCCTCTCTCTCTCTCTCTCTCTCTCTCTCTCTGTCTCTGTCTCTGTCTGTCTCTCTCTCTCTCTCTCTCACACACACACACACACACACACACAGAATGAATGTTATAACCTTACAATTCACCTTTCAAGAAAAGACAGTAAGTTCAGAATTGTTAAAAATTTTTCCTGGGCTGAAATTTGAATCCATATTAGCCTACTTCCACAGCAGACATGCTGGCCTGATAGTATGTACTGATTTCTGGGGTATCATTGCATAGGAAAAGGAAGCAGACAGATAATCATTATAAATTGATGCTGAGTTGGGTGCTGTTAAAAGACAAGAACTATGGAAGTAAAACTGAACTCATACTTAAGAGTAGTTGAATGAGGCTTGGCAGAGAAGTCATACCTAAAACAAGAGCTGACAAGCAGATAATGTGGATGTAGGTGGTTAACTCACTCTACACAGAAGCAACAAGCATGGAATTCTGACACCCCCCCCCCCAATAAGCCGAATTGAGCCAAAAGGGAGGCTTAGGGAGGCATGGATGTGTTGGAGGGTCCTTGAACAGATGCTGCCAAAACCTCTTCTGCATCCATTTTCCCACATATGCCCAATGTTTCATACTCTAAGTTTGTGACTTCTCGACACTTGCAAGCTTGTCCACAGCTGCATCCATGCATTCAGACTGGGGCTCAAGTATTATCGAGGGAATACCAATCAACCAACAAGAGAAAGAAATTTTGGACAAACATCAGACCTTCATTGTTCTTTAACAGCTGAAGCATGTTCTACAGTGTCATCTCAATGACTAGTGTCTCACTCCAGCAGTCAACTGATCATTGAGATATATAACAGCCATCCCTTCTCATATCTCCCTTCCTAGGACTCCCTCCCAATGAACTACCTATAATTAAAGGATGTACTTCTAAAGTCAGTCATAGCAACCAAGTCAAATATTGATCTTCAGCATGAGTGCATGGCATTGTGCTGATGGCTGGGAGAGCTGCTGCTCAGTGGCTGCTAGCATGCATAAGGCCATCAAACAACACACCTGCTGAAGCAAAGCAATCCAGTAATTAAAAAGGACACAGGGAACAGGTGGCAACTGTTCACTGCAAAACTCTACGCACTGAAAAGGAGCAAGGTATTAGTAAGACATAGACTCTCTCTTTTCTTAAGAGTATATAAATGCCTCTAACAGAGGAAAAGGAAGTACTTCGGGTTATTTCTGTAAATCAATTGTGTGAACTCTATAGCTCAGGCTGGTCTTGAACTTACAGTGATCTTCTTGCTCCAGGTTCCAAAAAGAAAAGTTTTATTAATCAAGAAAAATATATCAGTCCTAAGAATTTAAGGCAAAAATACAAAAAAAAAAAAAAAACCCACAAACTTGCCTTTCAACTCCATAGTCTTGCCACCATCTTTTAAAAACAAACAAACAAACAAACAAACAACAACAAAACCAGTATGGAATTCAATTACTCTTCAGCTATAAGCAAAGGACACTCTAAAAGTTTCAGCAGCCCCCTGTTACATGGTAAAGTGCCACAGGCCTAGTTGACACAGTACAGAAAGCCACAAGGCCCCAATGTCTTGGTATTGCAGTTGGCAACACCATAGTCTCACTCCTGAGACTCTGTAAATGTGGGGTCAAACACCTTTGAAGGCAGAGCACACCCTTCCCCTAAGTTCCAAAATCTTTCCTGATCGCATCTTTAATTAATTTTCCCATTTAGTCATACTATTACTGCTACATGGCAACTAGTCACAGATTTGTTTATTATGATCACAGCATTTTAATCACGTTAGCATTGGTCTTAGCCACTATTCTACTGCTGTGAAGAATAACTATGACCAAGGCAACTCTTACAAAAGAAAGCATTTAATTGGAGGCTTGCTTACTTTCTGAGGCTTACTCCATTATCATCATGGTGGGAATTAGACAGGCATAATGCTGGAGCCAGACCTGAGAGCCATATACTGACCTGCAGGCAGAGATGCTGGCCTGACACAAACTTTTGAATCCTCCAAGCCTACCCCATGACACTTTTCTTCCAACAAGGACATACCTACTCCCACAAGGTGACACTTCCCAATCCTTTTTGAACTGTGTCCCTCCCTGATGACTAAGCATTCAAATATGGGTACAATTTTTACTCTTACCATCATGCTGCTGGAGCCTGACAGTGGGGTGGGTTGGCTCAGTGAGTAAAGAACTTAGCTTCTAAGTGCAAAGACCAGGGTTCAATCTCTAGGACTCATGGGAAAATGCTGAGCAATCACAAACGCTCGTGATCCCAGCTCTGATGAAGTCTAGAAGGAAGGTACCCAAGACTCGCTAGCTAGTCAGTCTAATCTAACTGGTAAGCTTTGGTCCAAGAAGAGAGCCTGTTACAAGGAGAAGATGACACAGGAGAGCTTCTCTTCCAGCCTCCACATGTATATACACATGTGTATGCACACCTATGAGCCTATAAAAATAAAAAATATGCACCTAAAAATATTAACATCTTTAGAAAAAATGTTTATCAGATACTCATGTTATTAGCTCAAACAGGAGTACCGCTTAAGGTGAATCAGCACTTACTGCTTTCCTAACCCCTCATTGAGAATAAGTTTGGGCTCAATTGGAGGTGGAGGACAAAGGCCTCTAACCTGAAGGTGTGGAGGACATACTATACGTGGAGTAAGACAGGTTTGTAAAAACACTGATGTAATGAAGGCCCCAGGTACCTGCAGGCCTGAAGCCAGGGGGCCTGAAATGAGAGAGCAAGCACCAGTCTAGATTAGAATACATTCACTTCAGAACTCTACCACTCTGAATGTATACGAAAAGATGTATCTTTTCTACTTTCCACTCTCTGGACCTGGAACTAGAGTCACTGTCACAAGTAAGAGTTACGCTAACTGATTTTGCAAGACCCTTTGAGGGTTAGCTTGAGAACTATGTAACAATACTACTTTAAGAGACATTATTTTTTGAATACCTGTGATTTGGATGTTAAGGGGCTAAATTCTCTGTCTGTCTGTCTCTCTCACATGAACGTGCGCGCGTACACACACACACACAAACACACACACGATGATTGCTAAACAGCCCAGAAATTTAAATGTCTTTTGTTACTTTAAGATTTTTATGTATCTCTATGTATGCATGTCTACCACATGTGTGGGGCTGCCTATAGAGGCTAGATTCCCCGAAGCTGGAGATACAAGTGAGCCATCTAACATGGGTGTTGGGGTGTGAACTCTGGCTTTCTGGAGGAGCAGCACGTGTTAACTCCTGAGCCATTTCTATGGCCAACTCCACCTATTTTTTTTTTTTTTTTGTTTGTTTTTCCTTTTTAAATAAAATGTTCTAGAGACAGGATCTTATATAGTCTAGGCTGGTCTCAAACTCTCTTTGAAGCTGAGGGATGACTTTGAATTCCTGGTTCTTTTGCTTTTACCTCACAAATGTTGGGATTACAGGCATATACCTCCATGGCTAGTTTTTATGATTCTGGGGGCTTAGACCAGAGACTTGTGAAAATTAGGCAAGAGTCCAGCAAATGAACTACACTCTCAGCATCCCTGCTTACTCCTGGTTAAGTCGGACATCACTCACTAATGCCACATGTGATGAATCTACCTTAAAAATGAAATAAATTGGCCCTTTACTTCTTCTAACACACCTGTAAATGCATTTCTCAGTTCATAGCTATTTGTATTAGACATTTAATTAACAAATGATTTTTTAAAAAAAATCTGTTCAACTTCGCCCCTTCTTAGAATTGGGAACAATACACTCTGGGAGTTACAGAGACAAAGTTTGGAGCTGAGGCAAAAGGATGGACCATTTAGAGACTGCTGCACCCGGGGATCCATCCCATAATCAGCCTCCAAATGCAGACACCATTGCATACGCAAGATTTTGCTGAAAGGACCCAGGTATAGCTGTCTCTTGTGAGGCTATGCCGGTGCCTGGCAAACACAGAAGTGGATGCTCACAGTCTGCTATTGGATGGAACATAGGGCCCCCAATGGAGGAGCTAGAGAAAGTACCTAAGGAGCTGAAGGGGTCTGCAACCTTATAGGTGGAACAACAATATGAACTAACCAGTACCCCAGAGCTCGTATCTCTAGCTGCATATGTATCAGAAGATGGCCTAGTTGGCCATCATTGGGAAGAGAGGCCCCTTGGTCTTGCAAACTTTATATGCCTCAGTACAGGAGAACACCAGGGCCAAGAAGTGGGAGTAGGTGGGTGGGTGGGTGGAGGGTATGGGGAACTTTCGGGATAGCATTTAAAATGTAAATGAAGAAAATTTAAAAAAAATCTGTTCAATGAGGAACTATACATTCATGCCTTTTCCTCTTGACTATGAAAGTATATTGTAGTAGTCTGAATAAGAATGGCCCTAATAGGCTCATATATTGGATGTTTGGTTTTCAGTCAGTAGACAAGGAGGTGTAACATTGTTGGAAGAGATATTATCATCAGGAGTGGGCTTTTGAGTTTTCAAAAGCCAGGCCCGGTCTTGTTATCTCTGCCTCTAACTTGCAAGTCAGATGTGAGCTCTTGGCTACCCCTGCATGCTGGCTATCCTACTCCTCACCTCGGTGATCATAGCCCTACTTTCTGAAACTGTAAACAAGCCCCAAATTAAATGCTTTCTCTTACAAGCTACTTTGTCACAGCAAGAGAGCAGCAACTAAGACATATGCCTAAAAAGAATGGAAAACACTTTCCCATATGGTTCTTTAGAAAGTAAGGTTGATAGACTCCTTCACCAAGGCAAAGGCCAGACATCTTCCTAGCCCCTCAGAAATGATTCAAAATGGTATATGACAGCTGGCATATTACTTTGGGACAGGTCAAAATTTATAAGGAATGTTATATCCTTACAAGATAAAATGCTTACAGCATTTAATTTTGCTAATTTCATAGACCATTTATAAGTAAAGGAGGAGGTGAAAGAACCAAGACTGGAGATATGAATTCTTATGCACCATCCACTATTCATTCAGCATTTATTACATGTCAAACAAGGATAATTAAGATAGCATGTTCCCTTTCAGGAAACTCAGGATTCTGCTGTAGGTATGAGTTGCAAAAAATTAATGATAACATCCTCTGACAGGTGCAGTGAGGGATATCGGAAGTAAAAAATAAGGTACAAAATATAGGGGCAATGCCATGGAGAAACATTGTGGGGTGGTGGTGTGAGATAAGAGTCTTAATATGTTGTTTAGACTGGTCACAAATTCTGAAGCTCAAGGGATATTCTTGCCTTGTTTCCCAAGTCATTTTTTTTTGTTTTAAAAAGTAAAACCCAAAACTCACTGTGGCAGGGATATGAAAGATGAATTGGATGTGGTCAGCCTGGAGATAAGACTACAGCAAAAATTTACATTGGATGAGCCTTTTTGTCATTAAGGGGAGAATAAGCGAGACTGGGAGACAAGAGTGGATGGGGACGCAGTTCACTGAATGAGCGCTGGATGGTACAATCTTCCCATGTATGGCATGAAAGCTACCTGACAGTGTTATGCAGACTAATGCTCAAATTTACGAGGATCTGAGGCTAGGCATAGACAGGGGGTCTGCTGAGGCACCGAGTACTGGGAGAATTGTGATTCAAATGTGAGGTTTAATAGACCTACTTAACAAGAACCAGCCTAACACAAAACCTGAGTCTCAAAACACGGGCCTCAGCTGGATAAGAGCACCTGTTGAGTGTGCCCTGTCTGCAGTCTGAGATAATGGAGGCAGAACACACGGAAGTATGTAACGTGTGAGGGTGTCACAATGCACGGGGCAATCGACAGCGTGGAAATCTTCAGTTAAGACTGATTCCAAGTGTGGGGAGAAGTAGCTCAGGGGAGAACCTGTCTCGGATGGCGAGGAGGTAGGCTCAAACCTCAGAACCAAGAAAATAACACACACACACGCACACGCACACGCACATGCACACCCCAATTCAAAATACCTAGTGACGTTGGCACTTTGGGAGCCACCTAACCACTTGGCAAGCCTATTGTATTCTTGTGGCAGAGACAGAAGCTACGTCCCAGTGAGTGGATTTGGAAATACAGAGAAGAGAGCCCTGATGGAGACAACGGGTGGCAATTTTCCTTAAAACATAGCTGTGCAGAAAAGCACAGTCCAAGAGAGATGTAGGGTTAAAAAATTTTAAAGACCGACACGAACAAACTGTGGGTGCAATGCAGCAAGAAATGTGGAAGGTTTAAGATCCAGATAAACAAAAAACTACCTGAAGACGCATAAGACCCTTAGTATTGAAAGGGCAGGCATTTTTTTGTAAGTGGGCTTTCCACATCTGATACTCCTTCGGTTTCTCCTTGAAGCTGAAGGCAGGGGATGGAAAGTAGGGGTGGGTTAAGAGCAGGACTGGAAAAGGAAGATGTCCGACAGCATCTGTAGCTATAGCTAGGAGGGTGCAGATCAGCAATGCCTCACTAAAAGACTGCCCCCTCAGCATTTTATGTGCCGAGGGTCTCAGCACCAGAAAGCCCGGAAGGCCACAGGGAGGCCTGCAGGGAAAAAAAAAATGCTATGATGTAGGTTAAGTCCAGGCCCGCCTCTCAGAGTTATATAACTTCCTGGGCCAAAGCCTTGTCTGAGCCTCTTCCCCAAAACCCACCGCAGCCCATCTCGCGCGGGGCTGCAGCAAGAGGAGGGCGAGGGGTCTCGTCCCGCGCCGTCCGAGCCCGGGTGACCGCAGGTGGCGGCGACTCTGCAGTCGTGGCAGTTCAGAGTCCAGCACCCGGCCCCACGCGCGGGAAAGAAGCTCCACGGGCACGCAGCGGGGGGACTGAGGGTGCGGAGCGGAGTGCTGGCCCGGCAGGGGAGGGCGACGGCGCGGGGACGTTACCTCCAACATGCCTCTCCTGCTCGCCCCGGCCGTGTCGATGAGTGTGTTGTCCAGGTCAAAGAAGACCGCGCGGACCCGACTCAGCCCCATAGCCTCGGCAACCCAAGCAGCGCGCGAGCCGCTTCTGCCGCGCCGCGCATGCGCAAGGCGGTCAGGAACACCTGGGCGGAGTCTCGGAGGTCACCTGACCCTTCCAAAGCTCCGGGGTCTCCGTGGCAAGATCGCGCGAGATTCGGACACTAAATTTTATAGGGTGCGCGTGCACGAGAGGTGGATGAGTGTTATCAAGGCTTACTGCTGTGTGTGGGTGGATGGTCCTCTCCGTTAATGGCTTGGTGGGCTTGCTTAGGGCTGAGAAGGACATCCGAGCCGTACTGGAGAAACTCTCCAGACCCTTGGCTGGCCTGTCTTTCTATGGTGACCGCACAGTCTCCATCAGGAGATGGGGCAGGAGAGTGTGCCCACCAACCTCGGAACCTAGCTGCCCGGTGACTTTAGCGCTTCACTTCTTGCCCACAGCCTTGTAGGAACTAGAGCCTTCATCTGAACATCCTTTGAAAGATGCTTAGAAGAACTGAAGAGAAATGGGAGTCTCTGCAGTGTCTGCCGAATGGTTGTTCTTAAAAATGTGTATTTGTGTTTCTGTGTACGTGAGTGCCTGCAGAGGACAGACGAGGTCGTCCTGGAGCTGCAGTTGCGGCGGCTGTGAGCTGCCCACTGTGGGTGCTGGGAACTTGGGTCCTCTACAAGAGCAGTATGAGTTCTTAACCAGTGAACCATTTCTCCAGCTCCTTTCCCTCCATCTTTACTCATTTTTCTGAAACTCTGCAGCCCAAGTCTTGTGTGCCTATTAATTGCATGGTTTTCTGTAATTTCTAGCAAGGAACCGAGACTGTCTGTTAAGAACCCCACAAGATAAGTAACAAGGTTTGCCTTCTGTTGGTTGAAATCAACCTCTAATCCTTTTTTATTGATGAAATTTGGAGTCACTTTCACTAACCTGGAACTTATTGGGTCAGCCAATGCCACAGACCTGGTTCTGAGCTTTCGAATTAGGATTGGTTCTTACATTGTAAGTTATTCAGAGAAAATGAGAAAGTATTTCATAACATGTGAGAATTGATTAAATTTAATTGTCTATAGTTTCAGTTTTTGTTGTTTGTTTGTTTGTTTTGAGACAGTGTCACATTGAGTAACTGATTGGCCTGGAGCTAGCTGTGTAGACCATGCTGGCCTCAAATTCAGAGTGATTTGCCTCCCTCTGTCTCCCAAGTGCTAGTTCTCCCAAGTACCACCACATCTGGCTTGAATTAACTTCAACTAAGATCTTTGTCTATACTTGAATGATACTGGCTCCAAGTGGCTTCTGTTCATAGTGAACTGTACCCTACCTGGGTAATATATACAAATTGTGAAAAAATGGCTGGGCCTCCAGCCAGTCAGGCCCAAACCGCCAAAACTATGTAAGGTAAAGGCTGACTTCAGCCAGTCATATTGTTCTTGTCTTTTCATTGGCTACAAATTTAACTTTGAGCTGTATTGTGTTCATAAGGAACTTGTTGGCCCACCTTTGCTTGGCTGTAAAACTTCCTGTGTTTTGAGATAAACTTAACTCCTTTTGGGTGTTTAATAATTGGAATGCAGCATCCTTGAGTCTATGTAGTATACTTCTGCTTTTGCCTGACAGTGACAGAGTTGTATAACTTGACTAAAGACTAAGATGCTTAGCTCTGTACAGAAAAAAAAAAAAAAAAAAAAAAAGCTCCCATAACCTGAGGTACACAAGTCACAGATGGGTTTCTGATGCTCAGTAGAAAGAGATGAATGGCAGACTACCTATAGTTTTTGTATTTTATGGAGCAGAGTCAGAGTTGATGACTTTCCCAAAAGTGTTCCTCCTTTAATAGACTACCCTCACCGATGCAGTGGTGGTGAAACAGTTGTGTGCACTTAGGCTAGCAGTCAGCCAAAATTATGAATGCAATATTTGTAATTGCTTTTTGTAGTTGTGTCAAATATCATAATAGATATACAATAAGCTTCTGATGGACACATGGATCTTAGAGACATGGGTCAGGTCTTCGCCTTCTTCTAATGTGCGTATAGAATCTTGTTTCAGTCAGTGAAAAATCTAACCCTAGACAAGCTATTGCAGTCTATGTAATCAATCCTAACAGAGGTTTGTCTGTCTTTGGGATACCATGCATTGGTTGGTATTTCAAGATTGGTCTTCACAGCCTGGATTCCTTCTGAACTTACATGACTAGAACCCTGATGTTTTCCTATGGAATTTTAAGGCACTGAGATGTACATATATATGTGCATATAGATATGTCAGTCTTTACTGAACTCTTAAGGGTAGACTTGGCGGGACGAGAGAAAGATACAGCTAATGAATATTTAAAAAGTTCTGGGTAGCTTTTATTTATTGTCAGCCTTAACTGGCTCGTTGCCAGGTGAGACTGACTTACAGCTATGTCTGTAAGAGATTGTGTTGATTTATGATTGATATGGGAGGGCTCAGCTCACTGTTGGTGGCACCATCCCTAGGTTTGTGTGTCAGGGCTGCAAAGAAACTAGCACAAACCAGAGAGTAAAACAGCACGCAGCATTTCATTCTTTCACAGTATCTGTTTCTAGTTTTTGCTCAAGTTTCTGCTCTGTCTTCCCTTAGTGATCCAGTGTGACCTAAAAGAGTGACCCAAATAAACCTTTTTCTGCTTTGGACAAAGTATTTCACCACAGCAACTGGAAGCAAACTAGAACAATGGTCAATCCCACTTATCCTTATAAAATGTAAATCTAATAGAATAGAAATAAAGATGACACATGTAGCCTTGGTGGTGGTGCGTATCTTTTTTTTTTTTTTCACTGAAAGCTATGGAAGCTCTAATTTTCTTCTTTTTTTTTTGTTTTATTAGATGTTTTCTTCATTTACATTTCAAATGCTATCCCTTTTCCTAGTTTCCTCTCCGAAAACCCTCTATACCCTCCCCCAAGTGATGCATATCTTCAGTCCCAGCACAGTCAGCAGAGTGAGGCAAATCTCCATGAATTAAAAGCCAGCTTGGTTTCCAGAGTGAACGCTAAGAGAGCTAAGGCTACTTAGTGAAACCTTGTCTCAATATATATATGTATATATGTATATGTATATATGTGTATATATGTATATATGTATATATATATACATATATATATATATTTATGAAATAAAAGTTAAATATTTGGTGTGGTGGCTGGAGAAATGGCTCAGCAGTTAAAAGCACTGACTGTTCTTCTGGAGGACTGGGTTTGATTCCAAGCACCTACACAGCAGTTCACACTTGTCTGTAACTCCATTTCTAGGGACAGCTGACACCTTCTTCTTGCCTCCATAGGAACCAGGCACACAAGTGGTACACACACTTATGTGCAAGGCAAAACACCCATACAAATCAAATCAACTTTAAAAAGGCATCTGAGTATTTTGAAACAGACAACTAGAACCCCGCAAAAGATATATTAAGTTAAATATTTGATAGCCAAAGCTGGTGACCACATGGGGAAATAGGCACTTATACTCTGCTTGAGGAAATGTAAATTGGTGCAAACACCTTTGAGAATAATTTAGTGATGCCTTTTATTGGCTAGGAGGTCCCACTGTTAGGAATTTACCCCTGGACATATTTTTCTCTTACAGATACTAGACTGATCTAACCCATTTCTGCTGTCAGTTTGTTACTCAAAGATTCCTGTAGAAAGCTTAGTCCCAAGTGTAATAGTGATAGAACTGAAGTAGACAAGGACCTGCAGGTAATTAGGCCATGTGGCTCCACCCTCTTGATACAATACTGCTACACCCAGGGAGTGGGCTAGACCCATAGGACTGAATTAGTTTCCTATTTTGATCCTGATGACTCCCACATTTCTACACCCACCCTTGCCTCTTTTGTATGTGCAACATGTTGCTGTGATTCCTTCCACCATGAGGTCATTAGAGTCAAGCAGATGCTGCTGTTTTCAGAGTTTTTATAGAATACTGCCTTTATACTCCCATGTATTTTTTTGACCAGACATCATTATTTTTTTCCCTTCATTTATCTTCTAGCAAAATGTTCAATTAATAACATTAAAAAAAATCTGCCCTTTGTCCTGTAAGAGCAAAGCAAACATTACAGACTGCCAAATACTGTTACTGCTCTACTGTAACTGTATATGATGTGGCCAAGAATAAAAATGCTGCACTCTGCTTCCCAAATAAAGAATTGCTGTTCTTCATTTTAGTGTACTGTGTTGACCTTGATCTTTCTCACATTTTATTCACATTTATTTTTTGCTCTTAGTGTGCTCACAAAATCACAACATTGGAAGTAGGAGTTGAATAGCAATGCTTTTAAGTAAGTTACATTCCAGCTCTACATCAAATGGGCCAAAGCTCCTCCAGTGTTTACAAAACACAACAGATAAGATGCTACACTAAAACACACCATCTAAAAGACAACTGGAAAACAAAGCATTGCTTTTTTCAATAATAAACCCCACCACCACATTATAACAGTAACCATTCCACTTATCACAGCTTGGTTGAGCTAAAAAGTCCAAGATGACTGCAACTTTCTAAAAATGGGTAGGATGAAGAGTTGCAAACAACATGTGCATTTGAAGGACATCAACATTTCTTTTTTTTTCCCATTTTTTATTAGGTATTTAGCTCATTTACATTTCCAATGCTATACCAAAAGTGCCCCATACACCCCCCACTCCCCTACCCACCCACTCCCCCTTTTTGGCCCTGGCATTCCCCTGTACTGGGGCATATAAAGTTTGCAAGTCCAATGGGCCTCTCTTTGCAGTGATGGCCAACTAGGCTATCTTTTGATACATATTCAGCTAGAGACAAGAGCTCCGGGGTAATGCTTAGTTCATATTGTTGTTCCACCTATAGGGTTGCAGTTCCCTTTAGTTCCTTGGGTGCTTTCTCTAGTTCCTCCATTGGGGGCCCTGTGGTCCATTCAATAGCTGACTGTGAGCATCCAATTCTGTGTTTGCTAGGCCCTGGCATAGTCTCACAAGAGACAGCTATATCTGGGTCCTTTCAGCAAAATCTTGCTAGTGTATGCAATGGTGTCAGTGTTTGGAAGCTGATCATGGGATGGATCTCTGGATATGGCAATCACTAGATGGTCCATGCTTTCGTCACACTTCCAGATTTTGTCTCTGTAACTCCTTCCATGGGTGTTTTGTTTCCTATTCTAAGAAGGGGCAAAGTGTCCACACTTTGGTCTTCGTTCTCTTGAGTTTAATGTTTTTAGCAAATTATATCTTATATCTTGGGTATCCTAAGTTTCTGAGCTAATATCCACTTATCAGTGAGTACATATTATGAGAGTTCCTTTGTGATTGGGTTACCTCACTCAGGATGATGCCCTCCAGGTCCATCCATTTGGCTAGGAATTTCATAAATTCATTCTTTTTAATAGCTGAGTAGTACTCCATTGTGTAAATGTACCACATTTTCTGTATCCATTCCTCTGTTGAGGGGCATCTGGGTTCTTTCCAGCTTCTGGCTATTAAAAATAAGGCTGCTATGAACATAGTGGAGCATGTGTCCTTCTTATCGGTTGGGGCATCTTCCGGATATATGCCCAGAAGAGGTATTGCTGGACCTTCTGGTAGTACTATGTCCAATTTTCTGAGGAACCGCCAGATTGATTTCCAGAGTGGTTGTACAAGCTTGCAATCCCACCAACAATGGAGGAGTGTTCCTCTTTCTCCACATCCACGCCAGCATCTGCTGTCACCTGAATTTTTCATCTTAGCCATTCTGACTGGTGTGAGGTGGAATCTCAGGGTTGTTTTGATTTGCATTTCCCTGATGATTAAAGATGTTGAACATTTTTTCAGGTGCTTCTCTGCCATTCGGTATTCCTCAGGTGAGAAATCTTTGTTCAGTTCTGAGCCCCATTTTTTAATGGGGTTATTTGATTTTATGGAGTCTACCTTCTTGAGTTCTTTATATATATTGGATATTAGTTCCCTGTCCGATTTGGGATAGGTAAAGATCCTTTCCCAATCTGTTGGTGGTCTCTTTGTCTTATTGACGGTGTCTTTTGCTTGGCAGAATCTTTGCAATTTTATGAGGTCCCATTTATCGATTCTTAATCATACAGCACAAGCTGTTGCTGTTCTATTCAGGAATTTTTCCCCTGTACCCATATCTTCTAGGCTTTTCCCTACTTTCTACTCTATAAGTTTCAGTGTCTCTGGTTTTATGTGGAGATCCTTAATCCACTTAGATTTGACCTTAGTACAAGGAGATAGTACTGGATCAATTCTAGATCTTCTACATGATAACCGCCAGTTGTGCCAGCACCATTTGTTGAAAATGCTGTCTTTTTTCCACTGGATGGTTTTAGCTCCCTTGTCAAAGATCAAGTGATCATAGGTGTGCGGGTTCATCTCTGGGTCTTCAATTCTGTTCCATTGGTCTACTTGTCTGTCATTATACCAGTACCATGCAGTTTTTATCACAATTGCTCTGTAGTACATCTTTAGGTTGGGCATGGTGATTCCACCAGAGGTTCTTTTATCCTTGAGAAGAGTTTTTGCTATCCTAGGTTTTTTGTTATTCCAGATGAATCTGCCGATTGCTCTTTCTAATTCGTTGAAGAATTGAGTTGGAATTTTGATGGGGATTGCATTGAATCTGTAGATTGCTTTTGGCAAGATAGCCATTTTTACCATATTGATCCTGCCGATCCATGAGCATGGGAGATCTTTCCATCTTCTGAGATCTTCTTTAATTTCTTTCTTCAGAGACTTGAAGTTCTTGTCATAGAGATCTTTCACTTCCTTAGTTAGAGTCACGCCTAGGTATTTTATATTATTTGTGGCTATTGAGAAGGGTGTTGTTTCCCTAATTTCTCTCTCAGCCTGTTTGTCCTTTGTGTAGAGAAAGGCCATTGACTTGTTTGAGTTAATTTTATATCCAGCTACTTCACTGAAGCTGTTCATCAGGCTTAGGAGTTCTCTGGTGGAATTTTTAGGGTCACTTATATATACTATCATATCATCTGCAAAAAGTGATAATTTGACTTCTTCCTTTCCAATTTGTATCCCCTTGATCTCCTTTTGTTGTCTAATTGCTCTGGCTAGGACTTCAAGTACAATGTTGAATAGGTAGGGAGAGAGTGGACAGCCTTGTCTGGTCCCTGATTTTAGGGGGATTGCTTCAAGCTTCTCACCATTTACTTTGATGCTGGCTACTGGTTTGCTGTAGATTGCTTTTATCATGTTTAGGTATGGGCCTTCAATTCCTGATCTTTCCAAGACTTTTATCATGAATGGGTGTTGGATTTTGTCAAATGCTTTCTCAGCATCTAACGAGATGATCATGTGGTTTTTGTCTTTGAGTTTGTTTATATACTGGATTACGTTGATGGATTTCCGTATATTGAACTATCCCTGCATCCCTGGGATGAAACCTACTTGGTCAGGATGGATGATTGTTTTGATGTGTTCTTGGATTCGGTTAGCAGGAACTTTATTCAGGATTTTTGCATCAATATTCATAAGGGATATTGGTCTGAAGTTCTCTATCTTTGTGGGGTCTTTTTGTGGTTTAGGTATCAGAGTAATTGTGGCTTCATAGAATGAGTTGGGTAGAGTACCTTCTGTTTCTAGTTTGTGGAATAGTTTGTGAAGAACTGGGATTAGATCTTCTTTGAAGGTCTGATAGAACTCTGCACTAAACCCATCTGGTCCTGGGCTTTTTTTGGTTGGGAGATTATTAATGACTGCTTCTATTTCTTTGGGGGATATTGAGCTGTTTAGATCATTAACCTGATCTTGATTCAACTTTGGTACCTGGTATCTGTCTAGAAACTTCTCCATTTCATCCAGGTTCTCCAGTTTTGTTGAGTATAGCCTTTTGTAGAAGGATCTGATGGTGTTTTGGATTTCTTCAGGATCTGTTGTTATGTCTCCCTTTTCAGTTCTGATTTTGTTAATTAGAATGCTTTCCCTGTGCCCTCTAGTGAGTCTGGCTAATGGTTTGTCTATCTTGTTGATTTCTCAAAGAACCAGCTCCTCAATTGGTTGATTCTCTGAATAGTTCTTCTTGTTTCCACTTGGTTGATTTCGCCCCTGAGTTTGATTATTTCCTGCCGTCTACTCCTCTTGGGTAAATTTGCTTCCTTTTCTTCTAGAGCTTTTAGGTGTGTTGTCAAGCTGCTAATGTATGCTCTCTCTAGTTTCTTCTTGGAGGCACTCAGAGCTATGAGTTTTCCTCTTAGAAATGCTTTCATTGTGTCCCATAAGTTTGGGTATGAAGTGGCTTCATTTTCATTGAACTCTAAGAAGTCCTTAATTTCTTTCTTTATTCCTTCCTTGACCAAGGTATCATTGAGAAGAGTGTTGTTCAGTTTCCACGTGAATGTTGGCTTTCTGTTATTTATTTTGTTATTGAAGATCAGCCTTAGTGCATGGTGATCTGATAGGATACATGGGACAATTTCAATATTTTTGTATCTGTTGAGGCCTGTTTTGTGACCTATTATGTGATCAATTTTGGAGAAGGTACCATGAGGTGCTGAGAAGAAGGTATATCCTTTTGTTTTAGGATAAAATGTTCTGTAGATATCTGTCAGATCCATTTGTTTCATCACTTCTGTTAGTTTCAGTGAGTCCCTGTTTAGTTTCTGTTTCCATGATCTGTCCATTGGTGAAAGTGGTGTGTTGAAGTCTCCCACTATTATTGTGTGAGGTGCAATGTGTGCTTTGAGCTTTACTAAAGTTTCTTTAATGAATGTGGCTGCCCTTGCATTTGGAGCATAGATATTCAGAATTGAGAGTTCCTCTTGGAGAATTTTACTTTTGATGAGAATGAAGTGCCCCTCCTTGTCTTTTTTGATGACTTTGGGGTGGAAGTCAATCTTATCAGATATTAGGATGGCTACTCCAGCTTGTTTCTTCATACCATTTGCTTGGAAATTTGTTTTCCAGCCTTTCATTCTGAGGTAGTGTCTATCTTTTTCTCTGAGATGAGTTTCCTGTAAGCAGCAAAATGTCAGGTCTTGTTTGTGTAGCCAGTTTGTCAGTCTATGTCTTTTTATTGGGGAGTTGAGACCATCTATGTTAAGAGATATTAAGGAAAAGTAATTGTTGCTTCCTGTTATTTTTTGTTGTTAAAGTTGGCATTCTGTTCTTGTGGCTGTCTTCTTTAGGTTTGTTGAGGGATTATCATCTTGTTTTTTCTAGGGCGTTGTTCCCGTTCTTGTATTGGTTTTTTTCTGTTATTATCCTTTGAAGGGCTGGATTCGTGGAGAGATAATGTGTGAATTTGGTTTTGTTGTGGAATACTTTGGTTTCTCCATCTATGGTAATTGAGAGTTTGGCTGGGTATAGTAGCCTGGGCTGGAATTTGTGTTCTCTTAGTGTCTGTATAACATCTATCCAGGCTCTTCTGGCTTTCATAGTCTCTGGTGAAAAATCTGGTGTAATTCTGATAGGCTTGCCTTTATATGTTACTTGACCTTTCTCCCTTACTGCTTTTAATATTCTATCTTTATTTAGTGCATTTGTTGTTCTGATTATTATGTGTCGGGAGGAATTTCTTTTCTGGTTCAGTCTATTTGGAGTTCTGTAGGCTTCTTGTATGTTCATAGGCATCTCTTTCTTTAGATTTGGGAAGTTTTCTTCAATAATTTTGCTGAAGATGATTGCTGGTCCTTTGAGTTGAAAATCTTCATTCTCATCCACTCCTATTAGCCGTAGGTTTGGTCTTCTTATTGTGTCCTGGATTTCCTGGATATTTTGAGTTAGGATATTTTTGCGTTTTGTATTTTCTTTGATTGTTGTGCCGATGTTCTCTATGGAATCTTCTGCACCTGAGATTCTCTCTTCCATCTCTTGTATTCTGTTGCTGATGCTCAAATCTATGGTTCCAGATTTCTTTCCTAGGGTTTCTATCTCCAGTGTTGCCTCACTTTGAGTTTTCTTTATTGTGTCTACTTCCCTTTTTAGGTCTAGTATGGTTTTGTTCATTTCCATCACCTGTTTGTATGTTTTTTCCTCTTTTTCTGTAAGGACTTCTACCTGTTTGATTGTGTTTTCCTGTTTTTTTTTTACGGACTTGTAACTCTTTAGCAGTGTTTTCCTGTAATTCTTTAAGTGAGTTATTAAAGTCCTTCTTGATGTCCTCTACTATCATCATGAGATATCCTTTTAAATCTGGGTCTAGGTTTTCGGGTGTGTTGGGGTGCCCTGGACTGGGCGAAGTGGGAGTGCTGGGTTCTGATGATGGTGAGTGGTCTTGGTTCCTGTTAGTAAGATTCCTACGTTTACCTTTCGCCATCTGGTAATCTCTGGAGTTAGTAGTTATAATTGACTCTGTTTAGAGATTGTTCTTCTGGTGATTCTGTTACCTTCTATCAGCAGACCTGGGAGACAGATTATCTACTCTGAGTTTCAGTGCTCAGAGCACTCTCTGCTGGCAAGCTCTCTTACAGGGAAGGTGCGCAGATATCTTGTGTTTGGACCTCCTCCTGGCCGAAGAAGAAGGCCCAAAACAGGACCTTTCTCAGAAGCTGTGTTGCTTTGGCAGGTCCCAGAAGCTGTCAGCTTCTGTGGTGCAGACTCTCACCTGTGCAGACTAAATTCCTAAGTTCTGCGGAGTCGCGGAACCAAGATGGCGACCGCTGCTGCTGAGGCTGAGGCTGCCTCCCGAGCCAGGCGGACACCTGTCCTCTGGTCCGGATGGTGGCCGGCTGTCTGCGGCCCGCAAAGGGTGCTGCCTCAGCGGCTCTGTGCCTCCGCCTGTCCCAGAAGCTGTCCGGTTCTCTGGCGTACCCTCTCACCTATTCAGACTAATTTCCTAAGTTCTGTGGAGTCCCGGAACCCAACATTTCTTTTTATATAATAGTCACAACAATATCCCTTTGGGGCCTGCACAGGCTCAAGCCAGATGGTGTCCTACTGCTGAGAGGAGGAGGTAGATGTAGGCCCCCTCCCTTAACTAAGAGGTTATCTCCAATTGACATCCACTTGGGAAATTAGTTTTCTCCAATGGAGTCTCACATGAGTATATTAACCACACTTAAGATAGGTTCCATGCCTAACAGTAGATGGATAAAACAAAATTAACTCATTGGTGTATTTGTAGGGTTTTGTCTTAAGATGCTTTGTTAGGGCTTTTTCTTTTTTTGTCTTTCTGGTCTTTTGTTTATATATTATGGATCCCAATATTGGGTTCTTATGGGTTTTATTTGTATGTGTGTGTTTTCCTTCCTCATTTATTAAAAATTCTGGTTTGGCAGGAAGGTGGTGGTGAATATTTTTAATCCCAGCACTTGGGATGCAGAAGTAGGGAGATCTCTGTGAGTTCAATGCCAGCTTGGTCTACACAAAGTTCTAGGATAGCCAGGGCTACACAAACCCTGTCTCAAAATCCAAATAATTCTGCCTTGCATTTTTTGGTTTGTTTTCAAAGGATACAAAAAAAATTAACACTGACTGTAATACTTTCAATAAGAGTGGCCCCAACAGGCTCATGTATTTAAATGGTTAGTCCCTAGTGAGTGGGACTATTTGAAAGGATTAGAAGGATTAGGAAATGTGGCCTTGTAGGAAGAAGTGTGTCGCTACAGGAATGACAGGTCCAGTGTCTCCCTTCCAGCTTTCAGATTAAGATGTAAAGCTCTCAGCTACTCCTCTATGCCACCATGCCTCCCCACCATCATGATAATGGACTGAACCTCTGAAACTGTAACCAGGCCCCCCATTAAATGCATTGTAATAGTTGTCTTGGTCATGACATCTCTTTACAGCAATAGAACAGTTACTAAAAACTAATAATAATAAAAAAATAAATAACGAAGGCAGAGGAAGGTGTCTAAGCTGTTTGACCAGTCATAATGGCAGTAACAATGATGTGATATGGGAACTGGAAGTGGAGTAATAAAACTTTCTGCTTAAAAAAAAGATGTCTTTAGAATTATGGGTTGATTATATTCTCTAAGTAGTTCCATCTGATAGTGTTGTTCTTTGGCATATAAGTTTCCTTTCAGAGTTGGAAATAAGAGCTTTTAAGGAAATAAGGGATGTTCATTGTTGGGGTTCAGGAGTCACACCACAAACAATATGAACACTGATCTCAGTCAGACAGGGATGGTTTATTGAACACACACCCTGAGACTGAATGATAATGACCGTAGCTAAGAGTACAGGGGCTGGGTTGAACATCTTTCTGTGTCAGCTTATAGGGCTAACCACAAAACCATAATGAACTCATACACAAGTGCTGCCAGTGATAGATACAGAAAAATAACTTGACTCAAAGCAGGGTCATGCTGACCACATACCCTGTTATGTTCTGTATGAGGCTTGTTAATCTTAAAAAATTCCACAAAGCTTTATGTAGGACCAATCAAATTGAAGGACAATATGAACTGTTAGGTGTAAAATGGCTAACAACTTTCACCAGAACTGACTAGAAAATGTGACAAGAACAGACCAGAATTGGGAATGCTGAAGATATGAACCCTTGCCCTAAGCCCTAGTCAGATTCTCTAGACTCTGCATGTACACGGGTCTACCTTCTCTGCCTTCCACGATCAACTTGGAAGAGAAGCAGCAGACAGATCACAGTGATCCTTCTAACTGGTGACAGTGCTTGTGTGTCCCATCCCTTTGGAGGCCTTCTCTATGTGTCCTAACTCTCTGAATTCCTGCTCAAGCATCACAACAATACACATGCTTCCCCAGATGTCTTTCCAAGGCAATGCCCATTGATGTAAGATCAGCTGAGCCATTATCCTCAAAGGCTTTGGGCTCAATAGTTTTATGTCAACTCAATACAATTAAAGACACCTGAGAGGAGGGAATCTCAATTAAGAAAATGCCTCCATAAGATTGGGCTGTGGCGTCAGAATGGCTAAGATCAAAAATTCAGGTGACAGCAGATGCTGGCGTGGATGTGGAGAAAGAGGAACACTCCTCCATTGTTGGTGGGATTGCAGGCTTGTACAACCACTCTGGAAATCAGTCTGGCGGTTCCTCAGAAAATTGGACATAGTACTACCAGAGGATCCAGCAATACCTCTCCTGGGCATATATCCAGAAGATGCCCCAACTGGTAAGAAGGACACATGCTCCACTATGTTCATAGCAGCCTTATTTATAATAGCCAGAAGCTGGAAAGAACCCAGATGCCCCTCAACAGAGGAATGGATACAGAAAATGTGGTACATCTACACAATGGAGTACTACTCAGCTATTAAAAAGAATGAATTTATGAAATTCCTAGGCAAATGGATGGACCTGGAGGGCATCATCCTGAGTGAGGTAACACATTCACAAAGGAACTCACACAATATGTACTCACTGATAAGTGGATATTAGCCCCAAACCTAGGATACCCAAGATATAAGATACAATTTGCTAAACACATGAAACTCAAGAAGAATGAAGACTGAAGTGTGGACACTATGCCCCTCCTTAGAATTGGGAACAAAACACCCATGGAAGGAGTTACAGAGACAAAGTTTGGAGCTGAGATGAAAGGATGGACCATGTAGAGACTGCCATATCCAGGGATCCACCCCATAATCAGCATCCAAACGCTGACACCATTGCATACACTAGCAAGATTTTATCGAAAGGACCCAGATGTAGCTGTCTCTTGTGAGACTATGCCGGGGCCTAGCAAACACAGAAGTGGATGCTCACAGTCAGCTAATGGATGGATCACAGGGCTCCCAATGGAGGAGCTAGAGAAAGTACCCAAGGAGCTAAAGGGATCTGCAATCCTATAGGTGGAACAACATTGTGAGCTAACCAGTACCCCGGAGCTCTTGACTCTAGCTGCATATGTATCAAAAGATGGCCTAGTTGGCCATCACTGGAAAGAGAGGCCCATTGGACACACAAACTTTATATGCCCCAGTACAGGGGAATGCCAGGGCCAAAAAGGGGGAGTGGGTGGGTAGGGGAGTGGGGGTGGGTGGGTATGGGGGACTTTTGGTATAGCATTGGAAATGTAAATGAGCTAAATACCTAATAAAAAATGGAAAAAAAAAGATTGGGCTGTGGCAAGTCTATAGGACATTTTATGTATTAGTGATTGATGGAGAGGGCCTAGTCGATTATAGATGATGTCATTTCTTAGGCTGGGTCCTGGGTTCTATAAGAAAGCAGGCTAAGCAAGCCAGGGGAGGCCAGCCACAAGTAGCACCTCTCTCAAGGCCTCTGCATCAGCTCCTTGATCCACTTTACTGTCTTGTTTGAGTTCTGACTTTCCTTGACAATGAGCTGTGGTGTGAGCCAATTCAAATCACTGTATCTGGGCCTGAGAAGTATCTGAGCTGGTTAGCCTGCTGGCTATCCTACTCTTAGGCCCTTGGAGCCAGCTCACCAGCAAACCCCACAAGCAGGGCCAGATCTATTGTGCTGCCCAGGCAAGGTGCAGGGCCCTTTCTCCTGAGTTTTGCAGCAGATCATGGGCAGGACCAGCTTTTCCGTTCTTATGACCCCAGGGCCAGTTCCCCCACACTGACACCCCTGGGGCTTGCTCATCTGTCATCATGTTCAACTCTGCTGTGCTGCCAAGATGATATGCAAGGCCAGTTCTCCTGTCTGCCACTGGTGTTGAGACAAAAGAGAGGAGAGTGAATCCCTCCCTCACCTATACCATCACACAGAAACGAAGAGAGAGGGATGCTCTCTTGAGCCAACTCCTTCAGGGAATCAGGGTTTGCTCATCTGCAACCCCCAAGTCCAGGGCAGCTATACAGTGCTACCCAGCTGAAGTGCAAGGCCTGCTCTCCTGAGTGCTGCTGCTGGTGAGGGGCAAGGCCAGCTCTCCTGCTTTCATAATTCCATGGACAAGTCTCCCACCTGCTGCAGGTGGTTGGGAAGAGTGGGAAGGAAGGTGTCCCTCTCTTATCCATGCCACAGAACAAGAGACAGGTGGTATTGTGATTATAAAAAGATAAAGATGACAGTATCATATGAAATAATTTATTTGAGGGTTGAAGGCTGATTGAGTGATGCAATTTAGCCCAGGATAGACCTAAACTCCTGGTTCTACCTGTGTGTCTCGCAAGTGCTGGAATTACAGGTGGTCACCATCATTTTTGACTTCACATTTTTTTCAGAAATGTTCAGTCATGTAATCCCTGAGAAGATGTTTGGGTTGGACACTTTCTAGTATAGAAGGATGCTGGAGGGCTGATGAGATGGCTCAGTGGGAAGAGCACTGACTGCTCTTCTGAAGGTCCTGAGTTCAAATCTCAGCAACCACATGGTGGCTCACAACCATCCATGATGAGATCTGATGCCCTCTTCTGGTGTGTCTGAAGACAGCTACAGTGTTCTTATTTATAATAATAAATAAATCTTTGGGCCAGAGCGAGCAGGAATGGAACAAGTGGGGTTGACCAGAACAGGCAGGGCTCACTGGAGCGAGTGGGGCTAAGGTCCTGAGTTCAATTCCCAGCAACCACAAGAAGGCTCACAACCATCTGTACAGTGACAACCATAGCTACAGTGTACTCATATACATTAAATAAATAAATAAATAAATAAGTAAATAAGTAAATAAATACATCTATAAAAGAAGAAAAAAAAGATGCTGGATATGAAATGTGCACAGTTATTTTGGCCATAGAAACTCCAGTAAAGCAGGAATTTTAAAGCTTCATCCAGAAATGGCCAGTGACATAATGTCCGTCAAACAGCTGTTTTCAAACTTCACAACCATGCTGCCACACTGCCCTTCAGCTCAGTGAAAGTGGATAGCACAGAAGTTTCATGGGAAAATCATTCCCAACACTCACAGGGGCCTCACCGATGCCATTTGAGAACACTTTGGACACCCAGGAGGGTTTTCAAGTCTTGGGTTGAGTACGAATGTATACAAGCATGAGTGTACACATAGGATGGATCAAATCCAGGGCTTGCTGGATTGGTGGTGCTGTGTGCCTTTGATTTCAGCACACAGGAGGCAGATGCAGGAACATCTCTGAGTGCCTCTGAGTTTGAGACCAGCTTGGTCTATAGAGCTAGTTACAGAACAGCCAGGGCTACAAAGAGAAATCCTTTCTCCCAAACAACAGTAACAACAAAAGAATAAAGGAAGAAAAAAAAGAAAAAAGAAAAAAACCAGGGCTTTGTACTTAACCAGGTAGGTGCCTTACTATTAAACTATTTCCCATGCAACCTTCAGTACTACTTTTTTAATTGGGAGGAATATATTTTCTGAAGAAGTAGTGCATGTTGTTCACAAGCAGTCATTTAAATGTTTTTCCACTTCTTCGCAGTCTATAAATGTGGTTGTTAGGGTAGGCAAGCTTCCTCATGACTATGGTTTATCACTTTCTTTTCTTTAAACATTGTGGATTCATGATTTCTCTTATCTTCCCTAGGCAGCACAGCAAGACTTTCTTGCTTGGCAACTTTCATCCTGGCTGCCAGGAACGTGGAACATACTCAAATGTGTAGGCATATGTAGAGTGGGCTTCATTCTCCATTGACAAGCTGATTATAAAATTAACATTGTGGCTAGGGATTTGGCTCAGTGGTAGAACACTTGAGGGGTGTGTGAAACTGGATTTAATCCTCAGCACCACACAAAAACCAAAAGTAAAAAAACAAAACAAAACAAAACAAAACACATGATCAAAAACCATTGGGAAATTACATATACAGAATATTAAAATAACCCTAAGAATAAAAAAGGAGACACAGGAGTTGATTTCAAGTATTAAAAATGTACTGTTATTAAAACACTATGATACTAGCATAAAGAGTGCCAAATTAATTCAATGGTCAGCTCTAAGTGAAACATTTATATCATTCCTTTCAAGACTCAGGGAATACTGCAGAAGTGGGAATGAAAAGAAAGTCAGATGTGAAGGAAAGGATAATATGGTACAGCATGCTGTCTTCTGCATATGGAATGGCCATTGTATTTACTAAATTATAGCACTGTGATCACCCACAGGAGACTTACACAAGATTGGGACCATCAGCACTTCATTATAGATAAGGAAGGATTTATAGGGGATTAATGTTTGGGAGGGAGAATAAGTTTTTGTTTTGTTTTAGTAGTGTAGTCACTTGTAAGATACTCATGGTCCTGTAAATAGCTTGTCACATGTACTTGTTCAACCTAATCAAATTCATTGGGACACACACACACACAGAGACAGAGACAGAGAGAGAGAGAGAGAGAGAGAGAGAGAGAGAGAGAGAGAGAGAGAGAGAGAGAGAGAGAGAGAGAAACAGATATTAAAAAGACACTAATTGGGAAGAGGAAAGGAATCAGGATGAATGGGAGGGCAACAAGAGTATAATTTGGGAGAGAACTACAACCAAAACATTGTATGCACATGTGTGAAATGTCATAATAAAATCAGTTATTATGTATAATCAATACACACCTAAATCCCAAATATAAAGATAGAATACAGTACAAAGTACAAAAATAGGTAAACAGATGTAATCAGATATGTTTGATAAAGCCCCAAAGTCAACATATTGAATAAAGGACAAGTTTCCTTTTCCTTTTCTTTCCTGGTTTTTGAGATAGGGTTTCTCTGTGTAGTCTTGGCTGTTCTGGAACCTGTTCTGTAGACCAGGTTGGGCTCCAACTTATGTAGGTCTGCCTGCCTTTGCCACTCCATTGTTGGGAGTAAAGGCACGCACCACCAGTGCTTGGCTAAAGATTACTTTTCAACAGGTGACAGGACCAAATGAAAATCCACACCCACCCAACAAACTTGGATCCATGGTGGACAGCAGATATAAAAGAACTCAAATGAATCTTAGGTTTTTTTTTCATTTTTTAAAAACATTGGATATATATATTTTGGTTTTTTGAGACAGGGTTTCTCTGTGCAATCCTGACTGTCCTGGAACTCACTTTGTAGACCAGGCTGGCCTCAAACTCAGAAATCCACCTGCCTCTGCTTCCCAAGTGCAGGGATTAAAGGCTTTCTTTATTTACATTTCAAATGTTATCCCCTTTCCCAGTTCCCCCCTCCTTTCCCCCTACTTCTATGAGGGTGTTCCCCCACCCAGCTACCCACTCCTGCCTCCCCACCCTAGAATTCCTCTATACTGGGCCATTGATGCTGGACCATGCCATCTTCTTCTCCATATGTGGCTGGAGCCACGGGTCCCTACATGTGTACTCCCTGGTTGGTGGTTTAGTTCCTGGGAGCTCTGGAGGGTCTGGCCTGTTGGCACTATTGTTTCCTCCATGGGGCTGCAAACCCCCTCAGTTCCTTCAGCCCCTTCTCCATCTCCTCCATCTGCTCCTATGAGTATTTTGTTCCCCTTTCTAAGAAGGACCAAAGTACCCACACTTTGGTTTTCCTTCTTCTTGAGCTTCATGTGGTCTGTGAATTGTATTTAGGTATTCTGAGATTTTTGGCTAATATCCACTTATCAGTGAGTGCATACCATGTGTGTTCTTTTGTGACTGGGTTACCTCACTCAGGATGATTTTTTTTTTATCCATTTGCCTAAGAATTTCAAGAAGTCATTGTTTTTTTAAAAGCTGAGTAGTACTCCATTGTGTAAATGTACCACATTTTCTGTATCCATTCCTCTTTTGAAGGACATCTGGGTTCTTTGCAGCTTCTGGCTATTATAAATAAGGCTGCTATGAACATAGTGGAGCATGTGTCCTTGTTGTGTGTTGGAGAATATTTTGGGTATATGCCCAGGAGTGGTATAGCTGGGTCCTCAAGTAATACTATGTCCAATTTTCTGAGGAACAGCCAGACTGATTTCCAGAGTGGTTGTACCAGCTTGCAATCCCACCAACAATTGATTCACATCCTCACCAGAATCTGCTATCACCTGAGTTTTTGATCTTAGACATTCTGATTGGGGTGAGGTGGAACCTCAGGGTTGTTTTGATTTGTATTTCCCTGATGACTAAGGATGTTGAACATTTCTTTAGATGCTTCTCAGCCATTCGGTATTCCTCAGTTGAGAATTTCTTGTTTAGCTCTGTACCCCATTTCTTAAAAATAGGCTTATTTGATTCTCTAGAGTTTAATATCTTGAGTTCTTTGTATATATTGGATACTAGCCCTCTATTAGATGTAGGATTGGTAAAGATCTTTTCTCAGTCTGTTGGCTGCCATTTTGTCCTAACTACAGTGTCCTTTGCCTTACAGAAGCTTTGCAATTTTATGAGGTCCTATTTGTTGGTTCTTGATCTCAAAGCATAAGCTACTGGTGTTCTGTTCAGGAAAATTTCCCCTGTTCCCACATGTTCAAGGATGTTCCCCAATTTCTCCTCTATTAGTTTTAATGTATCTGGTTTTATGTGGAGGTCCTTGATCTACTTGGACTTGAGCTTTGTACAAGGAGATAAGAATGGGTCAATTTGCATTCTTCTACATGGGGACCTCCAGTTGAACCAGCATCATTTGTTGAAGATGCTGTCTTTTTTCCACTGGATGGCTTTAGCCCCCTTGTCAAAGATCAAGTGACCATAGGTGTGTGGGTTCAGTTCTGCCTCTTCAATTCTATTCCATTGATATACCTGCCTGTCTCTGTACCAATACAATGCAGTTTTTATTACTATTGCTCTATAGTACGGCTTGAGGTCAGGAATGGTGATTCTCCCAGAAGTCCTTTTATTGTTGAGAATAGTTTTCGCTATCATGGGCCTTTTGTTATTCCAGATGAATTTGAGAATTGCTTTTCTAAGTCTATGAAGAATTGAGTTGGAAATTTTATGGGGATTGCATTGAATTTTTGTTTGTTTTTGGCAAGATGGCCATTTTTACTATATTAATCCTGCCAATCCATGAGCATGGGAGAACTTTCCATCTTCTGAGATTTTCTTTGATTTCTTTCTTCAGAGACTTGAAGTTCTTGTCACACCAAGGTGTTTTATATTATTTGTGATATTATTATGAAGGAGGTCGTTTCTATAATTTCTTTCTCAGCCTGTTTATCCTTTGAGTATAGGAAGGCTACTGATTTGCTTGAGTTAATTTTGAATCCAGCCACTTTACTGAATTTGTTTATCAGCTGTAGGAGTTCTCTTAAGTATACTATCTTATCTGCAAAGAGTGATATTTTGACTTCTTTGTTTCTAATTTGTATCCTTTTGATGTCTAATTGCTCTGGCTAGGACTTCAAGTACTATATTGAATAAGTAGGGAGAGAGTGGGCAACCTTCTCTAGTCCCTGATTTTTGTAGGATTGCTTCAAGTTTTTCTCCATTTAGTTTGATGTTGGCTACTGGCTTGCTGTATATTGCTTTTACTATGTTTAGGTATGGACCTTGAATTCCTGAACTTTCCAAGACTTTTATCATGAATGGGTGTTGGATTTTGTCAAATGATTTTCAGCATCTAATGAAATGATCATGTGATTTTTCTTTGAGTCTGTTTATGTAGTGGATTACGTTGATAGATTTCCATATATTGAACCATTCCTGCACCCCTGGGATGAAGTCTACTTAATTGTGGTAAATGATCATTTTGATGTGTTCTTGGAATGAATCTTAGTTCCAAATGTAAGATCTAAAATTATAAAATATCTAGATGAAGATTTTTTTAGTATAATCAAAAAAGGAACAGTATTAAGAGTATACAACAAACTATTATAAGCCATTAAACAACCAACAACTGAACTTAATTGGAAAAGCAGTTGGACAGTTCACTGAAGATGACACTTAAATCACAAATAAGTACTTGGACAGATACTCAACACCTTCCCCCAAGAGGCATTGCAGGCTTGGCTGTGTGTTCCATGTGTGTCAGTAGATGACAGAGAGGAGAGGGGCTAGTTTACTTTCAGTGTTCTAACCTGTAAACATGGGATGATTAGTAGCCTAACACTCTTAGAAAAAGCAGTGTCCTGCCAGCCCAGACTGGCTTCCAGGGTGGGGAGTGATCCCACAACAGACAATCCCCACATGGGGCCAGTTTGATTGCCTGGAACAGGAGCAAGTCTAAGATGACCATCAGTATAGCACCATGGAGCTGCCCAGGGAGCTGGCCTGGGATGATTACCAGTCTGGTGCTGTGCTGGCCTGGGGGAGTGGACCATGCCAGAGGTGACCCCAGGAGAGGGGAGATGGTCTTAGAGACCCAAAACTACAGGTTTTCTATGCCACAAGGCAACAGCAGTATGTAGGGAGGGTGGTGGGAGGTCCTGTATTGACTGTGTGGTAGAAGTCAGGGTTCTGGTACCAGGCCAGTACTCAGTACAATGAATATAAGGAAACAAAGAAAGAAGTGTGGACCGTGGAGTGTACTGTGGGATACACCAGGACACTGCAGTGTCCACAGTGTGATTCCTTTTTCTCTGATTTGGGGGAGGTTGTGGTGGTGGCAGGTTGTATGAGGTGAGGGGAGAATGGGTGGGATTGAGTGCATGATGTGAAGCTTGTGAAGAGCCCCTGAAAGGTTGAAAAAAGGAAACTCAACATCACCAGTGATTGGTATCATGCACATCAAAGCCATCACATATGTGCGCGAACCCACATTCATTAGAATGGCAAAGATTTTTAAGAGATGGCAGTTTCAGATGCTGCTGAGAGTAGAGGGAGATGCTACAAATACTGTGGAAAGAAATTATGCTATGTCTTAAAGGAATATAAAGGAGAGTAAAGAAATGTAGTCTTGTTAATGTGGTGGTTAAATATAAGTTTGGCATATGTGTCAAAACTTAACAAATGGCTTATTTTACCCAGGTGAAGTTTATCACACATTAATACCTCATTGGAAGTATGGAATACAACAAGCTTCTAAGACAATATCTAGAAAACAGAGAAGCAGGACACAGCAGTGACAGGAACACTTGTGGTTTCAGCACAGGGTTAAGGTGCTCACAGCTGAAGTGATAACGATATATAAATCTGGTCTGTGGACAGCTATACAAGCACACAGCTACAAGGTACTGTAGCATTCCCTGCAGAAACAATTGTAACCTGACCTGATCATGACAGTCGCCCCCCTGAGATTCCACCTCATTTCAGTCAGAATGGCTAAGATGAAAAATTCAGGTGACAGCAGATGCTGGCGAGGATGTGGAGAAAGAGGGACACTCTTTCATTGTTGGTGGAATTGCAAGCTGGTACAACCACTCTAGAAATCAGTCTGGTGGTTCCTTGGAAAATTGGACATAGTATTACCGGAAGATCCAGCAATTCCTTTCCTGGGCATATACCCAGAAGGTGTTCCAACTGGTAATAAGAAAAGGCTAAGAGCCTTTTCTGCTGTTAGAGGGATGGAAGTTCAATTCCTAGCACACACACAGGGTTGCTCACAACTGTTATAATTTCAGCTCCATGCATCCAGTACCTCTGGCCTCTATGGAAATCTTCATTCACATGCACACTTATGGCTGTCTATAGGATTCCACTTATGAAGTTCAGGGTGAGAGCACAAGCCACAAGGCTCAGAAGAGAAAATGCTATATTCCAGAGCACTTCTGAGGGTACTGCCATATTTTACCCAAAGTCTCACGAAGACAATGGTGCCAGAAGGGCCTGAACAGAAATGCCAAAGGTTTACCCAGCTTGTGTTGCTGCCTTCCCAATGCAAAGAGACCATCATGCTTGGAAAGCACCAAAATCATTGCAACCAAGCAGATTTCATTACTGTGTGCCCGAGAAGTAATCTCTTGTGTACAGTGTGGAGGAATAATCTCCCAATAAAAAATGATGGCTCATTCCAAAGGACAGGAAGTAGAAGGTGGGAGTTTCAGTAGAGAGATTGGAACTCCAGGAAATATTCATTGCTGGGAGATATTCCCTGGATGAGCTCTTAAGAAGTTGGACATATGAGGTTACTAGCCACATGGCAGACATAGTGTTATTTAAATGGGTTAAATATACAAAGACAATAGATGAGCTATTGTTGCTGAGAATTTTTTAAAAAACACGCCTAAAACCCTTAACCCCCAAAATTTTAAGACTTCTTTATTTAAATACTTGTTCTTCTCCCTAAGAGAAACACCAGAAACAATGTTTGTCTTTTATCTCAAAATTTTTATACTTCATTTTTTAAATGTTTATTTTCCCCCCTAACAGGAATACCTGAAACTATGTTCTTGCCTTCTAACCTAAAACTCCCCTGAAAACTTACAATTTGTTTAAAATTCCTTTTAAGCTTCAAAAATCATATTTAATCCACTCTAACGGGACAAACCAACAATGTTAAGTATCATTATTAAATTGCTAATTAACAACCAATTTCCTTTTACAGACATATTATTACTACTGCATGTCCCAGATACATATTACCGTGTTATATTCTTCCTAGTCCATCTACAGCACATAAATTCTCAACCTTTCCCTCTGGTTTTCTTTTTCTTTTTCTTTTTTTTTGAAATTTTTTTATTATTAGGTATTTTTCAGGTTTACATTTTCAATGCCATCCCAAAGGTCCCCCATACCCACCCCCCCAATCCCCTACCCACCCACTCCCCCTTTATGGCCCTGGCGTTCCCCTGTACTGGGGCATATAAAGTTTGCAAGTCCAAAGGGCCTCTCTTTGCAGTGATGGCCGACTAGGCCATCTTTTGATGCATATGCAGCTAAAGACAAGAGCTCCCGGGTACTGGTTAGTCATATTGTTGTTCCACCTATAGGGTTGCAGTTCCCTATAGCTCCTTGGGTAATTTCTCTAGCTCCTCCATTGGGGGCCATGTGACCTATCCAATAGCTGACTGTGATCCTCCACTTCTGTGTTTGCTAGGCCCCGGCATGGTCTCACAAGAGACAGCTATATCTGGGTCCTTTCAGCAAAATCTTGCTAGTGTATGCAATGGTGTCAGCATTTGGAAGCTGATTATGGGATGGATCCCTGCATATGGCAATCACTAGATGGTCCATCCTTTCATCACAGCTCCAAATTTTGTCTCTATAACTCCTTCCATGGGTGTTTTGTTCCCATTTCTAAGAAAGGGTAAAGTGTCCACACTTTGGTCTTCGTTCTTCTTGAATTTCATGCGTTTGGCAAGTTGTATCTTATATCTTGGGTATCCTAAGTTTCTGGGCTAATATCCACTTGTCAGTGAGTCCATATTGTGCGAGTTCCTTTGTGATTGGGTTACTTCACTAAGGATGATACCCTCTAGGTCCATCCATTTGCCTAGGAATTTCATAAATTCATTTTTTTAATAGCTGAGTAGTATTCCATTGTGTAAATGTACCACATTTTCTGTATCCATTCCTCTGTTGAGGGGCATCTGGGTACTTTCCAGCTTCTGGCTATTATAAATAAGGCTGCTATGAACATAGTGGAGCATGTGTTCTTCTTACCGGTTGGTACATCTTCTGGATATATGCCCAGGAGAGGTATTGCGGGATCCTCCGGTAGTACTATGTCCAATTTTCTGAGGAACCGCCAGACTGATATCCAGAGTGGTTGTACAAGCTTGCAATCCCACAAACAATGGAGGAGTGTTCCTCTTTCTCCACATCCTCGCCAGAATCTGCTGTCACCTGAGTTTTTGATCTTAGCCATTCTGACTGGAGTGAAGTGGAATCTCAGTGTTGTTTTGATTTGCATTTCCCTGATGATTAAGGATGTTGAACATTTTTTCAGATGCTTCTCTGCCATTCGGTATTCCTCAGGTGAGAATTCTTTGTTCAGCTCTGAGCCCCATTTTTTAATTGGGTTATTTGATTTTCTGGAGTCCACCTTCTTGAGTTCTTTATATATATTGGATATTAGTCCCCTATCTGATTTGGGATAGGTAAAGATCCTTTCCCAATCTGTTGGTGGCCTTTTTGTCTTATTGACGGTGTCTTTTGCTTTGCAGAATCTTTGCAATTTTATGAGGTCCCATTTATCGATTCTTGATCTTACAGCACAAGCCATTGCTGTTCTATTCAGGAATTTTTCCCCTGTACCCATATCTTCAAGGCTTTTCCCTACTTTCTCCCCTATAGGTTTCAGTGTCTCTGGTTTTATGTGGAGTTCCTTGATCCACTTAGATTTGACCTTAGTACAAGGAGATAGAAATGGATCAATTCTCATTCTTCTACATGATAACCGCCAGTTGTGCCAGCACCATTTGTTGAAAATGCTGTCTTTTTTCCACTGGATGGTTTTAGCTCCCTTGTCAAAGATCAAGTGACCATAGGTGTGTGGATTCATCTCTGGGTCTTCAATTCTGTTCCATTGGTCTACTTGTCTGTCACTATACCAGTACCATGCAGTTTTGATCACAATTGCTCTGTAGTACAGTTTTAGGTCCGGCATGGTGATTCCACCAGAGGTTCTTTTATCCTTGAGAAGAGTTTTTGCTATCCTAGGTTTTTTGTTATTCCAGATGAATCTGCCGATTGCCCTTTCTAATTTGTTGAAGAATTGAGTTGGAATTTTGATGGGGATTGCATTGAATCTGTAGATTGATTTTGGCAAGATAGCCATTTTTACAATGTTGATCCTGCCAATCCATGAGCATGGGAGATATTTCCATCTTCTGAGATCTTCTTTAATTTCTTCTTTAGAGACTTGAAGTTCTTATCATACAGATCTTTCACTTTCTTAGTTAGAGTCACACCAAGGTATTTTATATTATTTGTGACTATTGAGAAGGGTGTTGTTTCCCTAATTTCTTTCTCAGCCTGTTTATCCTTTGTGTACAGAAAGGCCATTGACTTGTTTGAGTTAATTTTATATCCAGCTACTTCACTGAAGCTGTTTATCAGGCTTAGGAGTTCTCTGGTGGAATTTTTAGGGTCACTTATATATACTATCATATCATCTGCAAAATGTGATATTTTGACTTCTTCCTTTCCAATTTGTAGCCCCTTGATCTCCTTTTGTTGTCTAATTGCTCTGGCTAGGACTTCAAGTACAATGTTGAATAGGTAGGACGAGAGTGGACAGCCTTGTCTAGTCCCTGATTTTAGTGGGATTGCTTCCAGCTTCTCACCATTTACTTTGATGTTGGCTACTGGTTTGCTGTAGATTGCTTTTATCATGTTTAGGTATGGGCCTTGAATTCCTGATCTTTCCAAGACTTTTATCATGAATGGGTGTTGGATTTTGTCAAATGCTTTCCCAGCATCTAACGAGATGATCATGTGGTTTTTGTCTTTGAGTTTCTTTATATACTGGATTACATTGATGGATTTCCGTATATTGAACCATCCCTGCATCCCTGGGATGAAACCTACTTGGTCAGGATGGATGATTGTTTTGATGTGTTCTTGGATTCGGTTAGCAAGAACTTTATTGAGGATTTTTGCATCAATATTCATAAGGGAAATTGGTCTCAAGTTCTCTATCTTTGTTGGATCTTTTTGTGATTTAGGTATCAGAGTAATTGTGGCTTCATAGAATGAGTTGGGTAGAGTACCTTCTGTTTCTATTTTGTGGAATAGTTTGTGAAGAACTGGAATTCGGTCTTCTTTGAAGGACTGATAGAATTTTGTATTAATCCCATCTGGTCCTGGGCTTTTTTTGGATGGGAGACTATTAATGACTGCTTCTATTTCTTTAGGGGATATAGGACCATTGAGATCATTAACCTGATCTTGATTTAGCTTTGGTACCTGGTATCTGTCTAGAAACTTGTCCATTTCATCCAGGTTTTCCAGTTTTGTTGAGTATAGCCTTTTGTAGAAGGATCTGATGGTGTTTTGGATTCCTTCAGGATCTGTTGTTATGTCTCCCTTTTCATTTCTGATTTTGTTAATTAGGATGCTTTCCCTGTGCCCTCTAGTGAGTTTGGCTAAGGGTTTATCCATCTTGTTGATTTTCTCAAAGAACCAGCTCCTTGATTGGTTGATTCTTTGAATAGTTCTTCTTGTTTCCACTTGGTTGATTTCACCCCTGAGTTTGATTATTTCCTGCCTTCTGCTCCTCTTGGGTGAATTTGCTTCCTTTTCTTCTAGAGCTTTTAGGTGTGTTGTCAAGCTGCTAATGTGTGCTCTCTGTAGTTTCTTTTTGGAGGCACTCAGAGCTATGAATTTTCCTCTTAGGAATGCTTTCATTGTGTCCCATAAGTTTGGGTATGTTGTGGCTTCATTTTCATTAAACTCCCAAAAGTCCTTAATTTCTTTCTTTATTCCTTCCTTGACCAAGGTATCATTGAGAAGAGTGTTGTTCAGTTTCCACGTGAATGTTGGCTTTCTATTTTTTATTTTGTTATTGAAGATCAGCCTTAGTCCATGGTGATCTGATAGGATGCATGGGAAAATTTCAATATTTTTGTATATGTTGAGGCTTGTTTTGTGACCAATTATGTGTTCAATTTTAGAGACGGTACCATGAAGTGCTGAGAAGAAGGTATATCATTTTGTTTTCGGATAAAATGTTCTGTATATATCTGTTAAATCCATTTGTTTCATCACTTCTGTTAGTTTCAGTGTGTCCCTGTTTAGTTTCTGTTTCCATGATCTGTCCATTGGTGAAAGTGGTGTGTTGAAGTCTCCCACTATTATTGTGTGAGGTGCAATGTGTGCTTTGAGATTTACTAAAGTTTCTTTAATGAATGTGGCTGCCTTTGTATTTGGAGCATAGATATTCAGAATTGAGAGTTCCTCTTGGAGGATTTTACTTTTGATGAGAATGAAGTGCCCCTCCTTGTCTTTTTTGATGACTTTGGGGTGGAAGTCAATCTTATCAGATATTAGGATGGCTACTCCAGCTTGTTTCTTCATACCATTTGCTTGGAAATTTGTTTTCCAGCCTTTCATTCTGAGGTAGTGTCTATCTTTTTCTCTGAGATGAGTTTCCTGTAAGCAGCAAAATGTTGGGTCTTGTTTGTGTAGCCAGTTTGTTAGTCTATGTCTTTTTATTGGGGAGTTGAGACCATTGATATTAAGAGATATTAAGGAGAAGTAATTGTTGCTTCCTGTTATTTTTGTTGTTAAAGTTGGCATTCTGTTCCTGTGGCTGTCTTCTTTTAGTTTTTTTTTTTAATTAGGTATTTAGCTCATTTACATTTCCAATGCTATACCAAAAGTCCCCCATACCCACCCACTCCCACTCCCCTACCCACCCACTCCCCCTTTTTGGCCCTGGTGTTCCCCTGTACTGGGGCATATAAAGTTTGTGTGTCCAATGGCCCTCTCTTTCCAGTGATGGCCGACTAGGCCATCTTTTGATACATATGCAGCTAGAGTCAAGAGCTCCGGGGTACTGGTTAGTTCATAATGTTGTTCCACCTATAGGGTTGCAGATCCCTTTAGCTCCTTGGGTTCTTTCTCTAGCTCCTCCATTGGGAGCCCTGTGATCCATCCATTAGCTGACTGTGAGCATCCACTTCTGTGTTTGCTAGGCCCCGGCATAGTCTCACAAGAGACAGCTACATCTGGGTCCTTTCGATAAAATCTTGCTAGTGTATGCAATGGTGTCAGCGTTTGGATGCTAATTATGGGGTGGATCCCTGGATATGGCAGTCTCTACTGGTCCATCCTTTCATCTCAGCTCCAAACTTTGTTTCTGTAACTCCTTCCAAGGGTGTTTTGTTCCCACTTCTAAGGAGGGGCATAGTGTCCACACTTCAGTCTTCATTTTTCTGGAGTTTCATATGTTTAGGAAATTGTATCTTATATCTTGGGTATCCTAGGTTTTGGGCTAATATCCACTTATCAGTGAGTACATATTGTGTGAGTTCCTTTGTGAATGTGTTACTTCACTCAGGATGATGCCCTCCAGGTCCATCCATTTGGCTAGGAATTTCATAAATTCATTCTTTTTAATAGCTGAGTAGTACTCCATTGTGTAGATGTACCACATTTTCTGTATCCATTCCTCTGTTGAGGGGCATCTGGGTTCTTTCCAGCTTCTGGCTATTATAAATAAGGCTGCTATGAACATAGTGGAGCATGTGTCCTTCTTACCAGTTGGGGCATCTTCTGGATATATGCCCAGGAGAGGTATTGCTGGATCCTCCGGTAGTACTATGTCCAATTTTCTGAGGAACCGCCAGACGGATTTCCAGAGTGGTTGTACAAGCCTGCAATCCCACCAACAATGGAGGAGTGTTCCTCTTTCTCCACATCCACGCCAGCATCTGCTGTCACCTGAATTTTTGATCTTAGCCATTCTGACTGGTGTGAGGTGAAATCTCAGGCTTGTTTTGATTTGCATTTCCCTGATGATTAAGGATGTTGAACATTTTTTCAGGTGCTTCTCTGCCATTCGGTATTCCTCAGGTGAGAATTCTTTGTTCAGTTCTGAGCCCCATTTTTTAATGGGGTTATTTGATTTTCTGAAGTCCACCTTCTTGAGTTCTTTATATATGTTGGATATTAGTCCCCTATCTGATTTAGGATAGGTAAAGATCCTTTCCCAATCTGTTGGTGGTCTTTTTGTCTTTTGACGGTGTCTTTTGCCTTGCAGAAACTTTGGAGTTTCATTAGGTCCCATTTGTCAATTCTTGATCTTACAGCACAAGCCATTGCTGTTCTGTTCAGGAATTTTTCCCCTGTGCCCATATCTTCAAGGCTTTTCCCCACTTTCTCCTCTATAAGTTTCAGTGTCTCTGGTTTTATGTGGAGTTCCTTGATCCACTTAGATTTGACCTTAGTACAAGGAGATAAGTATGGATCGATTCGCATTCTTCTACATGATAACAGCCAGTTGTGCCAGCACCAATGGTTGAAAATGCTGTCTTTCTTCCACTGGATGGTTTTAGCTCCCTTGTCGAAGATCGAGTGACCATAGGTGTGTGGGTTCATTTCTGGGTCTTCAATTCTATTCCATTGGTCTACAAGTCTATCTCTATACCAGTACCATGCAGTTTTTATCACAATTGCTCTGTAGTAAAGCTTTAGGTCAGGCATGGTGATTCCACCAGAGGTTCTTTTATCCTTGAGAAGAGTTTTTGCTATCCTAGGTTTTTTGTTATTCCAGATGAATTTGCAAATTGCTCCTTCTAATTCGTTGAAGAATTGAGTTGGAATTTTGATGGGGATTGCATTGAATCTGTAGATTGCTTTTGGCAAGATAGCCATTTTTACAATGTTGATCCTGCCAATCCATGAGCATGGGAGATCCTTCCATCTTCTGAGATCTTGTTTAATTTCTTTCTTCAGAGACTTGAAGTTTTTATCATACAGATCTTTCACTTCCTTAGTTAGAGTCACGCCGAGATATTTTATATTATTTGTGACTATTGAGAAGGGTGTTGTTTCCCTAATTTCTTTCTCAGCCTGTTTATTCTTTGTATAGAGAAAGGCCATTGACTTGTTTGAGTTTATTTTATATCCAGCTACTTCACCGAAGCTGTTTATCAGGTTTAGGAGTTCTCTGGTGGAATTTTTGGGGTCACTTATATATACTATCATATCATCTGCAAAAAGTGATATTTTGACTTCCTCTTTTCCAATTTGTATCCTCTTGATCTCCTTTTGTTGTCGAATTGCTCTGGCCAATACTTCAAGTACTATGTTGAAAAGGTAGGGAGAAAGTGGGCAGCCTTGTCTAGTCCCTGATTTTAGTGGGATTGCTTCCAGCTTCTCTCCATTTACTTTGATGTTGGCTACTGGTTTGCTGTAGATTGCTTTTATCATGTTTAGGTATGGGCCTTGAATTCCTGATCTTTCCAGAACTTTTATCATGAATGGGTGTTGGGTCTTGTCAAATGCTTTTTCTGCATCTAACGAGATGATCATGTGGTTTTTGTCTTTGAGTTTGTTTATATAATGGATTTCGTTGATGGATTTTCTTATATTATATCATCCCTGCATCCCTGGAATGAAACCTACTTGGTCAGGATGGATGATTGCTTTAATGTGTTCTTGGATTCGGTTATTGAGAATTTTATTGAGGATTTTTGCATCGATAGTCATAAGAGAAATTGGTCTGAAGTTCTCTATCTTTGTTGGATCTTTCTGTGGTTTAGGTATCAGAGTAATAGTGGCTTCATAAAATAAGTTGGGTAGAGTACCTTCTACTTCTATCTTGTGAAAAAGTTTGTGCAGAACTGGAATTAGATCTTCTTTGAAGGTGTGATAGAACTCTGCACTAAACCCGTCTGGTCCTGGGCTTTTTTTTTTGGCTGGGAGACTATTTATAACTGCTTCTATTTCTTTAGGGGATATGGGACTGTTTATGAAGGTCAACTTGATCCTGATTCAACTTTGGTACCTGGTATCTATCCAGAAATTTGTCCATTTCATCCAGGTTTTCCCGTTTTGTTGAGTATAGCCTTTTGTAGAAGGATCTGATGGTGTTTTGGATTTCTTCAGGATCTGTTGTTATGTCTCCCTTTTCAGTTCTGATTTTGTTAATTAGGATTTTGTCCCTGTGCCCTCTAGTGAGTCTAGCTAAGGGTTTATCTATCTTGTTGATTTTCTCAAAGAACCAACTCCTCGTTTGGTTAATTCTTTGAATAGTTCTTCTTGTTTCCACTTGGTTGATTTCACCCCTGAGTTTGATTATTTCCTGCTGTCTACTCCTCTTGGGTGAATTTGCTTCCTTTTTTTCTAGAGCTTTTAGATGTGTTGTCAAGTTGCTAGTATGTGCTCTCTCCCGTTTCTTCTTGGAGGCACTCAGAGCTATGAGTTTCCCTCTTAGAAATGCTTTCATTGTGTCCCAAAGGTTTGGGTACGTTGTGGCTTCATTTTCATTAAACTCTAAAAAGTCTTTAATTTCTTTCTTTATTCCTTCCTTGACCAAGGTATCATTGAGAAGAGTGTTGTTCAGTTTCCACGTGAGTGTTGGCTTTCTATTATTTTTTTTGTTACTGAAGATCAGCCTTAGTGCATGGTGATCTGATAGGATACCTGGGACAATTTCAATATTTTTGTATCTGTTGAGGCCTGTTTTGTGACCTATTATGTGGTCAGTTTTGGAGAACGTACCATGAGGTGCTGAGAAGAAGGTATATCCTTTTGTTTTAGGATAAAATGTTCTGTAGATATCTGTCAGATCCATTTGTTTAATCACTTCTGTTAGTTTCAGTGTGTCCCTGTTTAGTTTCTGTTTCCATGATCTGTCCATTGGTGAAAGTGGTGTGTTGAAGTCTCCCACTATTATTGTGTGAGGTGCAATGTGTGCTTTGAGCTTTGCTAAAGTTTCTTTAATGAATGTGGCTGCCCTTGTATTTGGAGCATAGATATTCAGAATTGAGAGTTCCTCTTGGAGGAATTTACCTTTGATGAGAACGAAGTGCCCCTCCTTGTCTTTTTTGATGACTTTGGGTTGGAAGTCAATCTTATCAGATATTAGGATGGCTACTCCAGCTTGTTTCTTCATACCCTTTGCTTGGAAAATTGTTTTCCAGCCTTTCATTCTGAGGTAGTGTCTATCTTTTTCTCTGAGATGTGTTTCCTGTAAGCAGCAAAATGTTGGGTCTTGTTTGTGTAGCCAGTTTGTTAGTCTATGTCTTTTTATTGGGGAGTTGAGACCATTGATGTTTAGAGATATTAAGGAAAAATAGTTGTTGCTTCCTGTTATTTTTGTCGTTAAAGTTGGCATTCTGTTCTTGTGGGTGTCTTCTTTTAGGTTTGTTGAGGGATTATCATCTTGTTTTTTCTAGGGTGTTGTTCCCGTTCTTGGATTGGTTTTTTTCTGTTATTATCATTTGAAGGGCTGGATTCGTGGAGAGATAATGTGTGAATTTGGTTTTGTTGTGGAATACTTTGGTTTCTCCATCTATGGTAATTGAGAGTTTGGCTGGGTATAGTTGCCTGGGCTGGAATTTGTGTTCTCTTAGTGTCTGTATAACATCTGTCCAGGCTCTTCTGGCTTTCATAGTCTCTGGTGAAAAATCTGGTGTAATTCTGATAGGCTTGCCTTTATATGTTACTTGACCTTTTTCCCTTATTGCTTTTAGTATTCTATCTTTATTTAGTGCATTTGTTGTTCTGATTATTATGTGTCGGGAGGAATTTCTTTTCTGGTCCAGTCTATTTGGAGTTCTGTAGGCTTCTTGTATGTTCATAGGCATCTCTTTCTTTAGATTGGGGAAGTTTTCTTCAATAATTTTGTTGAAGATGTTTGCTGGTCCTTTGAGTTGAAAATCTTCATTCTCATCCACTCCTATTATGCGTAGGTTTGGTCTTCTCATTGTGTCCTGGATTTCCTGGATGTTTTGAGTTAGGATCTTTTTGCATTTTCCATTTTCTTTGATTGTTGTGCCAATGTTCTCTATGGAATCTTCTGCACCTGAGATTCTATCTTCTATCTCTTGTATTCTGTTGTTGATGCTGGCATCTATGGTTCCAGATTTCTTTCCTAGGGTTTCTATCTCCAGCGTTGCCTCGCTTTGGGTTTTCTTTATTGTGTCTACTTCCCTTTTTAGATCTAGTATGGTTTTGTTCATTTCCATCACCTGTTTGGACGTGTTTTCCTGTTTTTCTATAAGGATTTCTACCTGTTTGGTTGTGTTTTCCTGTTTTTCTTTAAGGACTTGTAACTCTTTAGCAGTGTTCTCCTGTATTTCTTTAAGTGAGTTATTAAATTCTTTCTTTATGTCCTCTACCATCATCATGAGATATGCTTTTAAATCCAGGTCTACCTTTTCAGGTGTGTTAGGGTGCCCTGGACTGGGCGAAGTGGGCGTTCTGGGTTCTGATGATGGTGAGTGGTCCTGGTTTCTGTTAGTAGGATTCTTACGTTTACCTTTCGCCATTTGGCAATCTCTGGAGTTAGTTGTTATAGTTGTTTTTGTTTAGAAATTGTACCTCTGGTGATTTTGTTGCCCTCTAGCAGCAGACGAGGGAGACTAGCTCTCTCCTCTGAGTTTCAGTGCTCAGAACAGTCTCTGCAGGCAAGCTCTCCTCTTTCAGGGAAGGTGCACAGTTATCTGGTGTTTGGACCTCCTCCTGGCTGAAGATGGAGGCCCAAAGCAGGATCTTTCCCAGAAGCTGTGTTGCTTTGGCCAGGAAGGTGACCGGTTGTCTGGAGCCGAAGATGGCGCCGCCTCAGAAGCTCTCTGGCTCTCGCCTGTCCCAGAAACGGATGGTCTGTATTCCACACCATCACCTGTGTAGCCTGCCCTCTGCGGAGTCCCGGAGCCAAGGAGGCTCCCGCCGGGGCCTGAGGCAGAAACCTCTCGGGCCGGGCAGACCCCTGTGCTCTCACCAGGAAGGTTGTCTCATTTATACACTTTCTAAATACTGTGTGTGCCCTCAAGCTTCTGTCTTCTACCAAAAATTTAACTTTATTCTCACTGGGACCTCCCGATATCCTTCCCCACATAATTCTGTTACCTTGTGTCATGGAGACCCTGTAGCTTAGATCTGCAGGACCAGATATACTCCACTGACTTCACCTCTGGCAAAGTCTGCTCCCCCAGGTCAGCACAGCACCAGACTGGTGGTCATCCCAGGTCAGCTCCCTGTCTGGGATCCCTGGGGCTATACTGATAGTCATCTTGGACTCACTCCTGATTCAGGCCACTAAAGTGGGCCCACATGGGGGTTGCCTGTCTTGGGCTCACTCCCCACATTGGAAGCCAGTCTGGTTCAGAAGGACATTTCTTTTTCAAGGAGTGTCAGGCTACCTATAATTAGGTACAGAATGTTTACAAGTCAGAGTGCTGAATACAGACTAGCCTCTCTCTTCTCTGCCTTCTACTGATACACATGGAACACAGAGCCAAAGCAACAATGCCTCTAGGTGTAGGGTGCTGAATATCTTTTTCTGTACTTATTTTTGACTTGTGTTCTTCAGTGAACTGCCCAGAGGATTGATCTATTGTGTCCTAGTGGATAAATGTGCCCTAGTGGCACATCTCTCCTTCGCCTGCTTGCAGTGTGGGACTGAACAACTGCTAGATTTTTTTACTTCATTCACAGCTGCTACTGACCATTGTTGGGAGTTGGACTGAAGACTAATCTGCCCTTCCGGTCTACTCCAGCACCAGGGTGCCTTACCCGCAGAGTCTCCAGACAACCGCTAGGTCCCACACAGGATCCCCCACGGGATCCTAAGACCTCTGGTGAGTGGAACACAGCATCTGCTCCAATCCAATCTCGCGGGACCTGAGACTGCATTAACTAGGGAAGCAGATAACCCGCCCTGATCAGGGGCACAAGTCCCTTCCAGTCCACTCCAGCACCAGGGTTCCTTGCATGCAGAGTTTCCGGACACCCCCAAAGTCCTCACAGGACCCTCCACTAGATCTTAAGACCTCAGGTGAGTGGAACACAACTTCTGCCAGGAGGCAGGTTCGAACACCAGATATCTGGGCACCTTCCCTGCAAGAAGAGAGCTTGCCTGCAGAGAATACTCTGACCACTGAAACAAAGGAGAGAGCTAGTCTCCCAGGTATGCTGATAGAGGCTAACAGAGTCACCTGAGGAACAGGCTCTAACCAGAGATAACTATAACAACTAGTTTCAGAGATTACCAGATGGCGAAAGGCAAACGTAAGAATCCTACTAACAGAAATCAAGATCACTCATCATCATCAGAATGCAGCACTCCCACCCCACCTAGTCCGGGTCAACCCAACACAACCTAAAAGCAAGAACCGGATTTAAAAGCATATCTCATATTGATGGTAGAGGACATCAAGAAGGACTTTAATAACTCACTTAAAGAAATACAGGAGAACACAGCTAAACAGGTAGAAGACCTTAAAGAGGAAACACAAAAATTCCTTAAAGAATTGAAAGAAAACATGACCAAACAGGTGATGGAATGGAATAAAACCATCCAAGACATAAAAAGGGAAGTAGACACAATAAAGAAAACCCAAAGTGAGGCAACGCTGGAGATATAAACCCTAGGAAAGAAATCTGGAACCATAGATGCGAGCATCAGCAACAGAATACAAGAGATGGAAGAGAGAATGTCAGGTGCAGAAGATTCCATAGCGAACATCGGCACAACAATCAAAGAAAATACAAAACGCAAAAATATCCTAACTCAAAAAATCCAGGAAATCCAGGACACAATGAGAAGACCAAACCTATGGATAATAGGAGTTGAATGAAGATTTTCAACTTAAAGTGCCAGCAAATATCTACAACAAAATTATAGAAGAAAACTTCCCAAACCTAAAGAATGACATGCACATGAACATACAAGAAGCCTACAGAACTCCAAATAGACTGGACCAGAAAAGAAATTCCTCCCAACACATAATAATCAGAACAACAAATGCACTAAATAAAGATAGAATACTAAAAGCAATAAGGGAAAAAGGTCAAGTAACATATAAAGGTAGGGCTATCAGAATTACACCAGACTTTTCACCAGAGACTATGAAAGCCAGAAGAGCCTGGACAGATGTTATACAGACACTAAGAGAACACAAATGCGAGCCCAGGCTACTTTACCCGGCAAAACTCTCAATTACCATAGATGGAGAAACCAAAGTATTCTACTACAAAGGCAAATTCACACAATATCTTTTCACGAATCCAGCCCTTCAAAGGATAACAGAAAAAAAACAATACAAGGACGGAAATCATGCCCTAGAAATAGCAAGAAAGTAATCCCTCAACAAACCAAAAAGAAGAAAGCCACAAGAACAGAATGGCAACTCTAACAACAAAAATAATAGGAAGCAGCAATTACTTTTCCTTAATATCTCTTAATATCAATGGACTCAATTCCCCAATAAAAAGATATAGACTTACAGACTGGCTACCCAACATTTTGCTGCTTACAGGAAACCCATCTCAGGGAAAAAGACAGACACTACCTGAGAGTGAAAGGCTGGAAAACAATTTTTAAGCAAATTGTCTGAAGAAACCAGCTGGAGTAGCCATTCTAATATCTAATAAAATCAACTTCCAACCCAAACTTATCAAAAAAAGACAAGGAGGAATACTTCATACTCATCAAAGGTAAAATCATCCAAGAGGAACTCTTAATTCTCAATATCTATACTCCAAATGCAAGGGCAGCAGCATTCATTAAAGAAACTTTAGTAAAGCTCAAAGCACACATTGCACCTCACACAATAATAGTGGGAGACTTCAACAGACCACTTTCATCAATTTACAGAACATGGAAACAGAAACTAAACAGGAACACAGTGAAATTAACAGAAGTGATGAAACAAATGGATTTAACAGATATCTACAGAACATTTTATCCTAAAACAAAATGATATACCTTCTTCTCAGTACCTCATGGTACCTTCTCCAAAATTGACCATATAATTGGTCACAAAACAAGTCTCAACAGATAAGAAAATATTGAAATTGTCCCATACATCCTATCAGATCACCATGGACTAAGGCTGATATTCAATAACAACATAAATAATAGAAAGCCAACATTCACGTGGAAATTGAACAACACTCTTATCAATGATACCTTGGTCAAGGAAGGAATAAAGAAAGAAATTAAAGAGTTTTTAGAGATTAATGATAATGAAGACACAACATACCCAAACTTATGGGACACAATGAAAGCATTTCTAAGAGTGAAACTCATAGCTCTGGTTGCCTCCAAAAAGAAAGTAGAGAGAGCACACACTAGCAGCTTGACAGCACACCTAAAAGCTCTTGAACAGAAGGAAGCAAATTCACCCAAGAGTAGTAGACAGCAGGAAATAATCATACTCAGGGCTGAAATCAACCAAGTGGAAGCAAGAAGAACTATTCAAAGAATCAGCCAAACGAGGAGCTGGTTCTTTGTGAAAATCAACAAGATGGATAAACCCTTAGCCGGACTCACTAGAGGACACAGGGACAGCATCCTAATTAACAAAATCAGAAATGAAAAGGGAAACATAACAACAGATCCTGAAGGAATCCAAAACACCATCAGATCCTTCTACAAAAGGCTATACTCAACAAAACTGTAAAACCTGGATGAAATGGACAAATTTCTAGACAGATACCAGGTACCAAAGTAAAATCAGGATCAAGTTATGATCTAAACAGTCCCATATCCCCTAAAGAAATAGAAGCAGTCATTAATAGTCTCCCAACCAAAAAAAAATCCCAGGACCAGATGGGTTTAGTGCAGAGTTCTATCAGACATTCAAAGAAGATCTAATTCCAGTTCTCTGCAAACTATTCCACCAAATAGAAGCAGAAGGTACTCTACCCAATTCATTCTATGGAGCCACAATTACTCTGATACCTAAACCACAGAGAGATCCAACAAAGATAGAGAACTTCAGGCCAATTTCCCTTATGAATATCGATGCAAAAATACTCAATATAATTCTCGCTAACCAAAAACTGTATACATGTACTAAAACAATGATAGTCAAAAGAACAGTACAACAAGACCAAGTAATTTTAGATCTGAGCTGAGTCATTTCAGACAGCATTTATCTGTTCTGTGTAGCATGAAGTAATGTTTTATGTTTTCAAACCAAGGCTGCATTGAAGTTTTCTGATGTAAGACAGATGAATACTGCCTGAAACATGACAGGTTTATTATGAATCTGGATTAGAATTCACTTTTGAGCACTGTATATTCATGATTCTTTCTCTTTGTCAATTACAAAAGTAGACTCTTTATAGAATACTAAACTAATTAAACAGGTGTGATTTTTTTCTGCTTTTGTAAAAAAAAAAAAAAAATTCTCCCTGACCGAATCCAAGAACACATTAAAACAATCATCCATCCTGACCAAGTAGGTCTTGTTCCAGGGATGCAGGGATAGTTTAATATATGGAAATCCATCAATGTAATCCAGTATATAAACAAACTCAAAGAGAAAAACCACATGACCATCTTGTTAGAAGAGGAGAAAGCATTTGGCAAAATCCAACACCCATTCATGATAAAAGTCTTGGAAAGATCAGGAATTCAAGGCCCATACCTAGACATGATAGAAGCAGTCTACAGCAAACCAGTAGCCAACATCAAAGTAAATGGTGAGAAGCTGGAAGCAATCCTCCTAAAATCAGGGACTAGACAAGGCTGCACACTTTCTCCCTACCTATTCAACATTGTACTTGAAGTCCTAGCCAGAGCAATTCCACAACAAAAGGAGATCAAGGGGATACAAACGGGAAAGGAAGAAGTTAAAATATCACTTTTTGCAGATGATATGATAGTATATATAAGTGACCCTAAAAATTCCACCAGACAACTTCTAAACCTGATAAACAGCTTTGGTGAAGTGGCTGGATATAAAATTAACTCAAACAACTCAATGGCCTTTCTCTACACAAAGAATAGACAGGCTTAGAAAGAAATTAGGGAAACAACACCCTTCTCAATAGTCACAAATAATATAAAATACCTTGGCGTGACTCTAACTAAGGAAGAGAAAGATCTGTATGAAAAGAACTTCAAGTCTCTGAAGAAAGAAATTAAAGAAGATCTCAGAAGATGGAAGGATCTCTGATGCTCATGGATTGGCAGGATCAATAGTAAAAATGGTTATCTTGCCAAAAGCAATCTACAGATTCAATGCAATCCCTATCAAAATTCCAACTCAATTCTTCAACGAATTAGAAAGAGCAATCTGCAAATTCATCTGGAATAACACAAAGTCTAGGATAGCAAAAACTCTTCTCAAGGATAAAAGAACCTCTGGTGAAATCACCATGCAAGACCTAAAGCTGTACTACAGAGCAATTGTGATAAAAAAAAACTGCATGGTACTGGTATAGCAACAGACAAGTATACCAGTGGAATAGAATTGAAGACCCAGAAATGAACCCACACACCTATGGTCACTTGATCTTTGACAAGGGAGCTAAAACCACCTAGTGGAAAAAAGACAGCATTTTCTACAATTGGTGCTGGCACAACTTGTGATTAACATGTAGAAGAATGTAAATTGATCCATTCCTATCTCCTTGTACTAAGGTCAAATCTAAGTGGATTAAGGAACTCCACATAAAACCAGAGACACTGAAACTTATAGAGGAGAAAGTAGGGAAAACCCTCGAAGATAAAGGGTACAGGGGGAAAATTCCTGAATAGAGCAGCAATGGCTTATGCTGTAAGATCAAGAATCAACAAATGGGACCTCATAAAATTTCAAAGCTTCGGCAAGGAAAAAGACACCATTAATAAGATAAAAAGGCCACCAACAGATTGGGAAAGGATCTTTACCTATCCTAAATCACATAAGGGACTAATATCCAATATATATATATAAAGAACTCAAGAAGGTGGATTCCAGAAAACCAAATAACCCAATTAAACAATGGGGCTCAGAGCTAAAAAAAAAAAAAGAATTCTCACCTGAGGAATACCAAATGGCTGAGAAGCACCTGAAAAAATGTTCAACATCCTTAATCATCAGGGAAATGCAAATCAAAACAACACTGAGATTCCACCCCCACCAGTCAGAATGGCTAAGATCAAAAATTCAGGTGACAGCAGATGCTGGCAAGGATGTGGAGAAAAAGGAACGCTACTCCATTGTTGGTGGGATTGCAAGCTTGTACAACTACTCTGGAAATCAGTCTGGTGGTTCCTCAGAAAATTGGAAATAGTACGACCAGAGGATCCCGCAATACCTCTCCTCGGCATATATCCATAAGATGTTCCAACCCGTAAGAAGGACACATGCTCCACTATGTTCATAGCAGCCATATTTATAATAGCTAGAAGCTGGAAAGAACCCAGATGCCCCTCAACAGAGGAATGGATACAGAAAATGTGGTACATTTACACAATGGAGTACTACTCAGAATTTATGAAATTACTAGACAAATGGATGGACCTAGAGGGCATCATCCTGAGTGAGGTAACCCAATCACAAAAGAACTCACACAATATGTACTCACTGATAAGTGTATGTTAGCCCAGAAATTTAGAATACCCAAGATATAAGATACAATTTGCTAAACGCATGAAACTCAAGAAGAACGAAGACCAACGTATGGACACTTTGCCCCTTCTTAGAATTGGGAACAAAACACCCATTGAAGGAGTTACAGAGACAAAGTTTGGAGGTAAGACGAAAGGATTGACTATCTAGAGACTGCCGTATCCTGGGATCCATCCCATAATCAGCTTCCAAAAGCTTACACCATTGCATACACTAGCAAGATTTTGCTGAAAGGACCCAGATATGGCTGTCTCTTGTGAGACTATGCCGGGGCCTGGCAAACACAGAAGTGGATGCTCACACTCAGCTATTGGATGGATCACAGGGCCCCCAATGGAGGAGCTAGAGAAAGTACCCAAGGAGCTGAAGGGATCTGCAATCCTATAGGTGGAAGAACAATATGAACTAACCAATACCCCCCAAGAGCTCGTGTCTTTAGCTGTATATGAATCTGAAGATGGCCTAGCCGACCATCAGTGGAAAGAGAGGCCTATTGGTCATGCAAACTTTATATGCCTCAGTACAGGGCCAAGAAGTGGGAGTGGGTGGGTAGTGGAGTTGGGGGGAGGGAATGGGGGACTTTTGGGATAGCATTGGATATGTAAATGAGGAAAATACCTAATAAAATTTTTTTAAAAAATAGATGCTTCTGTGAGTCTCATCAGCCATTGCCTAACTCTGTGATGAGGGTAAACCAAGTTATCAAAATCATAGAAAGATAACAACTGTATCAATTAAATAAAATTCTTAATTTTTCTAATGTCAGAAGGTGATAGGCAATTATTTTTGGATATAGGCTGACTTTTTTTTAATTAGATAATTTCTTCATTTACATTTCAAATGCTATCTCCAAAGACCCCTATACCCGCCCTGCTCCGCAACCCAGCCTCTCCTGCTTCCTGGCCCTGGCATTCCCCTTTACTGGGGCATATGATCTTCACAAGAACAAGGACCTCTCCTCCCATTGTAGGCTTACTAGATCATCCTCTGCTACATATGCAACTAGGGACACAGCTCTGGGTGGTACTGGTTAGTTCATATTGTTGTTCTTCCTATAGGGTTGCACACCTCTTTCGCTCTTTGGGTCCTTCACTAGGGGCCCTGTGTTCCATCCAAGAGATGACTGTGAGCATCCACTTCTGTGTTTGCCAGGCACTGGCATAACCTCACAAGAGACAGCTATATCAGGGTCCTTTCAGCAAAATCTTGTTGGCATATGCAATAGTGTCTGGGTTTAGTGGTTGTATATGGGATGGATTCCTGGGTGGGGCAGTCTCTGGATGGTCCTTCCTTCCTTCTCAGATCCAAACGTTGACTATGCAACTCCTTCCATGGGTGTTTTGTTCCCCATTCTGAGAAGGAGCAAGTATCCACACTCTGGTCTTACTTCTTCTTGAGTTTCATATGTTTTGCAAATTGTATCTTGGATATTCTAAGTTTCTGGGCTAATATCCACCTATCAGTGAGTGCATGTATAGGCTGATTTCTAAATGCCCCAGGTCTCTAATAGAAGGCAAATGTTGTACAAAACACTCAAATTAACACTTAAATGGAGCTCATGTTTACCTTCAGTATAGTTTAGAAACCAAGAAGCTGAACAACCTCCTGTTTCAGCATCTTCATAATTATTTGTGATCCCATAGTTAAGAGATGATTGGAAAAGGGAAAATTATTTGAATCCTAGTTATTCATCTGCTGCATTTTCTATTTATGTATTTATTTGTGTACAGATATAATCTCAGTTCTTAGCCCAGACTGGCATGGAATTTTTCTATGTAAACCTTAAATGGTGGTTAAAAGAAAATTGGGCACTTAATGTACAAGATTGTATCTACATCTTTGTCTCTGCCTGCATAAAAATCAACTCCAAATAGACTGAAGACCTTAAAGAAGACCCGAAACTCTAAAATTGATATTAGAAAAGTAGGGGCAACAAACTAAGGCCGAGGCATAAGTTAGCATTTGTGAATTGAACTGCATTTTTCCAGGAAATATGGCAAACCATTGATAGTTGAGTTGTCATAAGTGTCACCATAGGAAACGAGTGTGGACATTATCAAAGGACAAAATAATTTTCCAGCAAATAAAATAGACACCCTAGCACAGTGCTGGTAGAGCAAACATCTACACAACCATTATAAGACCTAGTGTGGAGATTCCTCAAAATGTGAAAGCATGTCTCCTGTGAGGCTCTGCCAGTGCCTGGCAATTACAGAAGTGGATTCTCAATGTCATCCATTGGACGGAACATAAGGTCCCCAATGAAGGATCCAGAGACATACCCAGGTATCTGAAGGGGACTGAAGCCCCATAGAAGGAACACCAATATGAACTAACCAATACCCTCAGAGTTCCTTGGAACTATACCACCAATCAAAGAAAACACATGGTGGGACTTGTGGCTCTAGCTATATTTGTAGCAGAGGATGGCCTAGTTAGTATTCAATGAGAGGAGACCCTTGGTCCTGCAAAGGCTCTATGCCCCAATGTAGGGGAACGCTAAGACCAGGAATGGGAGTGGGTGGGTTGGGGAGCAGGTGGAGAGGGGGAGGGGATAGGGGATTTTTGGAGGGGAAACTATGAAGGGGATAACATTTGAAATGTACATAAAGAAAATATCTAATAAGAAAGAAAGAAAGGAGAGAGAGAGAGAGGAAGAAAGAAAGAAAGACAGAAAGAGAGGGGGGAGAGAGAGAAAGAAAGATAGAAAGAAAGAAAGGAAAAGAAAGAAAGAAAGGAAAAGAAAGAAAGGAAAAGAAAGAAAGGAAAAGAAAGAAAGGAAAAGAAAGAAAGGAAAAGAAAGAAAGGAAAAGAAAGAAAGGAAAAGAAAGAAAGGAAAAGAAAGAAAGGAAAAGAAAGAAAGAAAGAAAGGAAAAGAAAGAAAGAAAGGAAAAGAAAGGAAAAGAAAGAAAGAAAGAAAGAAAGGGGAGAGAGAGAAAGAAAGAAAAAGAAAGAAAGAAAGAGAGAGAGACGTGGAGAGAGAGAGAAAGAAAGAAAGAAAGAAAAAAAGGGAAAGAGAAAGAAAGAAAGGAAGAAAGAAAGGGAAAGAAAGAAAGAAAGGAAGAAAGAGAGAGAAAGAAAAAGAAAGAAGGAAAGAGAGAGAGAGGGGGAGAGAGGGAAAGAAAGAAAGAAAAAAGGGAAAGAGAAAGAACGGAAGAAAGAAAAAAAGGAAAAGAAAGAAAGAAAGAAAGGAAGGAAGGAAGAAAAAAAGAAAGAGAAAGGAAGGAAGAGAGAGAAAAAGAAAGAAAGAAAGAAAGAGGAAGGAAGAAAGAGGAAGGAAGGAAGGAAGGAAGGAAGGAAAGAAAAGAAAGAAAGAAAGAAAGAAAGAAAGAAAGAAAGAAAGAAAGAAAGAAAGAAAGAAAGAAAAGAAAGGCAAGCTCTGGAGTCAACCAGTGTGCAGAGCACTGATACAGAACAGAACCAAATTCCTCACAACACCAAGAGGATCTTCCAGATGGCACCTGCTGGCTGCGCCACCTCAGGAAGAGACACAAGCTTGTTTAGATTTTTCTTTTAAACAGTGATTTGGTTGCAGGAAGCCAGGGCTCCTGTCATCTTGGAAGCCTCTCCATCTCTAGTTCACATGGCAGTGCAAAGCATCCCTTGTGCCCTGAAGAAATCTCTGCCATCTCAACAGGATATGAATGGCTGGGCAGAAATACAAGCTGTGGGTTACCCAGATTTCAGGCTACAAAAACACAGTGTTTTGTGAACAGAAGTCAGGGCCCTGGTGAACATCTCCATACCCAATTATAAAGAGATTTTGAAAACACTGAGATAGGACAACTGCAGAAGGAGTTAGAACTCATATGAATTGTTCCAAACCGAGTCCTTTAACAAGGTGGCTACCCTACCTCCACATGTCTATTGAGGAAGAATATATTTGGGCTTTCAAATCCAGGAGGTGCAACCTGTCACAAAAGTACCAAGCATTCTAAGCAGGAGGGTCAGGAGTTCTTAGCCAGCCTAGGCTACATAGCAAGACCTTGTCTCATAAAAAAAGGAGAGAATTGTGCTTAAATTGAGTAGACTTGAAGGACATTTTGCTAAGAAAATAATCTACAAAACAGACCAGTGTTGCCTAATTGAAGCCTAAAACACAAATCTCCACTACTGATAAACAATAGCATGATGGAGAAATGTTTGCAGGATGCATTCTAGGCAGTATGTTGGAGGAAGAGGGCAAATATGTAGTGCACAGGATGAAGACCACAGTGCGTCAGGAAGATTAGTGTGCTCTCACCGCTGGAAGAATGGTGCATTTGGAAGACAGACATGTTACCTTGTTCCAGTATCCAGACGTTTATACAGATATAAAATAGGACACCGTAACACACAGTTCAAACACAGAAAGTTTACTGTACATACAAAATTGTCTGTGTATTCTGAATTGTTTAAACCACACAATTTGTGTCCAGGTTCCAGCATATGATACTCTTGGTGACACTACTGCCTAAGCAGATCTTACACCCAGATCTCTGTGGATATCCTCGATGGTTGATATTCACTCGGACACACAATGCCTAAAATCAGAAATCATTCACCCTTCAGTATCCAGGACCTTTTTAAAAACTTATTATTAGATATTTTCTTCATTTACATTTCAAATGCTATCCTCAAAGTCCCGTATAACCTCCTCCCGGCCGTGCTCCCCAACCCACCCACTCCTGCTTCGTTGCCCTGGCATTCCCCTGTACTGGGGCATATGGTTTTCACAAGTCCAAGGACCTATCCTCTCATTGATGGCTGACTAGTCCATTCTCTGCTACATATGCAGCTAGAGACACAGCTCTGCGTGGTACTGGTTAATTCATATTGTTGTTCCTCTTATAGGGTTGCAGACCTTTTTAACTCCTTGGGTACTTTCTCTAGCTCCTTCATTAGGGGTCCTGTGTTCCATCCAATAGATGACTGTAAGCATCTACTTCTGTATTTGCCTAGCACTGGCATAACCTCACAAGAGATAGCTATATCAGGGTCCTGTCAATAAAATCTTTCTGACATAAGCAATAGTGTCTGGGTTTGTTGGTTGTATATGTGATGGATCCCTGGGTGAAGCAGTCTCTGGATAGTCCTTCCAGGACCTTTTTTAAAGGCCATCTTCATGGTTCATTTCTGTAGGTATTGAATGATGCCACTGATTTAGAAGGGACCCAATAAAAGGGATCCCCCTCTCCACTGTACAATGCCTGTCAGTGTTGTATATGTCTGGGGTCTGGGTCATGCAAATGACATTGTTTCTTTAGACGTTTTACTTAGGATGTGGTGTCCATTCCTAGAAGACAGAGAGGGCAGCACACTAGCTGACACCTCTTATCCCATATACACAGCACTGTACTTGGTAGATGGAAGGGATTTGAGCTATACCTTACCCTGATCACTTGACTTCTGCTGGAGAGAGAGGAACTTTGCCCCAGTGAGGAAGTTCCCCAAGTTGCCTCTTATAATCTTCTTGCACAACAGAGGGTCATGGTAAGGTGCTGGGTGTTCCTGAGATGAGAAAACGTTTTCCTTCTCTTCTTGCTCCCAGTCCACCTGGCTGCTGATGCCACCTCTGTCTCCCGTGCCACTTTCCTACCAATAATCACGACACTCTTCCATCAATGAGACCTGAAAGCAGGGGTTTGGTAAGATTGCCAATTTTTAGCCAATCATGCCTTTCCCATGGCATGAGCAAGGAAGCATAACCTGTGTGGCCATCTTCAGTCTACTGTGTTAGGGCTTGGCAGGCATCTCCTGCACTGTTCACCATGCAGATGAAACTGTTCTCAGACTTTGTCCCTTGTTGAGTGTGTTCCTAGGAGTCCTTTGGGGCCCCAGCAAAAGGCCATTCAGGCAGTAAAGGCACTAGTCTTGGCTGGAGACACATAGCTGCATTAGCAGCAACATCCCTATGGAGTATCAGAAAGAAAACAGCTTGGATCTTGTGAGATACTGTTGAAAATAAGAAAGACAGCATATACTAGCATGTGGGCATAAGGAGGAGTGTGAATCTGATGACTTAATTCCCTAAGTTTTCTTAGGTGGTAGAAGGTAGCAGGAGACCATAACCCACCCAAAGGAAAACCCTGCTTTCAGACCAGAGGGTCTTAACTTGTTTTCTTACAACAGGTTGTTATCCATGATCATGCTTGGAAACAGGTCCTGCTCCGGCTTCAACTATTAAACACTTCATATTTCACTTTGGCTCCACTCAAAACACAGTTGGTGGACTTTACCTTTTAAGCTCTCGGATGCCCTGGGGTAGTGTGCACCATGACATGATTTGGCTTCACATGGCTCCTATGAAGATGAACTGGTTAATGTTTCAGAAAAGGGTGTAGACAAGACAAAACAAATTTGGAAAGACAACTAGAGTCACACAAAAAATATGACAATACTTTGGAATACAGATTCTCTCCATTTCAACAAAATTTCAATAGCAACAAGAATGCCAAAGGAATGCTCTCTCCTCTCTCTCTCTCTCTCTCTCTCTCTCTCTCTCTCTCTCTCTCTCTCTCTCTCTCTCTCTGTCTGTCTCCTGTCTGTCTCCTGTCTCTTGTCTGTCTCCTGTCTCCAGTCTCCTCCTGTCTCCAGTCTCCTGTCTCCTGTCTCCTGTCTCCTGTCTCCTGTCTCCTCTCTCCTGTCTCCTCTCTCCTGTCTCCTGTCTCCTGTCTCCTCTCTCCTGTCTCCTCTCTCCTGTCTCCTCTCTCCTCTCTCCTGTCTCCTCTCTCCTCCTGTCTCTCCTCCTCCCTCCTCCTCTCTCCTCCTCCCTCCTCCTCTCTCCTCCTTCCTCCTCCTCTCTCCTCCTCCCTCCTCCTCTCTCCTCCTCTCTCCTCCTCTCTCCTCTCTCCTCCCGTCTCCTCCCCTCTCCTCCTCTCTCCTCTCTCGTCTCTTCTCTCTCTCTTCCTCTCTCTCTTTCTCTCTCACTCTGTGTGTGTGTTTGTGTGTGTGTGTCCCTGTCTGTCCAAATAGGGTGAGTTTTGAGGGTATCTGAGTAATGGTGGGTTAGAAGCAAGCTGTCTAGCAAGCCAGGATGGTTTTATGAACTGCACCATGAGCAATGGGCTCACCTGTTCATGTCCACTCTACCTTGCTTATGAACACAAGATGGACATTCTCTGCACTCTCCTTGCTCTGTTTCTGGCTCCAAACCGGTAAGCACCAGTCATCTTGGACAGAAGCACAAGTAGATCAGGTCAGACACTCTGGGGTCGAACTCTGCTTCCAGTGTCCACTTGCTCTTCTAACGTCCCATGGGTACATCTGGAGACAGGCAGCTGATGATCTCTACATGCCTGGAAGTTCCTCTGAGGTTTGGTTTTCCGATGATGACCTGCATGTCATGGTACCTTGTTTCCAGAATTATTGAGATCTATGGAGTACTTTGCTTGGCTGGCAAAACTGTGGAATCACCAGCCAACATGAACCAACCTAGAGGGCAAAGTCAGGACAACCATGAGTTCAGACCTTCCTCCCACAATCCATGCTGTCCTTAGGTCGCAAAGGACCTGAGAAGGGTATCACACAAGCCAGACACACTCTGTTAATCTGCAGACACAGGAAGAATTTGCCCTTAGTTTCATACTGTGGTGTAGACATGGTGCCCCCACCCCCGGCACCCAACCATGGGAAATTCCTCCCTGGCTCTCTCCTGTACCTGTGTGCATCCTCAGTAGGCTGCTCTTCGCTCTCTGGTATCATTTTTCAGGGAGCACAGTGCCTCTAAATGCTCTTCAAACAGACATAAGAAAGGGAGATCTTAGTAGAAATCTTCAGGACTTCTGCTTCACTCTACTGGCTCTGTGCTGGCATGGGCCGTCAGGCTGATTCTTCTCCAGTGTTCCACTGATCCCTTCACCCACCCTCCTCCAACACCCTGGCCAGGCTCCAGACACTGTCCTCTGCCCTCTACATGTGGTGAAGTTACTCACAAAGATACTGTGGGATTAGATTTAGCTGTGATAATACATTACAGGCAACCCCTAAAATGTATATTCTTGTAACCTGTTTATTTCAAAGCATATCATTTAGTCCAGGAAACTCTTTCAGTGAGTGCAAGCATTTGCTGCCAAGGGAGGGGACATTAATTCATTCCCCAAGAAAGATAGGGTGTAAAGACGGAACTGACTCTGGCCGGTTAACTTCCATGCACATACAGTAAATAAATATTTTTTTAAAGAAATTGACATTATTTTAAACAAAAAACCTAGAGGTAGAAGTGCATTGTAGTCTCTCCACTTACCTGATACCATGGCTACCTCCCTGGCTCTTTTGACTCACAGCCAGGTCTCTGTTGTTGGTCGGGTGCACTCTCTTTTCGATTGGCAGGCAGCAACATAAAGTTCGCAGGCCTCTGATTAAACCATTCCTCAGGGTCCTCCAGACCCGTCTTTGAAAGGGGGCCTGGGGCGCAGTCTGATGCCTGCCATGGAGGTGTCCCTGGAGTGTATTTGGGGAGGATGGTCTGGACTCTCTCTGTTGTATAGCAGGACCCTCACCCTTGGCCTCCTTCCTGGAGAATGGAGGTGATGTAACTTGTGTGTTCATGATGTCCATTGACCCAGCTGTAGTCACAATGTGGAGCTGTCCCATGAGGTTCTCCTGAGGCGAGACTGGTGAAAGAGGTGGGTTGATCTCTCTGGATATGTTGGTGCCCTCACACTGGTCTTCTTCCACAGAGGTATGATGAGAAGAAACACACTGTGAAGACCCCTTGCTCTTTGAATAGGTAGATCCAGCTTTGGACACACCCATGGATGTCTGGAGGGTGTGGATTTTCAGTGATGGATGTTCCAAAGACTCTCCAGTAGAGCTTTCTTCTGAGGTGTCACTGATCTCTGTCTCCCCCCAGATGCTCCTCCTGTAGTGAGCCTTCTGGACAAGCTGGGGGCAGATACTGTGGAGTGGAGTTGTCTCCTCGTTGAAGCAGTTCCGCGTGGGTGGCATAGAGTGGCTCATTGTAGTTCTCTTTCCCTTTTCAAGACTTTCTGATTCATTGGGCAAACTGAAAGTGGAATGTGTAGGCACACTAGATGCCCTCCTTACAGCTGTTTGGTTTTTTATGGTTGGCTCTGTGCTTCTCAACATTCTATCACATAGCCTTGGATCTGGTTTTTTTGTTGTCTTGTTTTCCCAGGCTGACTGTTGTTTGAGCATTAAATAAGTAGCCATCACCTGGTCGAATTTTTTCTCCCGCAAACTTTCTCTTATCTCTCCTGGATTGTATCCCATGACACCCATGAGTACCATTATAGAGGGGTCCGGGTGACTCTCAATGTTCTCTCCCAAAGAAGCGGGAGAAGCTTCGTTGTCAGGCTTTAGCCACTTAAATCTGGCAATGTCATGGACTGTTGGCCTCTCTCCAGGGTTGACAGTTAGCAACTTGGCTATCACCTCCCAAAGTTCTGGTGACAGACTGAAACTCCTAGGGTACTTTCCTGCAATGATCTTCTGCTTTATTGCTTCATAGCTATATCCATTGAAAGGAAGGCACCCTGTGGCCATAAAATAAAGCACAACCCCCAAGCTCCAGACATCAGTGGCCCGGCCATCATACCCTCTATCTTCAAACAGTTCTGGGGCACAGTAAGGGAGGGTTCCACAGAACGTGACCAGCTTCTGGCCCATGATTATCTTGGTGCCCAATCCAAAATCAGTAAGCTTTACATTTCCTCTGTGGTCCAATAAAATGTTTTCTGGCTTTAAATCCCTGTGGACAATCCCTTTCTCATGACAATACTGGAGGGCATAGACCAGCTGTTTAAACAGCCTGTGGCACTCCACCTCTGCTAGATAGCCAAACTCTTCAATTCTGTTCATCAGCTCTCCTCCCACAGCATGCTCCAGAACGATGAAAATGTTTCTGGTGGTGTCGATTATGTGTAAAAGTTTAATAATATGGGGATGGTCAAGGGATTTCATGATTTCAATTTCAGGTTGGACAAGGGGGTTTTTCCTGTTTTGGGGGAGGATTTTTATTGCTACCTTAGTCTGGGTGACGAGATGGTTCGCCAGTTTTACATCCCCAAATGTTCCTTGGCCAAGAGTTGTTAATATTTCATAGTGTTCTGTTAAGGCAGCTTCTTCAAAGGTGTTAGACCTGAGGTCCTGACATACTTGCCATCTCTTCATCTTCGCTGATAGGTCAGTTGGTTTGTGGTCAGTGTCCACAACACCTAGGGATGCAAGATAAAAGGGAAGTAGATGTGGGTCTAAGAGAAACATTTATAGCCTTAAATTCCTGTGCTAATACAAACACAATAGTGGTCCAAATGATCTAATGATGCATGTCACAGTTATAGAAATACTAGAACAAGCAAAATCCAAAAGAATTAGAATCAAGTTCAAAATATGAATTGATGAAATGGAGACAAAAATAATACAAAGACCAAAGTAACTGTCTTAGTTTGGAATTCTTAGGTGTGAATAGCCTCCGTGACCAAGGCAACTCTTATAGAGGACAATACATATTTGGAGCTGCCTTACAGGTTCAGGAGTTCAGTCCATTATCACCAATGTAAGAATATGGCAGCATCCTGGCAGGCATGAAGCAGGAGGAGATGAGAGTTCTACATCTTCATCTGAAGACTGTTAAGAGAAGACTGTCTCTTCTTAGAAGTTAGGAGTAGGAGCTCAAAACCCACCTGGACAGTGGCACACTTCATCCAACAAGGTGAAACCTGTTAATAGTGCCACTCCCTGGGCCAAGCATATGGTAACAAAGACTTGTTTATTCTAAAGATAACAATAACAAGTAATCTTCACCAAGATAACTCATAGAAATAGGAAGATACGCATTAACAATATTAGAGAGAAGATAATGCAGTATACAACAAATACAAATGGAATCCAGATATCCAAACAATCACTAGGGAATCTCTTAAAAATGTTCCAATGAAATGGAAAAATCTAGAAGAAATTGATGAACCTCTAGATACACGTTAAACTACCAACTAAAACTAAAAAGAGGGAAAACATCTAAACTGAAGACTGTATGAGTCAGAGGCAGTTGATGGCAAAAAGTTACAGTGTTTTCTGGGTAAAGGAGGGAGTTGCACATATGAACTCACAGCATTGTGACCTGCTCAGGCTCAAGTCAGTCAAAATCTCAGCATGAAGAGGGGAGGTGGACAAGAAATCACATACCTAGCTGATGAACCCTTCAAAACTGATAGCTGTCAGGAGAGCTATCAATTTTAAGGATGTGGACCCTTAAGGATAAGGTTGGACAGACTACTTTTCAGTGGAAGGCCACATACCTGAGAGGATAAAGACAAGAGAAACTGTACTTGATGGCCAGACACAAAATAAAAGACCTAAGCCAGGATAGTAGGAAATGCCGAGCAGAGGATCTGGGAGGAGTTAGGGGAAAGGATAAATACAACCAAAATATCATGTAAAATTCTCAAAAATCTAATCTCAAACAAAAATGCAACAAGATTTAAATAGTAATTTAAAAGAATTTCTTAACAACAATGAAAACAAAAAAGGCCAGACCAGACAAACTCATTGGTGATTTCCATCAAATCTTTAAAGCACCCACACCAGTACTTCTGAAACTATTCATTAAACTAGAAAGAGGAGCAGGAGCAATCAAGATTCATCCTTAGAGAATGTATTATGCAGATACTGAGGCCACATGGACACAGTAACAAGAGTCATAGTAACAGAGTCAACAACTGTGAACACAGACACAATAATCTTTAGTCTGAGAGCTTAATGCCTCACACAGAATTCAACAGCCCTTGAAAGAACCAAACTTCCTGATCAAGATGGATTCATCCAGTCATGCCAGGGCTGCAACAACTTCCAACGATTGACAACGACGCATAAAAATGGAAGGGCAAGAATCACATGCTCAGCTGAAGAATGGAATTTTCATTTAAAAAGAAGAACATGGATCTGAAAATCACCCTGTAGTGTTTGACAAGCCAGTCCAGAGATGCTGGCTCTCAAGTGCTGAAGCATAGTTAGGGCAAGGTGCCTGTAGTAAAAGGGATTCATTAGGAACGTAAAGAAGAAAGAAGGGACTGGGATACAGGTTCTTAGATTAGGTGAATATTCTTAAAGTGCATTATGTGCATATTCAGAAATGTTTTAGGGAACTGTCCTACTTTATGCTTAATGTTTATTAACAAAAGCTTTAAGAAGTAAGTAAACAGCCATGAAAATTAGTAGGTAGAAAAACACAAATTGAAGATAATTAATGATGATAATTTAAACGATGTAAAAAAATAAAATCTAAAATCAAAGAGAAACTAAAAAAAAAAAAAAAGGAAAATTAAAACCAGTACCTGCAAACCTCAAGCAGTAAAGTGAGAAAAGGGCTCACCGTGTCAAAGTCCAAGCAGGTTCACCAATATCCGAGTCCAAAACCGTTGCCAGTATCCAAGTCCAAACCTTTGCCAGAATCTGAGTCCAAAACGTTACCAGTATCCAAATCCAAAATTATCACCACAGTCCACGTCTCCCAAACCACCACCAAACCACTCTCCACACCAAACCAGCCTCGGGCAGTACATTATATGGGCAGGTGTCTGTCATTTCTCACAGTGGTTCTTTGTGAGGTCAGAGCAAAACATGGACCAATGAGGGATGGCCACACTCCTGGTCCAGAAAACTGTATTAGCTACTCTGCAGTCATTGCTACCAAGTGCCCAAGCAGAAGCAACAGAATGGTTCATTTTGGCTCACACTTTGAGGGAACAGGGAAAGCATGGTGTAGAGTGGTAACATGTGGCTGTTCACACAGTACTGCTGGTCACCCCATGTCCAATGCCAGGTCAGAAAACTCCTTCCTAGAGCTAGAGCCCACCTTCTAACGCTAGATTCCAGCTTCCCTTCACAGTATTACCAGCTAGAGACCATGAGTTCTGACACAAGTGTCTATAGGGGATTTTTTTTTAAAATTCAAACCACAACAAGAACGGTCTCCACTTTAAAGGAAACAGAAACAGTAATAGGAATAATGATGATATAGGTCCCCAAACCTCTATGCTTTAGTGGCTATAGACTCTGGTTGCAGGAAGTCTCTAAAAAAGAACCAACAAGTTTCCACACCACTGCCAGGCACCGGCAACTCTCTGCCCCGTGGTGCCTGGCTGGCCAGTCACTGGCAAGCAATGACCAACCTGTTTTTATCACATGGAGTCTCTCTGACCCAGAGCTCCTGAAATGTCTCCACCCAGGTTGCTAGGTTCCCACAGGCTGGATCTGCCATTGAAATGGGAAACCTAGACATTACATCTTGTCCTCATGCTAAAACCTTCCAAAAAGCCTAATTCTCTCCTGCTTCCTCTTTCTCTGTCCAACTTGGAAGTCCCTCCTACTGGCCCAGTGATTGGCTCCTTCATTTATTAAGGGATTGGTTCACAAGAAGTCACCTGGGTATGTGACTCCCTCCTTGTCCACAGCCCCTCCCAGGAGAGCAGAATTAGCATCAAAATACAAACAGCAGCAGGCCCATCCACAATAGACTGATATTTACCAGTAAGAAAGAGAACCCAGAGGATGTTCCTATGTCCTTTGGGAGTAGGACCCAAAATCTGTGCTAACAACTGTCTGTTACAGACCTCAACATATCTATGTTCAAAGTAGTCATTTCTCTATATATACTTGCTGTCCAAACTAAGCCCCTCACTGTTGTTGTCCTGTCACAAAATATTCTTTTTCAAACACCCTAGGGAAAGTTACTAAAGTATGTGGGACTTAGAGGAAGGGAGTTTGTTCATAGCTTCTCCAAAAGACTCTTGTTAGATTTCTCATCAGAGACCTAGAAGCCCAGGAGACAGAAGGCAGACATCTTTGTGATGATCAAAAAAGAGGAACATCAGCCTAGAGTCCTACAGACAGCAAAAGCTGTAGGCATGGGAGATAGAGAATCTTCAAATGTCAAAATCTCATCCTGTTCTACAACAAATTGCCTTAGACTGGGAAATATATAAACAACAGAAATTCATTTCTTGTACTTTTGGGGATTGGAAGTTAAGAACAGGATATTCAGGATGTTTGATGTGTATTGAGTGCCAGGATGCTAAGGGTATATAAGGCCTTTTATCTTGCTCTAACATGGTATTTTGTCGTGTATTCTCACATGGTCCTGGGGAATGAAACTCTCATTTCTTTTTCTTTTCATATATATATGGTTACAATCCCCTTCAGCTCCTTCAGTTCTTCCCCTAACTCTTCCATAGAGGTTCTCTATCTCAGTCCAATGTTTGGCACCTGTATGTATCTCCATCTATGTCAGTCAGATGATGGTTGAGCCCCATAGAGGATAGCCATGTAAGACCCATGTCTGCAAGCACAACATGGCATCAGCAATAGTGTTGGGATTTGGTGTCAGGCCCTATTCTATAGGGGACACATTCTTTCATGATTGTGAACACTTGGGTTGCTACCACAAAGGCCTCAAATCAGACTGAAGATTCAACATAGATTTTTGTGAGCCACATGTTCCAACATCAGGTCCCAAAACTAGAGCTGTTTACTGTCACTGTACCAATACCATGCAGGTTTTATCACTATTGCTCTGTAGTACAGCTTGAGGTCAAGGATGGTGACTCCCCTAGAAATTCTTTTATTTTTGAGAATAGTTTTTGCTATCCTGTTTTTTTTTTTCATCCAGATGAATTTGAGAATTGCTCCTTCTATCTCTGTATAGAATTGAGGTGGAGTTTTGATGAAGATTGCATTGATCTATACATTGCTTTTGGAAAGATGGTCATTTTTACTATGTTAATTCCGCTGATCCTTCAGGGCGATCTCAGCAGAGGACCCTAAGGTCCCCAGAGGACTCTCCATGCTGCAGGCACCCTCGGACACCCGGGACCCTGGGATCACTGGTGAGTGGAATGCAACATCAGTTCCAAAAAACCCAGAGGGTCTTGTGCTAGCAGCAACAGGGTCAAAGGACAAAGGCAGGTGTAGCACTCCCAGAATCTTGGGATCACTGAGACCAGTCCATGCAGGAGAGCACGTGGGCAGCAGAAGCAACAGAGGTTCTTGGACAGGGTCCTTTTGGGCCTCCATCCTCAGCCAGGAGACTGAGCTGAGACCCAGACCTCTGGACACCTTCCCTGCCAGAGGAGAGTTGGCCTCCAGGGAGGGTTCTGACCCCAGGAATCAGGTGGATCTGAGCTAAAGACTTCTGTGCACCTTCCCTGCAAGAGGAGAGCCTGCCTGCAGAGAGTGTTCTGATCACTGGGACACAGGAGAGAGTTGGTCTTCCAGGAGTGCTGCCAGAGCCTAAAGAATCACAGGGGGAATAAGTTCCAGCCAGAAAGAGCTAGAACATCTAACACCAGAGCTTACCAGATGGAAAAGGCAAACAAAAGAATCTTACTAACAGAAACCAGGACCACTGGGCATCATCAGAACCTAGTATGCCCACCACAGCGAGTCCTGGATACCCCAACACACCTGAAAAGCAAGATTCAGATCTAAAATCATTTCTCAAGATACTGGTAGAGGATTTTTAAAAATATTTTTATTAGGTATTTTCCTCAATTACATTTCCAATTCTATCCCAAAAGTCCCCCATACCCCCCCCCCACTCCCCTACCCACCCACTCCCACTTTTTGGCCCTGGCATTCCCCTGTTCTGGGGTATATAAAGTTTGCAAGACCAAGGGGCCTCTCTTCCCGTCCAGACCAGAGGACAGGTGTCCACCTGGCTCGGGAGGAAGCCTCAGCCTCAGCAGAAGCGGTCACTATCTTGGTTCCAGGACTCCGCGGAACTTAGGAAATTAGTCTGAACAGGTGAGAGGGTGCGCCAGAGAACCGGACAGCTTCTGGGACAGGCGGAAGCACAGAGCCGCTGAGGCAGCACCCTTTGCGGGCAGCAGACAGGCGGCCACCTTCCGGACCAGAGGACAGGTGTTCGCCTGGCTTGGGAGGAGACCTCAGCCTCAGCAGCAGCGGTCGCCATCTTGGTTCCAGGACTCCGTGGAACTTAGGAATTTAGTCTGCACAGGTGAGAGTCTGCACCACAGAAGCTGACAGCTTCTGGGAACTGCCAAAGCAACACAGCTTCTGAGAAAGGTCCTGTTTTGGGCCTTCTCTTCGGCCAGGAGGAGGTCCAAACACAAGATATCTGCGCACCTTCCCTGTAAGAGAGCTTGCCAGCAGAGAGTGCTCTGAGCACTGAAACTCAGAGGAGAGAATCTGTCTCCCAGGTCTGCTGATAGAAGGTAACAGAATCACCAGAAGAACAATCTCTAAACAGAGTCAACTATAACTACTAACTCCAGAGATTACCAGATGGCGAAAGGTAAACGTAGGAATCTTACTAACAGGAACCAAGACCACTCACCATCATCAGAACCCAGCACTCCCTCTTCGCCCAGTCCAGGGCACCCCAACACACCCGAAAACCTAGACCTAGATTTAAAAGCATATCTCATGATGATGGTAGAGGACATCAAGAAGGACTTTAATAAATCACTTAAAGAAATACAGGAGAACACTGCTAAAGAGTTACAAGTCCTTTAAGGAAAAACAAGAAAACACAATCAAACAGGTAGAAGTCCTTACAGAAAAAGAGGAAAAAACATACAAACAGGTGATGGAAATGAACAAAACCATACTAGACCTAAAAAGGGAAGTAGACACAATAAAGAAAACTCAAAGTGAGGCAACACTGGAGATAGAAACCCTAGGAAAGAAATCTGGAACCATAGATTTGAGCATCAACAACAGAATACAAGAGATAGAAGATAGAATCTCAGGTGCAGAAGATTCCATAGAGAACATTGGCACAACAATCAAAGAAAATGGAAAATGCAAAAAGATCCTAACTCATAATATCCAGGAAATCCAGGACACAATAAGAAGACCAAACCTACGAATAATAGGAGTGGATGAGAATGAAGATTTTCAACTCAAAGGACCAGCAAACATCTTCAACAAAATTATTGAAGAAAGAAATGAATTTCTGTTGTTTATATATTTCCCAGTCTAAGGCAATTTGTTGTAGAACAGGATGAGATTTTGACATTTGAAGATTCTCTATCTCCCATGCCTACAGCTTTTGCTGTCTGTAGGACTCTAGGCTGATGTTCCTCTCTTTTGATCATCACAAAGATGTCTGCCTTCTGTCTCCTGGGCTTCTAGGTCTCTGATGAGAAATCTAACAAGAGTCTTTTGGAGAAGCTATGAACAAACTCCCTTCCTCTAAGTCCCACATACTTTAGTAACTTTCCCTAGGGTGTTTGAAAAAGAATATTTTGTGACAGGACAACAACAGTGAGGGGCTTAGTTTGGACAGCAAGTATATATAGAGAAATGACTACTTTGAACATAGATATGTTGAGGTCTGTAACAGACAGTTGTTAGCACAGATTTTGGGTCCTACTCCCAAAGGACATAGGAACATCCTCTGGGTTCTCTTTCTTACTGGTAAATATCAGTCTATTGTGGATGGGCCTGCTGCTGTTTGTATTTTGATGCTAATTCTGCTCTCCTGGGAGGGGCTGTGGACAAGGAGGGAGTCACATACCCAGGTGACTTCTTGTGAACCAATCCCTTAATAAATGAAGGAGCCAATCACTGGGCCAGTAGGAGGGACTTCCAAGTTGGACAGAGAAAGAGGAAGCAGGAGAGAATTAGGCTTTTTGGAAGGTTTTAGCATGAGGACAAGATGTAATGTCTAGGTTTCCCATTTCAATGGCAGATCCAGCCTGTGGGAACCTAGCAACCTGGGTGGAGACATTTCAGGAGCTCTGGGTCAGAGAGACTCCATGTGATAAAAACAGGTTGGTCATTGCTTGCCAGTGACTGGCCAGCCAGGTACCACGGGGCAGAGAGTTGCCGGTGCCTGGCAGTGGTGTGGAAACTTGTTGGTTCTTTTTTAGAGACTTCCTGCAACCAGAGTCTATAGCCATTAAAGCATAGAGGTTTGGGGACCTATATCATCATTATTCCTATTACTGTTTCTGTTTCCTTTAAAGTGGAGACCGTTCTTGTTGTGGTTTGAATTTAAAAAAAAATCCCCTATAGACACTTGTGTCAGAACTCATGGTCTCTAGCTGGTAATACTGTGAAGGGAAGCTGGAATCTAGCGTTAGAAGGTGGGCTCTAGCTCTAGGAAGGAGTTTTCTGACCTGGCATTGGACATGGGGTGACCAGCAGTACTGTGTGAACAGCCACATGTTACCACTCTACACCATGCTTTCCCTGTTCCCTCAAAGTGTGAGCCAAAATGAACCATTCTGTTGCTTCTGCTTGGGCACTTGGTAGCAATGACTGCAGAGTAGCTAATACAGTTTTCTGGACCAGGAGTGTGGCCATCCCTCATTGGTCCATGTTTTGCTCTGACCTCACAAAGAACCACTGTGAGAAATGACAGACACCTGCCCATATAATGTACTGCCCGAGGCTGGTTTGGTGTGGAGAGTGGTTTGGTGGTGGTTTGGGAGACGTGGACTGTGGTGATAATTTTGGATTTGGATACTGGTAACGTTTTGGACTCAGATTCTGGCAAAGGTTTGGACTTGGATACTGGCAACGGTTTTGGACTCGGATATTGGTGAACCTGCTTGGACTTTGACACGGTGAGCCCTTTTCTCACTTTACTGCTTGAGGTTTGCAGGTACTGGTTTTAATTTTCCTTTTTTTTTTTTTTTAGTTTCTCTTTGATTTTAGATTTTATTTTTTTACATCGTTTAAATTATCATCATTAATTATCTTCAATTTGTGTTTTTCTACCTACTAATTTTCATGGCTGTTTATTTACTTCTTAAAGCTTTTGTTAATAAACATTAAGCATAAAGTAGGACAGTTCCCTAAAACATTTCTGAATATGCACATAATGCACTTTAAGAATATTCACCTAATCTAAGAACCTGTATCCCAGTCCCTTCTTTCTTCTTTACGTTCCTAATGAATCCCTTTTACTACAGGCACCTTGCCCTAACTATGCTTCAGCACTTGAGAGCCAGCATCTCTGGACTGGCTTGTCAAACACTACAGGGTGATTTTCAGATCCATGTTCTTCTTTTTAAATGAAAATTCCATTCTTCAGCTGAGCATGTGATTCTTGCCCTTCCATTTTTATGCGTCGTTGTCAATCGTTGGAAGTTGTTGCAGCCCTGGCATGACTGGATGAATCCATCTTGATCAGGAAGTTTGGTTCTTTCAAGGGCTGTTGAATTCTGTGTGAGGCATTAAGCTCTCAGACTAAAGATTATTGTGTCTGTGTTCACAGTTGTTGACTCTGTTACTATGACTCTTGTTACTGTGTCCATGTGGCCTCAGTATCTGCATAATACATTCTCTAAGGATGAATCTTGATTGCTCCTGCTCCTCTTTCTAGTTTAATGAATAGTTTCAGAAGTACTGGTGTGGGTGCTTTAAAGATTTGATGGAAATCACCAATGAGTTTGTCTGGTCTGGCCTTTTTTGTTTTCATTGTTGTTAAGAAATTCTTTTAAATTACTATTTAAATCTTGTTGCATTTTTGTTTGAGATTAGATTTTTGAGAATTTTACATGATATTTTGGTTGTATTTATCCTTTCCCCTAACTCCTCCCAGATCCTCTGCTCGGCATTTCCTACTATCCTGGCTTAGGTCTTTTATTTTGTGTCTGGCCATCAAGTACAGTTTCTCTTGTCTTTATCCTCTCAGGTATGTGGCCTTCCACTGAAAAGTAGTCTGTCCAACCTTATCCTTAAGGGTCCACATCCTTAAAATTGATAGCTCTCCTGACAGCTATCAGTTTTGAAGGGTTCATCAGCTAGGTATGTGATTTCTTGTCCACCTCCCCTCTTCATGCTGAGATTTTGACTGACTTGAGCCTGAGCAGGTCACAATGCTGTGAGTTCATATGTGCAACTCCCTCCTTTACCCAGAAAACACTGTAACTTTTTGCCATCAACTGCCTCTGACTCATACAGTCTTCAGTTTAGATGTTTTCCCTCTTTTTAGTTTTAGTTGGTAGTTTAACGTGTATCTAGAGGTTCATCAATTTCTTCTAGATTTTTCCATTTCATTGGAACATTTTTAAGAGATTCCCTAGTGATTGTTTGGATATCTGGATTCCATTTGTATTTGTTGTATACTGCATTATCTTCTCTCTAATATTGTTAATGCGTATCTTCCTATTTCTATGAGTTATCTTGGTGAAGATTACTTGTTATTGTTATCTTTAGAATAAACAAGTCTTTGTTACCATATGCTTGGCCCAGGGAGTGGCACTATTAACAGGTTTCACCTTGTTGGATGAAGTGTGCCACTGTCCAGGTGGGTTTTGAGCTCCTACTCCTAACTTCTAAGAAGAGACAGTCTTCTCTTAACAGTCTTCAGATGAAGATGTAGAACTCTCATCTCCTCCTGCTTCATGCCTGCCAGGATGCTGCCATATTCTTACATTGGTGATAATGGACTGAACTCCTGAACCTGTAAGGCAGCTCCAAATATGTATTGTCCTCTATAAGAGTTGCCTTGGTCACGGAGGCTATTCACACCTAAGAATTCCAAACTAAGACAGTTACTTTGGTCTTTGTATTATTTTTGTCTCCATTTCATCAATTCATATTTTGAACTTGATTCTAATTCTTTTGGATTTTGCTTGTTCTAGTATTTCTATAACTGTGACATGCATCATTAGATCATTTGGACCACTATTGTGTTTGTATTAGCACAGGAATTTAAGGCTATAAATGTTTCTCTTAGACCCACATCTACTTCCCTTTTATCTTGCATCCCTAGGTGTTGTGGACACTGACCACAAACCAACTGACCTATCAGCGAAGATGAAGAGATGGCAAGTATGTCAGGACCTCAGGTCTAACACCTTTGAAGAAGCTGCCTTAACAGAACACTATGAAATATTAACAACTCTTGGCCAAGGAACATTTGGGGATGTAAAACTGGCGAACCATCTCGTCACCCAGACTAAGGTAGCAATAAAAATCCTCCCCCAAAACAGGAAAAACCCCCTTGTCCAACCTGAAATTGAAATCATGAAATCCCTTGACCATCCCCATATTATTAAACTTTTACACATAATCGACACCACCAGAAACATTTTCATCGTTCTGGAGCATGCTGTGGGAGGAGAGCTGATGAACAGAATTGAAGAGTTTGGCTATCTAGCAGAGGTGGAGTGCCACAGGCTGTTTAAACAGCTGGTCTATGCCCTCCAGTATTGTCATGAGAAAGGGATTGTCCACAGGGATTTAAAGCCAGAAAACATTTTATTGGACCACAGAGGAAATGTAAAGCTTACTGATTTTGGATTGGGCACCAAGATAATCATGGGCCAGAAGCTGGTCACGTTCTGTGGAACCCTCCCTTACTGTGCCCCAGAACTGTTTGAAGATAGAGGGTATGATGGCCGGGCCACTGATGTCTGGAGCTTGGGGGTTGTGCTTTATTTTATGGCCACAGGGTGCCTTCCTTTCAATGGATATAGCTATGAAGCAATAAAGCAGAAGATCATTGCAGGAAAGTACCCTAGGAGTTTCAGTCTGTCACCAGAACTTTGGGAGGTGATAGCCAAGTTGCTAACTGTCAACCCTGGAGAGAGGCCAACAGTCCATGACATTGCCAGATTTAAGTGGCTAAAGCCTGACAACGAAGCTTCTCCCGCTTCTTTGGGAGAGAACATTGAGAGTCACCCGGACCCCTCTATAATGGTACTCATGGGTGTCATGGGATACAATCCAGGAGAGATAAGAGAAAGTTTGCGGGAGAAAAAATTCGACCAGGTGATGGCTACTTATTTAATGCTCAAACAACAGTCAGCCTGGGAAAACAAGACAACAAAAAAACCAGATCCAAGGCTATGTGATAGAATGTTGAGAAGCACAGAGCCAACCATAAAAAACCAAACAGCTGTAAGGAGGGCATCTAGTGTGCCTACACATTCCACTTTCAGTTTGCCCAATGAATCAGAAAGTCTTGAAAAGGGAAAGAGAACTACAATGAGCCACTCTATGCCACCCACGCGGAACTGCTTCAACGAGGAGACAACTCCACTCCACAGTATCTGCCCCCAGCTTGTCCAGAAGGCTCACTACAGGAGGAGCATCTGGGGGGAGACAGAGATCAGTGACACCTCAGAAGAAAGCTCTACTGGAGAGTCTTTGGAACATCCATCACTGAAAATCCACACCCTCCAGACATCCATGGGTGTGTCCAAAGCTGGATCTACCTATTCAAAGAGCAAGGGGTCTTCACAGTGTGTTTCTTCTCATCATACCTCTGTGGAAGAAGACCAGTGTGAGGGCACCAACATATCCAGAGAGATCAACCCACCTCTTTCACCAGTCTCGCCTCAGGAGAACCTCATGGGACAGCTCCACATTGTGACTACAGCTGGGTCAATGGACATCATGAACACACAAGTTACATCACCTCCATTCTCCAGGAAGGAGGCCAAGGGTGAGGGTCCTGCTATACAACAGAGAGAGTCCAGACCATCCTCCCCAAATACACTCCAGGGACACCTCCATGGCAGGCATCAGACTGCGCCCCAGGCCCCCTTTCAAAGACGGGTCTGGAGGACCCTGAGGAATGGTTTAATCAGAGGCCTGCGAACTTTATGTTGCTGCCTGCCAATCGAAAAGAGAGTGCACCCGACCAACAACAGAGACCTGGCTGTGAGTCAAAAGAGCCAGGGAGGTAGCCATGGTATCAGGTAAGTGGAGAGACTACAATGCACTTCTACCTCTAGGTTTTTTGTTTAAAATAATGTCAATTTCTTTAAAAAAATATTTATTTACTGTATGTGCATGGAAGTTAACCGGCCAGAGTCAGTTCCGTCTTTACACCCTATCTTTCTTGGGGAATGAATTAATGTCCCCTCCCTTGGCAGCAAATGCTTGCACTCACTGAAAGAGTTTCCTGGACTAAATGATATGCTTTGAAATAAACAGGTTACAAGAATATACATTTTAGGGGTTGCCTGTAATGTATTATCACAGCTAAATCTAATCCCACAGTATCTTTGTGAGTAACTTCACCACATGTAGAGGGCAGAGGACAGTGTCTGGAGCCTGGCCAGGGTGTTGGAGGAGGGTGGGTGAAGGGATCAGTGGAACACTGGAGAAGAATCAGCCTGACGGCCCATGCCAGCACAGAGCCAGTAGAGTGAAGCAGAAGTCCTGAAGATTTCTACTAAGATCTCCCTTTCTTATGTCTGTTTGAAGAGCATTTAGAGGCACTGTGCTCCCTGAAAAATGATACCAGAGAGCGAAGAGCAGCCTACTGAGGATGCACACAGGTACAGGAGAGAGCCAGGGAGGAATTTCCCATGGTTGGGTGCCGGGGGTGGGGGCACCATGTCTACACCACAGTATGAAACTAAGGGCAAATTCTTCCTGTGTCTGCAGATTAACAGAGTGTGTCTGGCTTGTGTGATACCCTTCTCAGGTCCTTTGCGACCTAAGGACAGCATGGATTGTGGGAGGAAGGTCTGAACTCATGGTTGTCCTGACTTTGCCCTCTAGGTTGGTTCATGTTGGCTGGTGATTCCACAGTTTTGCCAGCCAAGCAAAGTACTCCATAGATCTCAATAATTCTGGAAACAAGGTACCATGACATGCAGGTCATCATCGGAAAACCAAACCTCAGAGGAACTTCCAGGCATGTAGAGATCATCAGCTGCCTGTCTCCAGATGTACCCATGGGACGTTAGAAGAGCAAGTGGACACTGGAAGCAGAGTTCGACCCCAGAGTGTCTGATCTGATCTACTTGTGCTTCTGTCCAAGATGACTGGTGCTTACCGGTTTGGAGCCAGAAACAGAGCAAGGAGAGTGCAGAGAATGTCCATCTTGTGTTCATAAGCAAGGTAGAGTGGACATGAACAGGTGAGCCCATTGCTCATGGTGCAGTTCATAAAACCATCCTGGCTTGCTAGACAGCTTGCTTCTAACCCACCATTACTCAGATACCCTCAAAACTCACCCTATTTGGACAGACAGGGACACACAAACACACACACAAACACACACACAGAGTGAGAGAGAAAGAGAGAGAGGAAGAGAGAGAGAAGAGACGAGAGAGGAGAGAGGAGGAGAGGGGAGGAGACGGGAGGAGAGAGGAGAGAGGAGGAGAGAGGAGGAGAGAGGAGGAGGGAGGAGGAGAGAGGAGGAGAGAAGAGGAGAGAGGAGGAGGGAGGAGGAGAGAGGAGGAGGGAGGAGGAGAGAGGAGGAGGGAGGAGGAGAGAGAGGAGGAGAGAGGAGACAGGAGAGAGGAGAGAGGAGACAGGAGAGAGGAGACAGAAGAGAGGAGACAGGAGACAGACAGGAGACAGGAGACAGACAGGAGACAGAGAGAGAGAGACAGAGAGAGAGAGAGAGAGAGAGAGAGAGAGAGAGAGAGAGAGAGAGAGAGAGAGAGAGAGAGAGAGGAGAGAGCATTCCTTTGGCATTCTTGTTGCTATTGAAATTTTGTTGAAATGGAGAGAATCTGTATTCCAAAGTATTGTCATATTTTTTTGTGTGACTCTAGTTGTCTTTCCAAATTTGTTTTGTCTTGTCTACACCCTTATCTGAAACATTAACCAGTTCATCTTCATAGGAGCCATGTGAAGCCAAATCATGTCATGGTGCACACTACCCCAGGGCATCCGAGAGCTTAAAAGGTAAAGTCCACCAACTGTGTTTTGAGTGGAGCCAAAGTGAAATATGAAGTGTTTAATAGTTGAAGCCGGAGCAGGACCTGTTTCCAAGCATGATCATGGATAACAACCTGTTGTAAGAAAACAAGTTAAGACCCTCTGGTCTGAAAGCAGGGTTTTCCTTTGGGTGGGTTATGGTCTCCTGCTACCTTCTACCACCTAAGAAAACTTAGGGAATTAAGTCATCAGATTCACACTCCTCCTTATGCCCACATGCTAGTATATGCTGTCTTTCTTATTTTCAACAGTATCTCACAAGATCCAAGCTGTTTTCTTTCTGATACTCCATAGGGATGTTGCTGCTAATGCAGCTATGTGTCTCCAGCCAAGACTAGTGCCTTTACTGCCTGAATGGCCTCTTGCTGGGGCCCCAAAGGACTCCTAGGAACACACTCAACAAGGGACAAAGTCTGAGAACAGTTTCATCTGCATGGTGAACAGTGCAGGAGATGCCTGCCAAGCCCTAACACAGTAGACTGAAGATGGCCACACAGGTTATGCTTCCTTGCTCATGCCATGGGAAAGGCATGATTGGCTAACAATTGGTAATCTTACCAAACCCCTGTTTTCAGGTCTCATTGATGGAAGAGTGTCCTGCTGATTGGTAGGGAAGTGGCACGGGAGACAGAGGTGGCATCAGCAGCCAGGTGGACTGGGAGCAAGAAGAGAAGGAAAACGTTTTCTCATCTCAGGAACACCCAGCACCTTACCATGACCCTCTGTTGTGCAAGAAGATTATAAGAGGCAACTTGGGGAACTTCCTCACTGGGGCAAAGTTCCTCTCTCTCCAGCAGAAGTCAAGTGATCAGGGTAAGGTGTAGCTCAAATCCCTTCCATCTACCAAGTACACTGCTGTGTATATGGGATAAGAGGTGTCAGCTAGTGTGCTGTCCTCTCTGTTACCTAGGAATGGACACCACATCCCAAGTAAAACGTCTAAAGAAACAGTGTCATTTGCATGACCCGGACCCCAGACATATACAACACTGACAGGCATTGTACAGTGGAGAGGGGGATCCCTTTTATTGGGTCCCTTCTAAAGCAGTGGCATCAATCAATACCTACAGAAATGAACCATGAAGATGGCCTTTAAAAAAGGTCCTGGAAGGACTATCCAGAGACTGCTTCACCCAGGGATCCATCACATATACAACCAACAAACCCAGACACTATTGCTTATGTCAGAAAGATTTTATTGACAGGACCCTGATATAGCTTTCTCTTGTGAGGTTATGCCAGTGCTAGGCAAATACAGAAGTGGATGCTTACAGTTATCTATTGGATGGAACACAGGACCCCTAATGAAGGAGCTAGAGAAAGTACCCAAGGAGTTAAAAAGGTCTGCAACCCTATAAGAGGAACAACAATATGAATTAACCAGTACCACACAGAGCTGTGTCCTTAGCTGCATATGTAGCAGAGGATGGACTAATCAGCCATCAATAGGAGCATAGGTCCTTGGACTTGCAAAGACCATATGCCCCAGTACAGGGGAATTCCAGGGCAACGAAGCAGGAGTGGGTGGGTTGGGGGGCAGGGTCTTGAGGAGGTTTTAGGGGACTTTGAGGATAGCATTTGAAATGTAAATAAAGAAAATATCTAATAATAAGTTTAAAAAAAGGTCCTGGATACTGAAGGGTGAATGATTTCTGATTTTAGGCATTGTGTGGCCGAGTGAATATCAACCATTGAGGATATCCACAGAGATCTGGGTGTAAGATCTGCTTAGGCAGTAGTGTCACCAAGAGTATCATATACTGGAAACTGGACACAAATTGTGTGGTTTAAACAACTCGGAATACACAGACAATTTTGTATGTACAGTAAACTTTCTGTGTTTGAACTGTGTGTTACGGTGTCCTATTTTATATCTGTATAAACGTCTGGATACTGGAACAAGGTAACATGTCTGTCTTCCAAATGCACCATTCTTCCAACGATGAGAGCACACTAATTTTCATGATTCATTGTGGTCTTCATCCTGTGCACTACATATTTGCCCCTTTCCTCTTACATACTGCCTAGAATGCATCCTGCAAACATCTCTCCATCCTGCTATTGTTTATCAGTAGTGGAGATTTGTGTTTTAGGCTTCAATTAGGCAACATTGTTCTCTGTTTTGTAGATTATTTTCTTAGCAAAATGTCCTTCAAGTCTACTCAATTTAAGCACAATTCTCTCCTTTATTTTTTATGAGACAAGATCTTGATATGTAGCCTAGGCTGGCTAAGAACTCCTGACCCTCCTGCTCAGAATGCTTGGTATTTTTGTGACAGGTTGCACTTCCTGGATTTGAAAGCCCAAATACATTCTTCCTCAATAGACATGTGGAGTTAGGGTAGCCACCTTGTTAAAGGACTCGGTTTGGA